>NC_084613.1:83598269-83709909 GCF_033978795.1 Nerophis ophidion
TTTGGGGAAAACGTTAAAAGACTTGAATGTTTTGACGGCGGAACGAATGAAGTGGGTTCAAAAATGTGGGAGGAGTAGTTTCCAGAAAAAAAGGTCAAAAAAGGGTTTGAAAAAAGAGAGTTTCTGTGACTTCTTGGGAATTTTTTTGAACTTGGAAAAATGATAGTTTAGAAATTCCAGGATGAGTGCAATGTGTTGAAGGTGGAATGGTTTGTTGACTAAGTTGGAAAAATGTGGAAATAGTGGAAGTTTTGATAAATGCCCAATTCATTTTGAATGGGGAAAGTGACCTGGAAAACCTGGAATTCTGGGAAATCTGGGAATTTTGGGGATTTGTCCAAAGAAAATCATTTTATTCCTGAATAGGCTGAACAGTTTAAAGTTGGAACGCTTTGAATTGGATGAAAAATGTGGAAGGTCCCATTCATTTCAAAAGAAATTTTCATGGAATTTCGGGAATTTTAGGGAAAATGTTAAAAGACTTGAATGTTTTGATGTAGAAGTGGGTTGAAAAATGTGGAAGGAGTAGTCGCCAGAAAAAAGGGTTTAAAAAAAAAAGGAAATCTTGGAATTTTTTTGTACTTGTAAAATGATAGTTAGAATTTCCAGGATGAGTGGAATGTGTTGAAGGTGGAATGGTTTGAATAGGTTGAAAAATGTGAAAATGGTGGAAATTTGAAAAATGGCCAATTCATTTTGAATGGGGAAAATGACCTGGAATTCTGGGAAATCTGGGAATTTTGGGGATTTGTCCAAAGAATGTCTTTGATTCCCGAATAGGGTGAACAGTTTGAAGTTAGAACGCTTTGAATTGGATGAAAAATGTGGAAGGTCCCATTCATTTCAAAGGAAATGTTCATGGAATTTCGGGAATTTTAGGGAAAATGTTAAAAGACTTGAATGTTTTGACGTTGAAGTGGGTTGAAAAATGTGGAAGGAGTAGTCGCCAGAAAAAAGGGTTTGAAAAAAAAGGGAATTCTTGGAATTTTTTTGTACTTGTAAAATGATAGTTAGAATTTCCAGGATGAGTGGAATGTGTTGAAGGTGGAATGGTTTGAATAGGTTGAAAAATGTGAAAATGGTGGAAATTTGAAAAATGGCCAATTCATTTTGAATGGGGAAAATGACTTGGGAAACCTGGAATTCTGGGAAATCTGGGAATTTTGGGGATTTGTCCAAAGAAAATCCTTTTATTCCTGAATAGGCTGAACAGTTTAAAGTTGGAACGCTTTGAATTGGTTGAAAAATGTGGAAGGTCCCATTCATTTCAAAGGAAATTTTCATGGAATTTCGGGAATTTTAGGGAAAATGTTAAAAGACTTGAATGTTTTGACGTTGAAGTGGGTTGAAAAATGTGGAAGGAGTAGTCGCCAGAAAAAAGGGTTTTAGAAAAATGGGAATTCTTGGAATTTTTTTGTACTTGTAAAATGATAGTTAGAATTTCCAGGATGAGTGGAATGTGTTGAAGGTGGAATGGTTTGAATAGGTTGAAAAATGTGAAAATGGTGGAAATTTGAAAAATGGCCAAATCATTTTGAATGGGGAAAGTGACCTGGAAAACCTGGAATTCTGGGAACTCTGGGAATTTTGGGGATTTGTCCTAAGAATGTCTTTGATTCCCGAATAGGGTGAACAGTTTGAAGTTGGAAAGCTTTGAATCGGGTGAAAAATGTGGAAGGTAGAGTGCGCCAAAATCTGGAGAAGAACAAGATGAGGTGTGAATGCTCCAAAGCTTAAGTTGAAGTGAAATGCTGACAGAATGTAGAATGAATGTAAGAATAGTTAGAATGTTGAAAAGTTTGGAGTTGGAACAGCTTCAATCGGATGAAGAATGTGGGAGTTGAAAAGTGTCCTATTCATTTCAATGGAAATTTCATGGAATTTTGGGAATTTTTGGGAAAACGTTAAAAGACTTGAATGTTTTGACGGCAGAACGAATGAAGTGGGTTCAAAAATGTGGGAGGAGTAGTTTCCAGAAAAAAAGGTCAAAAAAGGGTTTGAAAAAAGGGAGTTTCTGTGAATTCTTGGAATTTTTTTGAACGTGGAAAAGTGATAGTTTAGAATTTCCAGGATGAGTGCAATGTGTTGAAGGTGGAATGGTTTGTTGACTAAGTTGGAAAAATGTGGAAATAGTGGAAATTTTGAAAAATGCCCAATTCATTTTGAATGGGGAAAGTGACTTGGAAAACCTGGAATTCTGGGAAATCTGGGAATTTTGGGGATTTGTCCAAAGAAAATCCTTTTATTCCTGAATAGGCTGAACAGTTTAAAGTTGGAACGCTTTGAATTGGATGAAAAATATGGAAGGTCCCATTCATTTCAGAGGAAATTTTCATGGAATTTCGGGAATTTTAGGGAACATGTTAAAAGACTTGAATGTTTTGACGTTGAAGTGGGTTGAAAAATGTGGAAGGAGTAGTCGCCAGAAAAAAGGGTTTGAAAAAATGAGGGAATTCTTGGAATTTTTTTGTACTTGTAAAATGATAGTTAGAATTTCCAGGATGAGTGGAATGTGTTGAAGGTGGAATGGTTTGAATAGGTTGAAAAATGTGAAAATGGTGGAAATTTGAAAAATGGCCAATTCATTTTGAATGGGGAAAGTGACTTGGAAAACCTGGAATTCTGGGAAATCTGGGAATTTTGGGGATTTGTCCAAAGAAAATCATTTTATTCCTGAATAGGCTGAACAGTTTAAAGTTGGAACGCTTTGAATTGGATGAAAAATGTGGAAGGTCCCATTCATTTCAAAGGAAATTTTCATGGAATTTCGGGAATTTTAGGGAACATGTTAAAAGACTTGAATGTTTTGACGTTGAAGTGGGTTGAAAAATGTGGAAGGAATAGTCGCCAGAAAAAAGGGTTTAAAAAAAAAAAGGGAATTCTTGGAATTTTTTTGTACTTGTAAAATGATAGTTAGAATTTCCAGGATGAGTGGAATGTGTTGAAGGTGGAATGGTTTGAATAGGTCGAAAAATGTGAAAATGGTGGAAATTTGAAAAATGGCCAATTCATTTTGAATGGGGAAAGTGACTTGGAAAACCTGGAATTCTGGGAAATCTGGGAATTTTGGGGATTTGTCCAAAGAAAATCATTTTATTCCTGAATAGGCTGAACAGTTTAAAGTTGGAACGCTTTGAATTGGATGAAAAATGTGGAAGGTCCCATTCATTTCAAAGGAAATGTTCATGGAATTTCGGGAATTTTAGGGAACATGTTAAAAGACTTGAATGTTTTGACGTTGAAGTGGGTTGAAAAATGTGGAAGGAGTAGTCGCCAGAAAAAAGGGTTTAAAAAAAAAAGGGAATTCTTGGAATTTTTTTGTACTTTTAAAATGATAGTTAGAATTTCCAGGATGAGTGGAATGTGTTGAAGGTGGAATGGTTTGAATAGGTTGAAAAATGTGAAAATGGTGGAAGTTTGAAAAATGGCCAATTCATTTTGAATGGGGAAAGTGACCTGGAAAACCTGGAATTCTGGGAAATCTGGGGATTTGTCAAAGGAAATCCTTTTATTCCTGAATAGGCCGAACAGTTTAAAGTTGGAACGCTTTGAATTGGATGAAAAATGTGGAAGTTAGAGCGCGCCAAAATCTGGAGAAGAATAATAATGATAAATAGATTAATTTTGGGTTAGAAAGCATGTGTGTAAATGTTTTAGAGCATTCACACAATAATTGAGAAGCAATCCAAAATTTAAAGTCCCTTCCATGGAATTCACATCGTTTTTTTCTCCTCCCCCTGTAGAAAATCAACTGGGAGGACCTGGCAGCCAAAACGGTGCCGGCGCCGTTCAAGCCGGTGATCCGGGACGAACTGGACGTCAGCAACTTTGCGGAAGAGTTCACGGAGATGGACCCCACCTACTCGCCCGCCGCCCTGCCTCAGAACTGTGATCGCATCTTCCAGGTGAGATGTAAGACCCTGGCCTGATATTTACCATAGGGCGCACCGGGTTATAAGGCACACTGATACAAAAGGCGCATTAAAGGAGTCTTATTATGATTATTTTCTAAAAGTAAAAGTCTTCTTTGTGGTCTACATAACATGGAATGGTGGTTCTTTGCTCAAAATGTTGCACAGATGATGTTTTACAGACCATCTTCAAGTAGCTTTATGACAGTCTTTTCATGATTCGCCGTTTTGTGGGCGGTCTTATTTACGTGCCTCCACTTGGACAGCGTCTTCTCCCCGTCATCTTCGTTGTAGCGGTGTAGCGTGCAAGGACAGGAGTGGAAAAAGTGGCAAAACATAGCGCTAACTGTTTTTATGACATTCAGACTTTACTTCAATCAATAACGGAGCAGCATCTCCTCATTTGTGGCTCACTAGTGCAACAACAACACCCGAAATGTGTCCCGTGGAAAATCCCTCCCACCGGAACGCTCTAATAACTAAAGTTCCTTGGGTGAATAATGTAAACTCACTACACCGGTACGTTTTAGCACTTTCATGGGGAATCTACTGACAGATATAAGTGAGAACTTTACCCTACTTTATATTAGAAATGGCAACAGCGGAGGTCCAAAAACAAGAATATAGAGAAAAACAAGAAGCTTATTGACTACGCTGTCGACACAAACTACAAAGGCAGTCACACGCAGATTTTCAGGACTTATGCAGATCCCAAATACAGATAAGAAGGTAAGAAAAGTTGCTTTTGCCTAATATTGCGAAACAAAACGCCAAACAATGTCTTACCTTATTCACACACCATAATAATACTGAGGCTTCATAGCTTACCAAAGTCCTACTAAAACATTTTGATACATTTTTGAGCGCCGTGTGAAATGCTTTATATTTTCAATGGAACATATAAAATGTTGGTGTTGTTTACATGAGTCATATTGCAGTCTGCACGTATCTCTTATGTGTGACTGCCATCATATTGCAGTTTACATGTATCTCTTATGTGTGACTGCCATCATATTGCAGTCTACACATATCTCTTATGTCTGACTGCCATCATATTGCAGTCTACACGTATCTCTTATGTGTGACTGCCATCATATTGCAGTCTACACGTATGTCTTATGTGTGACTGCCATCATATTGCAGTCTACACGTATGTCTTATGTGTGACTGCCATCATATTGCAGTCTACACGTATCTCTTATGTGTGACTGCCATCATATTGCAGTCTACACGTATGTCTTATGTGTGACTGCCATCATATTGCAGTCTACACGTATCTCTTATGTGTGACTGCCATCATATTGCAGTCTTCACGTATCTCTTATGTGTGACTACCATCATATTGCAGTCTACACGTATGTCTTATGTGTGACTGCCATCATATTGCAGTCTACACGTATCTCTTATGTGTGACTGCCATCATATTGCAGTCTACACGTATCTCTTATGTGTGACTACCATCATATTGCAGTCTACACGTATCTCTTATGTGTGACTGCCATCATATTGCAGTCTACACGTATGTCTTATGTGTGACTGCCATCATATTGCAGTCTACACGTATGTCTTATGTGTGACTGCCATCATATTGCAGTCTACACGTATCTCTTATGTGTGACTGCCATCATATTGCAGTCTACACGTATGTCTTATGTGTGACTGCCATCATATTGCAGTCTACACGTATCTCTTATGTGTGACTGCCATCATATTGCAGTCTTCACGTATCTCTTATGTGTGACTGCCATCATATTGCAGTTGACACGTATCTCTTATGTGTTACTGCCATCATATTGCAGTCGAAACGTATCTCTAATGTGTGACTGCCATCATATTGCAGTCGACACGTATCCCTTGTGTGTGACTCCCATCATATATCAGTCGACACGTATCTCTTATGTGTGACTGCCATCATATTGCAGTCTACACGTATCTTATGTGTGACTGCCATCATATTGCAGTCTTCACGTATCTCTTATGTGTGACTACCATCATATTGCAGTCGAAACGTATCTCTTATGTGTGACTGCCATCATATTGCAGTCGAAACGTATCTCTAATGTGTGACTGCCATCATATTGCAGGCTACACGTATCTCTTATGTGTGACTGCCATCACATTGCAGTCTTCACGTATCTCCTATGTGCGACTGCCATCATATTGCAGTCTACACGTATCTCTTATGTGTGACTGCCATCACATTGCAGTCTTCACGTATCTCCTATGTGCGACTGCCATCATATTGCAGTCTACACGTATCTCTTATGTGTGACTGCCATCATATTGCAGTCTTCACGTATCTCTTATGTGTGACTGCCATCATATTGCAGTTGACACGTATCTCTTATGTGTTACTGCCATCATATTGCAGTCGAAACGTATCTCTAATGTGTGACTGCCATCATATTGCAGTCTACACGTATCCCTTGTGTGTGACTCCCATCATATATCAGTCGACACGTATCTCTTATGTGTGACTGCCATCATATTGCAGTCTTCACGTATCTCTTATGTGTGACTACCATCATATTGCAGTCGAAACGTATCTCTAATGTGTGACTGCCATCATATTGCAGTCAAAACGTATCTCTTATGTGTGACTGCCATCATATTGCAGTCGGCACGTATCTCTTATGTGTGACTGCCATCATATTGCAATCCACACGTATCTCTTATGTGTGACTGCCATCATATTGCAGTCGAAACGTATCTCTTATGTGTGACTGCCATCATATTGCAGTTGACACGTATCTCTTATGTGTTACTGCCATCATATTGCAGTCGAAACGTATCTCTTATGTGTGACTGCCATCATATTGTAGTCAAAATGTATCTCTTATGTGTGACTGCCATCATATTGCAGTCGACACGTATCTCTTGTGTGTGACTGCCATCATTATGCAGTCTACATGTATCTCTTATGTGCAACTGCCATCATATTGCAGTCTACACATATCACTTTTGTGTGACTGCTGTCATATTGCAGTCTACACGTATCCCTTATGTGTGACTGCCATCATATTGCAGTCCACACATATCTCTTATGTGTGACTGCCGTCATATTGCAGTCTACACCTATCTCTTATGTGTGACTGCCATCATATTACAGTCTACACGTATATATTATGTTTGACTACCATCATATTGCAGTCGAAACGTATCTCTTATGTGTGACTGCCATCATATTGAAGTCTACACGTATCTCTTAAGTGTGACTGCCATCATATTGCAGTCGACATATATCTCTTATGTGCGACTGCCATCATTTTGCGGTCTACACGTATCTCTTAAGTGTGACTGCCATCATATTGCAGTCTACACGTATCTCTTATGTGTGACTGCCATCATATTGCAGTCTACACGTATCTCTTATGAGTGACTGCCGTCATATTGCAGTCTACACGTATTTCTTAAGTGTGACTGCCATCATATTGCAGTCTACACGTATTTCTTAAGTGTGACTGCCATCATATGGCAGTCTACACGTATTTCTTATGTGTGACTGCCATCATATTGCAGTCTACACGTATTTCTTAAGTGTGACTGCCATCATATGGCAGTCTACACATACCTCTTAAGTGTGACTGCCATCATATTGCAGTCTACACGTATCTCTTATGTGTGACTGCTGTCATATTGCAGTCTACACACATCTCTTATGTCTGACTGCCATCATATGGCAGTCCACACGTATCCCTTGTGTGTGACTGCCATCATATTGCGGTCTACACGTATCTCTTATGTGTGACTGCCGTCATATTGCAGTCTACACTTATCTCTTATGTGTGACTGCCATCATATTGCAGTCTACACTTATCTCTTATGTGTGACTGCCATCATATTGCAGTCGACACGTATCTCTTGTGTGTGACTGCCATCATTATGCAGTCTACATGTATCTCTTATGTGCAACTGCCATCATATTGCAGTCTACACATATCACTTTTGTGTGACTGCTGTCATATTGCAGTCTACACGTATCCCTTATGTGTGACTGCCATCATATTGCAGTCCACACATATCCCTTATGTGTGACTGCCATCATATTGCAGTCCACACATATCTCTTATGTGTGACTGCCGTCATATTGCAGTCTACACCTATCTCTTATGTGTGACTGCCATCATATTACAGTCTACACGTATATATTATGTTTGACTACCATCATATTGCAGTCGAAACGTATCTCTTATGTGTGACTGCCATCATATTGAAGTCTACACGTATCTCTTAAGTGTGACTGCCATCATATTGCAGTCGACATATATCTCTTATGTGCGACTGCCATCATTTTGCGGTCTACACGTATCTCTTAAGTGTGACTGCCATCATATTGCAGTCTACACGTATCTCTTATGTGTGACTGCCATCCTATTGCAGTCGACACGTATCTCTTATGTGTGACTGCCATCATATTGCAGTCTACACGTATCTCTTATGTGTGACTGCCATCATATTGCAGTCCACACGTATCTCTTATGTGCAACTGCCATCATTTTGCGGTCTACACGTATCTCTTAAGTGTGACTGCCATCATATTGCAGTCTACACATATCTCTTAAGTGTGACTGCCATCATATTGCAGTCTACACGTATTTCTTATGTGTGACTGCCATCATATTGCAGTCAACACGTATTTCTTATGTGTGACTGCCATCTACTGGTCACACTCATCATTTCCCCATGTACCAAGTAAAATAGCTTCAATATCGGTAAGCACAAGCAGAATTATTCCGTACATTAGGCGCACCGGCTTATAAGGCGCACTGTCGAGTTTTGAGAAAACGAAATAATTTTAAGTGCGCCTTATAGTCCGCAAAAATCCACTACGTCTTGCGTGTGAAACATTGCCTCTGACAATATTAGACCCACTCCACTGCAAACCAAGTCGTGGCGCAAAGTTCTGAATGTCCTCAAAAGGTTGCTGTAAGTCAACATCACGTCTCGCGAGCGCCGCGTCGCTATTCATAAACGCCGCCTTTTTTTTTTATGGGCGTAATTGCCGCCACATGCAGTCCTCACCGAAGTAACAGATGCCGATGACTATTTTTGACGGCGCTTTGAACCGTAATACGGGGGCCCCCGTAACTCCTTCGCCAGGCGTGGAAAAACTCAACTCTTGATTGCCTTCTGGATGCTCGAGCCGGCGAGATCAATGGACGCATTAAGCGGCTTCTCCGCCGGAATAAAAGAGGACACTCTCACGGAGCGGCGGCGCGTCTGCCCGGGGTTACGCCTCCCGGCTTCTGATTGCCAACTTCATCTCGCTGGGGTTTTTTTTTTTTTTTTTTCATTTTTTATTTATTTTTTTCTTCCTCCCCCCCCCAGCTGCCGTTCATGCAGGCTGGAATTAAGGAGTGGAGAGGGGGGTCTTTACAATTTGCAAGCAGCAATGAAGCTGGGTTTGAAAATGTGCCGCTGGGTGTGTTCCCCCCCATCCCCCCCCACCCCCCCGCCCCCCCCCCCACTACCCTCCCCTTGATGCTGCCTAACAAAACAGAATTAAAATTGCATTAGGAGCACCAGGCTGTAATTTGACAGCACAGCAATCACATTTTCAAGCCCGGCAATTTGGGGCATTTCATTCATTCTGAGCATCCATGCTTCCGTCCATCCGCGACTGTCACAGCTGTGTGTGTGTGTGTGTGTGTGTGTGTGTGTGCACGGGAGAGATTAGCGCTCCGGAATCCTTTTGCAGTCGTCGCCTCACAAAGAGCGTTTGGGAACAACAAAAAAGGAACAGCTGAACGGCTTCGAAATGACCGGAATGGGTCCGATTATTGACGTGCCAACAGGAAGTACTCACAAAAGTGTGTCAATCCATCCATTTTCTACCGCTTATTCCCTTTTGGGGTCGTGAGGGGCGCTGGCGTCTATCTCAGCTACAATCGGGCGGAAGGCGGGGTACACCCTGGACAAGTCGCCACCTCATCGCAGGGCCAACAACATTCACACTCACATTCACACACTAGGGCCAATTTAGTGTTGCCAATCAACCTATTCCCAGGTGCATGTCTGTGGAGGTGGGAGGGGCCTATCCCCAGGGGTCGTGAGGGGCGCTGGCGCCTATCTCAGCTACAATCGTGCGGAAGGCGGTGTACACCCTGGACAAGATGCCACCTCATCGCAGGGCCAACACAGATAGACGGACAACATTCACACACTAGGGCCAATTTAGTGTTGCCAATCAACCTATCCCCAGGTGCATGTCTTTGGAGGTGGGAGGGGCCTATCCCCAGGGGTCGTGAGGGGCGCTGGCGCCTATCTCAGCTACAATCGGGCGGAAGGCGGGGTACACCCTGGACAAGTCGCCAGCTCATCGCAGGGCCAACACAGATAGACAGACAACATTCACACACTAGGGCCAATTTTGTGTTGCCAATCAACCTTTCCCCAGGTGCATGTCTTTGGAAGTGGGAGGGGCCTATCCCCAGGGGTCGTGAGGGGCGCCGGCGCCTATCTCAGCTACAATCGGGCGGAAGGCGGGGTACACCCTGGACAAGTCGCCAACACAGATAGACAGACAACATTCACACTCACATTCACACACTAGGGCCAATTTAGTGTTGCCAATCAACCTATCCCCAGGTGCATGTCTTTGGAGGTGGGAGGGGCCTATCCCCAGGTGCATGTCTTTGGAGGTGGGAGGGGCCTATCCCCAGGTGCATGTCTTTGGAAGTGGGAGGAAGCCGGAGTACCCGGAGGGAACCCACGCATTCACGGGGAGAACATGCAAACTCCACACAGAAAGATCCCGAGCCTGGGATTTGAACCCAGGACTGCAGGAACTTCGTATTGTGAGGCAGACGCACTAACCCCTCTGCCGCCGTGAAGTCCAGGAAAATTAACCGTAAATGCTCCCGATTAACCGTAATTCCACACAAAAGTATATGTACCGTATTTTCCGCACTATAAGGCGCACCTATTTTAATATTTTGTTCATATATATATGTGAGACCTGGTTGGCATAGCCGGATTTGTTCATCCAGGGATGCGTCGGGCAAGAAATTAAGATTTATTAAACTCGAAAACCGGCTAGGAAGAGAAACAGTGGTGCTAAGCAGAAAAGGCAGACAAATGGCGCTAGCATGAGAGCTAAGGAAACAAACAGAAACACTATACAGTATTTAGTCAGCCAGCGATTGTGCAAGTTCTCCCACTTAAAATGACTTCATCCTCTCACCACGGCTCTGTTTAAAGAGCTCCGGTCTTCAATTATTGGCTGCAAGACGCTCCTAAATTCATGTTTTTGTTTTTCCATGCAAGGTGGACACTTGTTCGTGCTGTTTCTACGTGTGCGTGCCTGATAGGTGTTTTGTCGTCATTTCTTATGAATTTTTATGTCAGTCTGATGGGTGTTGTTTTGTTTTTTTTGCAATATCGGGACTACCTTAACAATTAAAACACTGGCAGTCCAATTATTTCACTTATCCCTGTTTGATTCCTTTTTTTTGTTGGCAATTTTTGTGTAAAATGCACCCATGTCGTTGACTTAAAATTGGCATTGAATGTAAATACTTTATATTTCTTACACGCACATCAACATTCCTTAATATGCGCACATATACAGTGGGGCAAAAAAGTATTTAGTCAGCAAGTTCTCCCACTTAAAATGATGACCGAGTTCTGTAATGTTCATCATAGGTACACTTCAACTGTGAGAGACAGAATGTGGAAAAAAAAATCAAGGAATTTTAAAGAATTTATTTGTAAATTATGGTAGAAAATAAGTATTTGGTCAACCATTCAAAGCTCTCACTGATGGAAGGAGGTTTTGGCTCAAAATCTCACGATACATGGCCCCATTCATTCTTTCCTTAACACGGATCAATCGTCCTGTCCCCTTAGCGGAAAAACAGCCCCAAAGCATGATGTTTCCACCCCCATGCTTCACAGTAGGTATGGTGTTCTTGGGATGCAACTCAGTATTCTTCTTCCTCCAAACACGACGAGTTGAGTTTATACCAAAAAGTTCTATTTTGGTTTCATCTGACCTCATGACATTCTCCCAATCGTCTGCTGTATCATCCAAGTATCCATTTTGGTATGAACTCAACTGGTCGTGTTTGGAGGTCTCCGCTGTCGTATTTTAGGCTTCATAACGCGCCACACATTTTCGATGGGAGACATGTCTGGACTGCAGGCGGGCCAGGAAAGTACCCGTGCTCTTTTTTTTTTTACAAAGCCACGCTGTTGTAACATGTGGCTTGGCATTGTCTTGTTGAAATAAGCAGGAGCGTCCATGAAAAAGACGTCGCTTAGATGGCAGCGTAAGTTTTTCCAAAACATGTATGTACCTTTCAGCATTAATGGTGCCTTCACAGATGTGTAAGTTACCCATGCCTTGGGCACTAATGCACCCCCATACCATCACAGATGCTGGCTTTTGAACTTTGCGTCGATAACAGTCTGGATGGTTCGCTTCCTTTTTGGTACGGATTACACAATGTCGAATATTTCCAAAAACAATTTGAAATGTGGACTCGTCAGACCACAGAACACGTTTCCACTTTGCATCAGTCCTTCTTAGATGGTCTCGGGCCCAGAGAAGCCGGTGGCCTTTCTGGATGTTGTTGATAAATGGCTTTCGCTTTGCATAATAGAGCTTTAACTTGCACTTACAGATGTAGCGACCAACTGTATTTAGTGACACTGGTTTTCTGAAGTGTTCCTAAGCCCATGTGGTGATATCCTTTAGAGATTGATGTCGGTTTTAGATACAGGGGATCGAAGGTCACGGTCATTCAATGTTGGTTTCCGGCCATGCCGCTTACGTGGAGTGATTTCTCCAGATTCTCTGAACCTTTTGATGACATGGACCGTAGATGTTGAAATCCCTAAATTTCTTGCAATTGCACTTTGAGAAACATTGTTCTTTAATTGTTTGATTATTTGCTCACGCAGTTGTGGACAAAGGGGTGTACCTCGCCCCATCCTTTCTTGTGAAAGACTGAACATTTTTTGGGAAACTGTTTTTATACCGGCCCTGCGATGAGGTGGCGACTTGTCCAGGGTGTACCCCGCCTTCCGCCCGATTGTAGCTGAGATAGGCGCCAGCGCCCCCCGCGACCCCAAAAAGGGAATAAGCGCTAGGAAGTGGATGGATGGATGTTTTTATACCCAATCATGGCACCCACCTGTTCCCAATTAGCCTGCACACCTGTGGGATGTTCCAAATAAGTGTTTGATGAGCATTCCTCAACTTTATCAGTATTTATTGCCACCTTTCCCAACTTCTTTGTCACGTGTTGCCTGCATTTAATTCTGAAGTTAATGATTATTCGCAACTAAAAAATGTTTATCAGTTTGAACATCAAATATGTTGTCTTTGTAGCATATTCAACTGAATATGGCTTGAAAATGATTTGCAAATCATTGTATTTTGTTTATATTTACATCTAACACAGTTTCCCAACTCATATGGAAACGGGGTTTGTACTTAATTTAAGTGAAGTGAATTGAAGTGAATTATATTTATATAGCGCTTTTTCTCTAGTGACTCAAAGCACTTTACATAGTGAAACCCAATATCTAAGTTACATTTAAACCAGTGTGGGTGGCACTGGGAGCAGGTGGGTAAAGTGTCTTGCCCAAGGACACAACGGCAGTGACTAGGATGGCGGAAGCGGGAATCGAACCTGCAACCCTCAAGTTGCTGGCACGGCCACTCTACCAACCGAGCTATGCCGGGAAACAAACAGAAACACTCGGGCCCAGAGATATTTTTTCAAAATATTGGAGCTGAGATAGGCGAAAGGGAATAAGCGGTAGAAAATGGATGGATGGATGAGCAAAAAGGTCCTTTTTTTTCCTCACAAAAAAAGTGCACTTGTTATCAGTGAGAATATTCTTATTTTAAGGTGTTTTTAGGTTCATTCGTTTAGAACAAGACAAATTTTCTTGTCCTATTGGCAGATAATTTAGCTTATTTCAAATAAAATACCCCCTAATTTTTGTATTTTTGTTTTTGTTTTTGAACACTGACTTTTTGCAGTGTAGGTTCAATAGTGCCAAAAGTTTGTGGTGACATTGTTTTGCCCGCAAACAAGATGTGTTTTTTTTTTTTCTTCCTCAAAAGGGTTACTCTTTCATGGCCCCCTCCATCCTGTTCAAGAGGAACGTGGTGATGGACGACCCGGTCCAGCTTTGCGGCGGATCCGAGCGTCCGGGCTCTGCTGCTGTCGCCCGCAGCGCCATGATGAAGGTACCAAAAATGACCATGGATTTTACGGTAACATTTTTAATTTTTAATTTTAATTTTTTTAAACCATAAAAACAACTTTAGTACAGTTTGTCCATACACAGTACTGCAGTGGTTCTCAACCTTTTTGCAGCGATGTACCCCCTGTGAACCAGGGGCGGTTCTAGGCATGCTTATATGTGGGGGCAGTCAGAAATGTGAAGGGGGGGCATCATGTGTACACATCATGCTCCAGCACTTTTTTTTTTGTGCTTATAGTAACGATGCTTTCTTCATTAAAATGGGTCTTTAGCTATGTGTCCAACCCCAACCTGGAGTAGTGGATTGCACTTTGTCAGGCCTCTACCTGCAGACCTGTCCAACTTGGGTGTCCCACCTGAAGACTAAGCTCCTGCTGGTATAGCTCTTATAGTAACGATGCTTTCTTCATGGAAATGGGTCTTTAGCTATGGGGTCTTTACCCCAACCTGGAGTAGTGGATTGCACTTTGTCAGGCCTCTACCTTCAGACCTGTCCAACTTGGGTGTCCCACCTGAAGACTAAGCTCCTGCTGGTATAGCTCGTATAGTAACGATGCTTTCTTCATGGAAATGGGTCTTTAGCTATGGGGTCTTTACCCCAACCTGGAGTAGTGGATTGCACTTTGTCAGGCCTCTACCTGCAGACCTGTCCAACTTGGGTGTCCCACCTGAAGACTAAGCTCCTGCTGGTATAGCTCTTATAGTAACGATGCTTTCTTCATGGAAATGGGTCTTTAGCTATGGGGTCTTTACCCCAACCTGGAGTAGTGGATTGCACTTTGTCAGGCCTCTACCTGCAGACCTGTCCAACTTGGGTGTCCCACCTGAAGACTAAGCTCCTGCTGGTATAGCTCTTATAGTAACGATGCTTTCTTCATGGAAATGGGTCTTTAGCTATGGGGTCTTTACCCCAACCTGGAGTAGTGGATTGCACTTTGTCAGGCCTCTACCTGCAGACCTGTCCAACTTGGGTGTCCCACCTGAAGACTAAGCTCCTGCTGGTATAGCTCTTATAGTAACGATGCTTTCTTCATGGAAATGGGTCTTTAGCTATGGGGTCTTTACCCCAACCTGGAGTAGTGGATTGCACTTTGTCAGGCCTCTACCTTCAGACCTGTCCAACTTGGGTGTCCCACCTGAAGACTAAGCTCCTGCTGGTATAGCTCTTATAGTAACGATGCTTTCTTCATGGAAATGGGTCTTTAGCTATGGGGTCTTTACCCCAACCTGGAGTAGTGGATTGCACTTTGTCAGGCCTCTACCTGCAGACCTGTCCAACTTGGGTGTCCCACCTGAAGACTAAGCTCCTGCTGGTATAGCTCTTATAGTAACGATGCTTTCTTCATGGAAATGGGTCTTTAGCTATGGGGTCTTTACCCCAACCTGGAGTAGTGGATTGCACTTTGTCAGGCCTCTACCTGCAGACCTGTCCAACTTGGGTGTCCCACCTGAAGACTAAGCTCCTGCTGGTATAGCTCTTATAGTAACGATGCTTTCTTCATGGAAATGGGTCTTTAGCTATGGGGTCTTTACCCCAACCTGGAGTAGTGGATTTCACTTTGTCAGGCCTCTACCTTCAGACCTGTCCAGCTTGGGTGTCCCACCTGAAGACTAAGCTCCTGCTGGTATAGCTCTTATAGTAACGATGCTTTCTTCATGGAAATGGGTCTTTAGCTAGGGGGTCTTTACCCCAACCTGGAGTAGTGGATTGCACTTTGTCAGGCCTCTACCTGCAGACCTGTCCAACTTGGGTGTCCCACCTGAAGAGTAAGCTCCTGCTGGTATAGCTCTTATAGTAACGATGCTTTCTTCATGGAAATGGGTCTTAAGCTATGGGGTCTTTACCCCAACCTGGAGTAGTGGATTGCACTTTGTCAGGCCTCTACCTTCAGACCTGTCCAACTTGGGGGTCCCACCTGAAGACTAAGCTCCTGCTGGTATAGCTCTTATAGTAACGATGCTTTCTTCATGGAAATGGGTCTTTAGCTATGGGGTCTTTACCCCAACCTGGAGTAGTGGATTGCACTTTGTCAGGCCTCTACCTTCAGACCTGTCCAACTTGGGTGTCCCACCTGAAGACTAAGCTCCTGCTGGTATAGTTCTTATAGTAACGATGCTTTCTTCATGGAAATGGGTCTTTAGCTATGGGGTCTTTACCCCAACCTGGAGTAGTGGATTTCACTTTGTCAGGCCTCTACCTGCAGACCTGTCCAACTTGGGTGTCCCACCTGAAGACTAAGCTCCTGCTGGTATAGCTCTTATAGTAACGATGCTTTCTTCATGGAAATGGGTCTTTAGCTATGGGGTCTTTACCCCAACCTGGAGTAGTGGATTGCACTTTGTCAGGCCTCTACCTGCAGACCTGTCCAACTTGGGTGTCCCACCTGAAGACTAAGCTCCTGCTGGTATAGCTCTTATAGTAACGATGCTTTCTTCATGGAAATGGGTCTTTAGCTATGGGGTCTTTACCCCAACCTGGAGTAGTGGATTGCACTTTGTCAGGCCTCTACCTGCAGACCTGTCCAACTTGGGTGTCCCACCTGAAGACTAAGCTCCTGCTGGTATAGCTCTTATAGTAACGATGCTTTCTTCATGGAAATGGGTCTTTAGCTATGGGGTCTTTACCACAACCTGGAGTAGTGGATTGCACTTTGTCAGGCCTCTACCTGCAGACCTGTCCAACTTGGGTGTCCCACCTGAAGACTAAGCTCCTGCTGGTATAGCTCTTATAGTAACGATGCTTTCTTCATGGAAATGGGTCTTTAGCTATGGGGTCTTTACCCCAACCTTGAGTAGTGGATTTCACTTTGTCAGGCCTCTACCTGCAGACCTGTCCAACTTGGGTGTCCCACCTGAAGACTAAGCTCCTGCTGGTATAGCTCTTATAGTAACGATGCTTTCTTCATGTAAATGGGTCTTTAGCTATGGGGTCTTTACCCCAACCTGGAGTAGTGGATTGCACTTTGTCAGGCCTCTACCTGCAGACCTGTCCAACTTGGGTGTCCCACCTGAAGACTAAGCTCCTGCTGGTATAGCTCTTATAGTAACGATGCTTTCTTCATGGAAATGGGTCTTTAGCTATGGGGTCTTTACCCCAACCTGGAGTAGTGGATTGCACTTTGTCAGGCCTCTACCTGCAGACCTGTCCAACTTGGGTGTCCCACCTGAAGACTAAGCTCCTGCTGGTATAGCTCTTATAGTAACGATGCTTTCTTCATGAAAATGGGTCTTTAGCTATGGGGTCTTTACCCCAACCTGGAGTAGTGGATTGCACTTTGTCAGGCCTCTACCTGCAGACCTGTCCAACTTGGGTGTCCCACCTGAAGACTAAGCTCCTGCTGGTATAGCTCTTATAATAACGATGCTTTCTTCATGGAAATGGGTCTTTAGCTATGGGGTCTTTACCCCAACCTGGAGTAGTGGATTGCACTTTGTCAGGCCTCTACCTGCAGACCTGTCCAACTTGGGTGTCCCACCTGAAGACTAAGCTCCTGCTGGTATAGCTCTTATAGTAACGATGCTTTCTTCATGGAAATGGGTCTTTAGCTATGGGGTCTTTACCCCAACCTGGAGTAGTGGATTGCACTTTGTCAGGCCTCTACCTGCAGACCTGTCCAACTTGGGTGTCCCACCTGAAGACTAAGCTCCTGCTGGTATAGCTCTTATAGTAACGATGCTTTCTTCATGGAAATGGGTCTTTAGCTATGGGGTCTTTACCCCAACCTAGAGTAGTGGATTGCACTTTGTCAGGCCTCTACCTGCAAACCTGTCCAACTTGGGTGTCCCACCTGAAGACTAAGCTCCTGCTGGTATAGCTCTTATAGTAACGATGCTTTCTTCATGGAAATGGGTCATTAGCTATGGGGTCTTTACCCCAACCTGGGGTAGTGGATTGCACTTTGTCAGGCCTCTACCTGCAGACCTGTCCAACTTGGGTGTCCCACCTGAAGACTAAGCTCCTGCTGGTATAGCTCTTATAGTAACGATGCTTTCTTCATGGAAATGGGTCTTTAGCTATGGGGTCTTTACCCCAACCTGGAGTAGTGGATTGCACTTTGTCAGGCCTCTACCTGCAGACCTGTCCAACTTGGGTGTCCCACCTGAAGACTAAGCTCCTGCTGGTATAGCTCTTATAGTAAAGATGCTTTCTTCATGGAAATGGGTCTTTAGCTATGGGGTCTTTACCCCAACCTGGAGTAGTGGATTGCACTTTGTCAGGCCTCTACCTGCAGACCTGTCCAACTTGGGTGTCCCACCTGAAGACTAAGCTCCTGCTGGTATAGCTCTTATAGTAACGATGCTTTCTTCATGGAAATGGGTCTTTAGCTATGGGGTCTTTACCCCAACCTGGAGTAGTGGATTGCACTTTGTCAGGCCTCTACCTGCAGACCTGTCCAACTTGGGTGTCCCACCTGAAGACTAAGCTCCTGCTGGTATAGCTCTTATAGTAACGATGCTTTCTTCATGGGAATGGGTCTTTAGCTATGGGGTCTTTACCCCAACCTGGAGTAGTGGATTGCACTTTGTCAGGCCTCTACCTGCAGACCTGTCCAACTTGGGTGTCCCACCTGAAGACTAAGCTCCTGCTGGTATAGCTCTTATAGTAACGATGCTTTCTTCATGGAAATGGGTCTTTAGCTATGGGGTCTTTACCCCAACCTGGAGTAGTGGATTGCACTTTGTCAGGCCTCTACCTGCAGACCTGTCCAACTTGGGTGTCCCACCTGAAGACTAAGCTCCTGCTGGTATAGCTCTTATAGTAACGATGCTTTCTTCATGGAAATGGGTCTTTAGCTATGGGGTCTTTACCACAACCTGGAGTAGTGGATTGCACTTTGTCAGGCCTCTACCTGCAGACCTGTCCAACTTGGGTGTCCCACCTGAAGACTAAGCTCCTGCTGGTATAGCTCTTATAGTAACGATGCTTTCTTCATGGAAATGGGTCTTTAGCTATGGGGTCTTTACCCCAACCTTGAGTAGTGGATTTCACTTTGTCAGGCCTCTACCTGCAGACCTGTCCAACTTGGGTGTCCCACCTGAAGACTAAGCTCCTGCTGGTATAGCTCTTATAGTAACGATGCTTTCTTCATGTAAATGGGTCTTTAGCTATGGGGTCTTTACCCCAACCTGGAGTAGTGGATTGCACTTTGTCAGGCCTCTACCTGCAGACCTGTCCAACTTGGGTGTCCCACCTGAAGACTAAGCTCCTGCTGGTATAGCTCTTATAGTAACGATGCTTTCTTCATGGAAATGGGTCTTTAGCTATGGGGTCTTTACCCCAACCTGGAGTAGTGGATTGCACTTTGTCAGGCCTCTACCTGCAGACCTGTCCAACTTGGGTGTCCCACCTGAAGACTAAGCTCCTGCTGGTATAGCTCTTATAGTAACGATGCTTTCTTCATGGAAATGGGTCTTTAGCTATGGGGTCTTTACCCCAACCTGGAGTAGTGGATTGCACTTTTCAGGCCTCTACCTGCAGACCTGTCCAACTTGGGTGTCCCACCTGAAGACTAAGCTCCTGCTGGTATAGCTCTTATAGTAACGATGCTTTCTTCATGGAAATGGGTCTTTAGCTATGGGGTCTTTACCCCAACCTGGAGTAGTGGATTGCATTTTGTCAGGCCTCTACCTTCAGACCTGTCCAACTTGGGTGTCCCACCTGAAGACTAAGCTCCTGCTGGTATAGCTCTTATAGTAACGATGCTTTCTTCATGGAAATGGGTCTTTAGCTATGGGGTCTTTACCCCAACCTGGAGTAGTGGATTGCACTTTGTCAGGCCTCTACCTGCAGACCTGTCCAACTTGGGTGTCCCACCTGAAGACTAAGCTCCTGCTGGTATAGCTCTTATAGTAACGATGCTTTCTTCATGGAAATGGGTCTTTAGCTATGGGGTCTTTACCCCAACCTGGAGTAGTGGATTGCACTTTGTCAGGCCTCTACCTGCAGACCTGTCCAACTTGGGTGTCCCACCTGAAGACTAAGCTCCTGCTGGTATAGCTCTTATAGTAACGATGCTTTCTTCATGGAAATGGGTCTTTAGCTATGGGGTCTTTACCCCAACCTGGAGTAGTGGATTGCACTTTGTCAGGCCTCTACCTGCAGACCTGTCCAACTTGGGTGTCCCACCTGAAGACTAAGCTCCTGCTGGTATAGCTCTTATAGTAACGATGCTTTCTTCATGGAAATGGGTCTTTAGCTATGGGGTCTTTACCCCAACCTGGAGTAGTGGATTGCACTTTGTCAGGCCTCTACCTGCAGACCTGTCCAACTTGGGTGTCCCACCTGAAGACTAAGCTCCTGCTGGTATAGCTCTTATAGTAACGATGCTTTCTTCATGGAAATGGGTCTTTAGCTATGGGGTCTTTACCCCAACCTGGAGTAGTGGATTGCACTTTGTCAGGCCTCTACCTGCAGACCTGTCCAACTTGGGTGTCCCACCTGAAGACTAAGCTCCTGCTGGTATAGCTCTTATAGTAACGATGCTTTCTTCATGGAAATGGGTCTTTAGCTATGGGGTCTTTACCCCAACCTGGAGTAGTGGATTGCACTTTGTCAGGCCTCTACCTGCAGACCTGTCCAACTTGGGTGTCCCACCTGAAGACTAAGCTCCTGCTGGTATAGCTCTTATAGTAACGATGCTTTCTTCATGGAAATGGGTCTTTAGCTATGGGGTCTTTACCCCAACCTGGAGTAGTGGATTGCACTTTGTCAGGCCTCTACCTGCAGACCTGTCCAACTTGGGTGTCCCACCTGAAGACTAAGCTCCTGCTGGTATAGCTCTTATAGTAACGATGCTTTCTTCATGGAAATGGGTCTTTAGCTATGGGGTCTTTACCCCAACCTGGAGTAGTGGATTGCACTTTGTCAGGCCTCTACCTTCAGACCTGTCCAACTTGGGTGTCCCACCTGAAGACTAAGCTCCTGCTGGTTTAGCTCTTATAGTAACGATGCTTTCTTCATGGAAATGGGTCTTTAGCTATGGGGTCTTTACCCCAACCTGGAGTAGTGGATTGCACTTTGTCAGGCCTCTACCTTCAGACCTGTCCAACTTGGGGGTCCCACCTGAAGACTGAGCTCCTGCTGGTATAGCTCTTATAGTAACGATGCTTTCTTCATGGAAATGGGTCTTTAGCTATGGGGTCTTTACCCCAACCTGGAGTAGTGGATTTCACTTTGTCAGGCCTCTACCTTCAGACCTGTCCAGCTTGGGTGTCCCACCTGAAGACTAAGCTCCTGCTGGTATAGCTCTTATAGTAACGATGCTTTCTTCATGGAAATGGGTCTTTAGCTAGGGGGTCTTTACCCCAACCTGGAGTAGTGGATTGCACTTTGTCAGGCCTCTACCTGCAGACCTGTCCAACTTGGGTGTCCCACCTGAAGACTAAGCTCCTGCTGGTATAGCTCTTATAGTAAAGATGCTTTCTTCATGGAAATGGGTCTTTAGCTATGGGGTCTTTACCCCAACCTGGAGTAGTGGATTGCACTTTGTCAGGCCTCTCCCTGCAGACCTGTCCAACTTGGGTGTCCCACCTGAAGACTAAGCTCCTGCTGGTATAGCTCTTATAGTAACGATGCTTTCTTCATGGAAATGGGTCTTTAGCTATGGGGTCTTTACCCCAACCTGGAGTAGTGGATTGCACTTTGTCAGGCCTCTACCTGCAGACCTGTCCAACTTGGGTGTCCCACCTGAAGACTAAGCTCCTGCTGGTATAGCTCTTATAGTAACGATGCTTTCTTCATGGAAATGGGTCTTTAGCTATGGGGTCTTTACCCCAACCTGGAGTAGTGGATTGCACTTTGTCAGGCCTCTACCTGCAGACCTGTCCAACTTGGGTGTCCCACCTGAAGACTAAGCTCCTGCTGGTATAGCTCTTATAGTAACGATGCTTTCTTCATGGAAATGGGTCTTTAGCTATGGGGTCTTTACCCCAACCTGGAGTAGTGGATTGCACTTTGTCAGGCCTCTACCTGCAGACCTGTCCAACTTGGGTGTCCCACCTGAAGACTAAGCTCCTGCTGGTATAGCTCTTATAGTAACGATGCTTTCTTCATGGAAATGGGTCTTTAGCTATGGGGTCTTTACCACAACCTGGAGTAGTGGATTGCACTTTGTCAGGCCTCTACCTGCAGACCTGTCCAACTTGGGTGTCCCACCTGAAGACTAAGCTCCTGCTGGTATAGCTCTTATAGTAACGATGCTTTCTTCATGGAAATGGGTCTTTAGCTATGGGGTCTTTACCCCAACCTTGAGTAGTGGATTTCACTTTGTCAGGCCTCTACCTGCAGACCTGTCCAACTTGGGTGTCCCACCTGAAGACTAAGCTCCTGCTGGTATAGCTCTTATAGTAACGATGCTTTCTTCATGTAAATGGGTCTTTAGCTATGGGGTCTTTACCCCAACCTGGAGTAGTGGATTGCACTTTGTCAGGCCTCTACCTGCAGACCTGTCCAACTTGGGTGTCCCACCTGAAGACTAAGCTCCTGCTGGTATAGCTCTTATAGTAACGATGCTTTCTTCATGGAAATGGGTCTTTAGCTATGGGGTCTTTACCCCAACCTGGAGTAGTGGATTGCACTTTGTCAGGCCTCTACCTGCAGACCTGTCCAACTTGGGTGTCCCACCTGAAGACTAAGCTCCTGCTGGTATAGCTCTTATAGTAACGATGCTTTCTTCATGGAAATGGGTCTTTAGCTATGGGGTCTTTACCCCAACCTGGAGTAGTGGATTGCACTTTTCAGGCCTCTACCTGCAGACCTGTCCAACTTGGGTGTCCCACCTGAAGACTAAGCTCCTGCTGGTATAGCTCTTATAGTAACGATGCTTTCTTCATGGAAATGGGTCTTTAGCTATGGGGTCTTTACCCCAACCTGGAGTAGTGGATTGCATTTTGTCAGGCCTCTACCTTCAGACCTGTCCAACTTGGGTGTCCCACCTGAAGACTAAGCTCCTGCTGGTATAGCTCTTATAGTAACGATGCTTTCTTCATGGAAATGGGTCTTTAGCTATGGGGTCTTTACCCCAACCTGGAGTAGTGGATTGCACTTTGTCAGGCCTCTACCTGCAGACCTGTCCAACTTGGGTGTCCCACCTGAAGACTAAGCTCCTGCTGGTATAGCTCTTATAGTAACGATGCTTTCTTCATGGAAATGGGTCTTTAGCTATGGGGTCTTTACCCCAACCTGGAGTAGTGGATTGCACTTTGTCAGGCCTCTACCTGCAGACCTGTCCAACTTGGGTGTCCCACCTGAAGACTAAGCTCCTGCTGGTATAGCTCTTATAGTAACGATGCTTTCTTCATGGAAATGGGTCTTTAGCTATGGGGTCTTTACCCCAACCTGGAGTAGTGGATTGCACTTTGTCAGGCCTCTACCTGCAGACCTGTCCAACTTGGGTGTCCCACCTGAAGACTAAGCTCCTGCTGGTATAGCTCTTATAGTAACGATGCTTTCTTCATGGAAATGGGTCTTTAGCTATGGGGTCTTTACCCCAACCTGGAGTAGTGGATTGCACTTTGTCAGGCCTCTACCTGCAGACCTGTCCAACTTGGGTGTCCCACCTGAAGACTAAGCTCCTGCTGGTATAGCTCTTATAGTAACGATGCTTTCTTCATGGAAATGGGTCTTTAGCTATGGGGTCTTTACCCCAACCTGGAGTAGTGGATTGCACTTTGTCAGGCCTCTACCTGCAGACCTGTCCAACTTGGGTGTCCCACCTGAAGACTAAGCTCCTGCTGGTATAGCTCTTATAGTAACGATGCTTTCTTCATGGAAATGGGTCTTTAGCTATGGGGTCTTTACCCCAACCTGGAGTAGTGGATTGCACTTTGTCAGGCCTCTACCTGCAGACCTGTCCAACTTGGGTGTCCCACCTGAAGACTAAGCTCCTGCTGGTATAGCTCTTATAGTAACGATGCTTTCTTCATGGAAATGGGTCTTTAGCTATGGGGTCTTTACCCCAACCTGGAGTAGTGGATTGCACTTTGTCAGGCCTCTACCTGCAGACCTGTCCAACTTGGGTGTCCCACCTGAAGACTAAGCTCCTGCTGGTATAGCTCTTATAGTAACGATGCTTTCTTCATGGAAATGGGTCTTTAGCTATGGGGTCTTTACCCCAACCTGGAGTAGTGGATTGCACTTTGTCAGGCCTCTACCTTCAGACCTGTCCAACTTGGGTGTCCCACCTGAAGACTAAGCTCCTGCTGGTTTAGCTCTTATAGTAACGATGCTTTCTTCATGGAAATGGGTCTTTAGCTATGGGGTCTTTACCCCAACCTGGAGTAGTGGATTGCACTTTGTCAGGCCTCTACCTTCAGACCTGTCCAACTTGGGGGTCCCACCTGAAGACTGAGCTCCTGCTGGTATAGCTCTTATAGTAACGATGCTTTCTTCATGGAAATGGGTCTTTAGCTATGGGGTCTTTACCCCAACCTGGAGTAGTGGATTTCACTTTGTCAGGCCTCTACCTTCAGACCTGTCCAGCTTGGGTGTCCCACCTGAAGACTAAGCTCCTGCTGGTATAGCTCTTATAGTAACGATGCTTTCTTCATGGAAATGGGTCTTTAGCTAGGGGGTCTTTACCCCAACCTGGAGTAGTGGATTGCACTTTGTCAGGCCTCTACCTGCAGACCTGTCCAACTTGGGTGTCCCACCTGAAGACTAAGCTCCTGCTGGTATAGCTCTTATAGTAAAGATGCTTTCTTCATGGAAATGGGTCTTTAGCTATGGGGTCTTTACCCCAACCTGGAGTAGTGGATTGCACTTTGTCAGGCCTCTCCCTGCAGACCTGTCCAACTTGGGTGTCCCACCTGAAGACTAAGCTCCTGCTGGTATAGCTCTTATAGTAACGATGCTTTCTTCATGGAAATGGGTCTTTAGCTATGGGGTCTTTACCCCAACCTGGAGTAGTGGATTGCACTTTGTCAGGCCTCTACCTGCAGACCTGTCCAACTTGGGTGTCCCACCTGAAGACTAAGCTCCTGCTGGTATAGCTCTTATAGTAACGATGCTTTCTTCATGGAAATGGGTCTTTAGCTATGGGGTCTTTACCCCAACCTGGAGTAGTGGATTGCACTTTGTCAGGCCTCTACCTGCAGACCTGTCCAACTTGGGTGTCCCACCTGAAGACTAAGCTCCTGCTGGTATAGCTCTTATAGTAACGATGCTTTCTTCATGGAAATGGGTCTTTAGCTATGGGGTCTTTACCCCAACCTGGAGTAGTGGATTGCACTTTGTCAGGCCTCTACCTGCAGACCTGTCCAACTTGGGTGTCCCACCTGAAGACTAAGCTCCTGCTGGTATAGCTCTTATAGTAACGATGCTTTCTTCATGGAAATGGGTCTTTAGCTATGGGGTCTTTACCACAACCTGGAGTAGTGGATTGCACTTTGTCAGGCCTCTACCTGCAGACCTGTCCAACTTGGGTGTCCCACCTGAAGACTAAGCTCCTGCTGGTATAGCTCTTATAGTAACGATGCTTTCTTCATGGAAATGGGTCTTTAGCTATGGGGTCTTTACCCCAACCTTGAGTAGTGGATTTCACTTTGTCAGGCCTCTACCTGCAGACCTGTCCAACTTGGGTGTCCCACCTGAAGACTAAGCTCCTGCTGGTATAGCTCTTATAGTAACGATGCTTTCTTCATGGAAATGGGTCTTTAGCTATGGGGTCTTTACCCCAACCTGGAGTAGTGGATTGCACTTTGTCAGGCCTCTACCTGCAGACCTGTCCAAATTGGGTGTCCCACCTGAAAATTAAGCTCCTGCTGGTATAGCTCTTATAGTAACGATGCTTTCTTCATGGAAATGGGTCTTTAGCTATGGGGTCTTTACCCCAACCTGGAGTAGTGGATTGCACTTTGTCAGGCCTCTACCTGCAGACCTGTCCAACTTGGGTGTCCCACCTGAAAACTAAGCTCCTGCTGGTATAGCTCTTACGGTCACTGAGGCACGCAAACCCCCCTGACCACAATAAGGTGGCAATCCCTCACGGGGGGGAACTGAAAAATAAAAATAAATGAATAAAATAGAATAAAACATCCTTCATCCAGATTTTATCAACCAACAACATAACATTTATCCTAACTGGATGGCCTAACTCTCAAATAAATGTAGACCCAAAGTAGGACTTCACAGACTACAGTCGATATTTACAAAACTGAAAGGTAGTCTGATGAATAATGATAAAAAATAATCTCAAACTAATTTATAAAACAGAACGTGGGCACAAAATTCATTGACTCCAATGTGTGTGTGTTGCCCACTTGCTTGTAAATTGATGAAAACGGCTGTGTTTTTGTTTTTAGGTGTCTTGGTCATATCAAATGAAACTTATAATTTGTTTATTGCAAAATGTAGATTGAAACATTAAAGGTTGACTATGTAGAATTACAAGAAAAACTACAGAAAAAGAATTCCTGCAGTCGATTGCCAGACTGTTGCTAAGTAAAACGGGCCGTTGCTAGGGACTCCGCTCTGAACAGAGGACAGCAGAGGAGGACTCCTAATACCTTATGTTTCATTTTTACCCTCATTAACAGCATGATAAATGACTTGTAGCTTGTTACAGGGACAGTGGAGGCTCTCTGCCTTCCAAACCACTGCTGCTCAGAGCCTCCGCTGTCACTGCTCTCGTCAAGTTGTAAAAAGAAAAAAAAAAAAAAAGGAACTCCGTAGCACCGAAAGTCCGCGACGATAAACGTGTTTATGACGGATAAGACTACACAAATACACCCATCCTAACAAGTGTATGATAAATGTAGACAACTTTTCCTTTTCTTTTACTTTCATACTGCAACAGTGATTGGATGTTTACTGAGGGCTGAGGGGTGTGTGTCTGCTGCGCAGCCTGTGGAATGTTGAATACACGCACAGCGGAGGGAGGGAGGAGAGGGAAGCCGACACTACTATATCGTGTGTGTCCCTTTTTCGGCGTATTTTTCCGCTAGTGCAGATCATTTTGTCAACTTGTAATGTAGTAATTTTGTGAGTTTATTAAAATTTGCTTCCTCAAATTTTGATTTGAGGGGGCAAGACATTTATTTAAGGGGGCTCTGCCCCCCTTGCCCCTGCGTAGAGCCTGTCAATGTGATTAATACTTATCGTTGTAGTTGTGTCTACCTCTGTTCACTCTGCTCATGTCATACATAGTTCCTTCGTGTCACAGTAAGTGTTTTTGTTTCTAGTCTACAGTTAGCCTTTGTGCTAGCTTTTGTTCATAGCCAAGTTTGTTCTCCGCCTTGTGCGCGCCTTTTGTTTGTACCCTTGTGTTTGTTCTTGTTTTAGTGTTAAATTAAAACATGTTTTACCTGCACAATGCCTGCCGCCTTCTCTGCATCTTGGGGTTCGTCAACAAAACCATGTGACAGTTTGATGTCCACATGAGCGGAACAATTCCGCATTTTTCAAATCCGACCCAGTCCTCTTCTGATAAAAGAAATTAGATATGAAACCGATGTGACTGCGGTCGTGGAAACGAATAAGTCCCACCACTATGTCGCCACACGACGCTAAAAAAATCTCCCGGGGCAACCATTCTCCCGAATTTCCACCCGGACAACAATATTGGGGGGCGTGCCTTAAAGGTACTGCTATTAGCATCCTCTACAACCTGTCGTCACGTCCGCTTTTCCTCCATACAAACAGCGTGCCGGCCCAGTCACGTTATATATCCGGCTTCTACACACACACACAAGTGAATGCAAGGCATACTTGGTCAACAGCTATACAGGTCACACTGAGGGTGGCCGTAAAAACAACTTTTACAAATATGCGCCACACTGTGAACCCACACCAAACAAGAATGACAGACACATTTTGGGGGAACATCCGCACCGTAACACAACATAAACACAACAGAACAAATACTCAGAACCCCTTGCGGCATTAACTCTTCCGGGACACTACAATATACACCACCGCTACCAACAAAACTCAATTTTGCATGTCACTATAAAGTTATATAAGCCTTGCTTGTTCAATATTCAATGCAAAACTTGTTTGGGTCCCTATTAAAAGGTTATGTTGTTCAACTTTGGCCCGCGGCTTTGTTCTGTTTAGAATTTTGGCCCACTTTGTATTTGAGTTTGACACCCCTGTCGTAGTTCCTTCGTATCACAGTAAGTGTTTTTGTTTCTAGTCCACAGTTAGCCTTTGTGCTAGTTCTTGTTCATAGCCAAGTTTGTTCTCCGCCTTGTGCGCGCCTTTTGTTTGTACCCTCTTGTTTGTCCTTGTTTTAGTGCTAAGTCCCACCACTATGTAGCCACACGGCGCCAAAATAGACGGTTGCAAAGTCAAATGTTTTCTGAAGTCACCTGGAAGTGTGAACACTCCTTTAGGGAAGACTTCACAGTTACCAATATTTTGGTACCGGTACCAAAATATATTTCCATTCTAAATAAAGGGGCCCAGAAAAATAAAAATTATTGCCTTTATTTTAACAAAAAATCTAAAGTACATTAAACATATGTTTATTATTGTTATTTAATCCTAAAATAAAATAGTGAACATAGTAGTAAATGATATTTATATAGCGCATTTTCTCTAGTGACTCAAAGCGCTTTACATAGTGAAACCCAATATCTAAGTTACATTTAAAGCAGTGTGGGTGTCATTGGGAGCAGGTGGGTAAAGTGTCTTGCCCAAGGACACAACGGCAGTGACTAGGTTGGCGGAAGCGGGAATCGAACCTGCAACCCTCAAGCTGCTGGCACGGCAGCTCTACCAACCGAGCTATACCGCCCCATACTAGACAACTCGTCTTTTAGTAGTAAGTCAGGGGTGTCCAAACTTTTTCCACAGAGGGCTGCACACGGAAAAATGTAAGCATGCAATGGCCAATTTGAAACGCAAGAAATCTGCGTTCAAAAGACTCCGGCTTATTAGTGATTCCCAAAGCCCAAAAAAAGTCTGCGGGCTATAGAGCGTTTTCATTTCGGGCTCCAGTACTCTGGAATGCCCTCCCGGTAACAGTTCGAGATGCCACCTCAGTAGAAGCATTTAAGTCTCACCTTAAAACTCATTTGTATACTCTAGCCTTTAAATAGACTCCCTTTTTAGACCAGTTGATCTGCCGTTTCTTTTCTTTTTCTCCTATGTCCCACTCTCCCTTGTGGAGGGGGGTCCGGTCCGATCCGGTGGCCATGTACTGCTCGCCTGTGTATCGGCTGGGGACATCTCTGCGCTGCTGATCCGCCTCCGCTTGGGATGGTTTCCTGCTGGCTCTGCTGTGAACGGGACTCTCGCTGCTGTGTTGGATCCGCTTTGGACTGGACTCTCGCGACTGTGTTGGATCCATTATGGATTGAACTTTCACAGTATCATGTTAGACCCGCTCGACATCCATTGCTTTCCTCCTCTCCAAGGTTTCTCATAGTCATCATTGTCACCGACGTCCCACTGGGTGTGAGTTTTCCTTGCCCTTATGTGGGCCTACCGAGGATGTCGTAGTGGTTTGTGCAGCCCTTTGAGACACTAGTGATTTAGGGCTATATAAGTAAACATTGATTGATTGATTGATTGATTATCGAGTTGGTCAATTGAAAAGTAGCTGTCCTGCAGAAAAAGTGTGGGCACCCCTGACCTAATGGCGCTTTAAAAGTGCTAAATATTCAAAGGTCTTGTACTCTTAATGAAATGTCTTCCCTACTTGGCTCCCGCAGGACTCTCCTTTCTACATCGGCTACGAGATGGACCTGAAGGACAGCGCTCTCGGAGAGGGGAGCTTCTCCATCTGCAGGCCCTGCACGCACAAGAAGACCGGGCAGAAATACGCCGTGAAAATAGTCAGCAAACGGTACAAAGTCCGGCTGAAAACACTTGTTTTTTAATCACTTCCAGGATTTGCACAAAAACCGGTTATGTTGCAGGATGGAGGCGCAGACTCAGCGGGAAATAGCCGCCCTGAAGCTCTGCGACGGTCACCCCAACATCGTCAAGCTGCACGAAATATACCACGACCAGGTATGCTTGCCACAGCCTCATTATGTCCCCTGGAAAGGAACTAAGCCTGAGAGATTTTTAATCAACACTGTCTCAAAAAGCAGTCCAGATATTTGCATTTAAAAATCCAACAACTTATTTTCCTGTACATCTAAGTACCGTATTTTTGGGACTACAAGGCACACTTAAAATTCTTACATTTTCTCAAACATATATAGTGGTTGTGTTTACCAAGCTTGAAGCAATTTTATTTGGTACATGATGTAATGACTAGTGCAGGGGTCGGGAACCTTTTTGGCTGAGAGAGCCAAAAAAGCCAAATATTTTAAAATGTATTTCCGTAAGAGCCATATCATATTTTTTTTAACACTGAACACAACTAAACGCGTGCATTTTTAAGTAAGACCAACATTTCTAGAGTATAACAGGTTTCTTATTCTTTGTAATAACATTGTTATTCTGAAGCTAACTGTGGAGGGGGGCGTGGCCCGCGGGCCTGCAGCGAACTGCGGTGTGCCAGGACCGGTCCTCGAAATCAGCGAGAGCTGCGTAGATGGCCCACCTGAGCCTTGTTATCTAATCACCTTGTCGCTCTGTTATAAGCAGCAGCCAGGAGGAGAGACGGGGTTGGGGCTGGAGCCAGAGCGCGAGCGAGAACGAAAGAGAAAAATAGAATTTCTGGAAAGCAACCGAGAGACTTATTTAAAAATAAAACAATAGTGTAACCCTGAAACGGGCTCTCATGTCGGTGCTTGGTGGTCTGAAGAACCCCCAGGGGGACAAGCCCCACACTAACCAATAATAAATAAATAACTTCTTAACGCAACTTCTTGAACAGGTGCGGTAGTAAACGGATGGATGGACTAAAAATGCATGACTTTTATGTTTTGAACATTATTTTTAACAGCCATAGGTTCCCTACCGTTGGACTAGTGTCACACATAAGAGATACGTGTGGCCTGCAGGTGGACCGGCGTAGTCAGGTTGAAACACTGATGACATCTATTAAACAGACAAATGTCAGAGTTTGTTGTTGGCGAACCCCAAGGTGCAGAGAAAGAGGCAGGCATTTAATTTAAAAAGGTACAAACAAAAGGCGGATAACAAACTAGGCTATGAACAAAACACTTACTGTGACACCACGGAACTATGGCATGAGCAGAGTGAACAAAAGTAGACGCAGCTACAACAAAGTATTAATGACATTGACAGGTAGTGGTGACAAACAACCGGTAGGAGCGACAATAATCCACCATCTGGAGGACAAAACAGGTAAAAATAGGAGTGGGCTGATTAACACCAGGTGTGTTCAGGTGCCGATCAGCCGCTGTTGAGGGAGAAAGACAGGGAACAGACAAAATAAGAGCGCTGACAGGAAACAAAGACAGGAAAAACTAAAACATGGCCACACTGTCAGGGACAAGCCTGACAAAGAAGCAAGGAATCAAACAGAGACTGAATTAAATTTGGCTCAATGAGGAGAGCGTGTACACCTTGTACACTTGTACAGTGTCCTACCACGCTCTGATGGAAGATTGTACACATCATCTTTTATTTGGACTTTCCCTGATTACATGGCAACAGCTGTTTTTAAAGGTGCGGGGGTCGTAAGTAAATATGAGTATAACCCATTTAACCCTTTGAGCTTTTTTCAAGTTTAATCCCAGGAACCCGTAAGGGTCTTAGTCATAAACATTTTGAAAATAACATACATATTTTTTTGAATGCTTAAATCTGTCAGGTTCAAACACTGATGATATTTATTAAACAAGACAAGAAGCAAGGAATGAAACAGATACAGAATTCAATTGGGCTCAATTGAGGAGAAACGTCTGGACTGTACTCTTTGTACAGTCTCCCATCACGATCTAGTAAAATATTTTACGATTCCTCTTTTATTTGGACTTTCCCTGATTACATGGCAACAGCTTTTTCTATAGGGCGGGGGTCGTAAACCGCCGCTGCCTTTGGTCACAAAACAGTTCAAAGAACAGGTGCCTGGAGTGGGGGTCAAGCCCTGCTTCCTCGCCGCATTGTAGATCTCGGGTCAAGACAAAAATCTTCCTGTGGATTAAAATACATCAAAGAAATCGACACCATGTCGCTTCCCATCCTGCACAGTGGAGTTTTACAAGCCTTTTGATTGGTAAGATCAAAGACATCTTTTGTCTGCTCCCCGGAAATTAATTCAAAGACAAAGTTTTGAGATGAGGCGCCTGTTCAATAAATGAAGCGAGCAACACCAAAGCTTTGGTGTTTCATTGAGAATATAGAATATTACACACAGCGCTCAAGAATCTGGCAAAATGTTGACGTACGACTTTGTTAAATGTTGCGCGCGACGAGTCTTCCTCTCAGGGAATAAAACACACCGGTCAATCCCAAATTCTTTTGGATGACATATATGTTGAAACACCCCCCCCCCCCCCCCCCCCTCAGAGACAGAATGGTACAATACCACGTTTTACTGAACCTTCAGGAGACCAGCCCTTACAATGCGACAATAGCATCAGCAAGCGAGGTCTGAATCCAAACAAAAAGAGTCACCTTATGTAGAGCGAAAACGGCCCCTCTCGCCCAGAAAGGAGCGCAGCTGCTTCTTCAAAACACATAAGGAACTGGCTAAAACAGCTCTGTGAGCCCACAAACAGGAGCCCTTCAGACAAAACAAAGAGTTTACTAGCGGACATAAGATAAAAGCAAGGCGGTCACGAGAAATACCAGCTGCTTAAAACATGACTATGGATTAAAAAAGAACACTTAAAAGCCTACTGATACTCACTACTAGCGACCATGCAGTCTGATAGTTTATATATCAATGATGAAATATTAACATTGCAACACATGCCAATACGGCCTTTTTAGTTTACTAAATTGCAATTTTAAATTTCGCGCGAAGTATCCTGTTGAAAACGTCGCGGTACGATGACGCGTGCGCGTGACATCATGGATTGTGTTCCAGCCCCGATCCCAGCTATGTCGTCTGCTTTAATCGCATAATTACACAGTATTCTGGACATCTGTGTTGCTGAATCTTTTGCAATTTGTTCAATTAATAATGGAGACGTCAAAGAAGAAAGCTGTAGGTGGGAAGCGGTGTATTGCGGCCGCCTTTAGCAACACAAACACAGCCGGTGTTTCATTGTTTACATTCCCGAAAGATGACGGTGAAGCTTTACTATGGAACAGAGCGGTCAAGCGAACATGGTTCGCTACCACATGTCAACCGGCAGGTTTCGGTGAGAAAAGTGGGCTAATAAGTCGGCAGGTTTCGGTGAGAAAATGGTGCTAATAAGTCGGCTCTTACCATAGACATGAGCGGAGACCTTGCGTCGTTCCTCCTGCACCTGTCAAAGAGGCAGCTGCGGACTCTCTTGCCTCCTCCGACCGGCTGCCCCCGAACGTGGGATGCTTCCACCGTGGAGGACGAAAAAAATAATAATCTCAGCCCGGCCCCAACGCCTCGTTGAGAAACGTGGCTTCCCTCAGAGACACTGGCGGTCGCCACACCCCTCTGACTTTGACTAAAACTTTAAAACACTAGTGACACAATATACAGATAAGGGATTTTCCAGAATTATCTTAGTAAATTCCTTGTTTGTGTTGGATCCATTATGGATTGAACTTTGACAGTATCATGTTAGACCCGCTCGACATCCATTGCTTTCCTCCTCTCCAAGGTTCTCATAGTCATCATTGTCACCGACGTCCCACTGTGTGTGAGTTTTCCTTGCCCTTATGTGGGTCTACCGAGGATGTCGTAGTGGTTTGTGCAGCCCTTTGAGACACTAGTGATTTAGGGCTATATAAGTAAACATTGATTGATTGATAAATTTGTCTTATAACATCTGAATCGCTCTGCCGTCTAGTTTTTTTTTTTTTAAATCTATTTTTAATTGTTTTTAGTAGTCCTTCACTCTCACTTTCCTCATCCACAAATCTTTCATCCTCGCTCAAATTAATGGGGAAATTGTCGCTTTCTCGGTCCGAATCGCTCTCGCTGCTGGTGGCCATGATTGTAAACAATGTTCAGATGTGAGGAGCTCCACAACCCGTGATGTCACGCGCACATCGTCTGCTACTTCCGGTACAGGCAAGGCTTTTTTATTAGCGGCCAAAAGTTGCAAACTTTATCGTCCATGTTCTCTACTAAATCCTTTCAGCAAAAATATGGCGAAATGATCAAGTATGACACATAGAATGGACCTGCTATCCCCGTTTAAATAAGAACATCTCATTTCAGTAGGCCTTTAATATCTCATTCTCACATTGGCTACGATAGATTGTCAGCACATTACGGCTACCATAGTCAGACGTACAGTACTTCAACATACTATTATGTGTATGAGGACCCCAAAATGACACATGTTGTGTATATAAATATATACAGTGGGGCAAAAGAGTATTTAGTCATCCAGCGATTGTGCAAGTTCTCCCACTTAAAATGATGACAGAGTTCTGTAATGTTCATCATAGGTACACTTCAACTGTGAGAGACAGAATGTGGAAAAAAAATCCAGGAATTTACATTGTAGGAATTTTAAAGAATTTATTTGTGGTGGAAAATAAGTATTTGGTCAACCATTCAAAGGAGGTTTTGGCTCAAAATCTCACGATACATGGCCCCATTCATTCTTTCCTTAACACGGATCAATCGTCCTGTCCCCTTAGCCGAAAAACAGCCCCAAAGCATGATGTTTCCACCCCCATGCTTCACAGTAGGTATGGTGTTCTTGGGATGCAACTCAGTATTCTTCTTCCTCCAAACACGACGAGTTGAGTTTATACCAAAAAGTTCTATTTTGGTTTCATCTGACCACATGACATTCTCCCAATCGTCTGCTGTATCATCCAAGTATCCATTTTGGTATGAACTCAACTCGTCGTGTTTGGAGGTCTCCGCTGTCGTATTTTACGCTTCATAACGCGCCACACATTTTCGATGGGAGACATGTCTGGACTACAGGCGGGCCAGGAAAGTACCCGTGCTCTTTTTTTTTTTTACAAAGCCACGCTGTTGTTACATGTGCTGAATGTGGCTTGGCATTGTCTTGTTGAAATAAGCAGGGGCGTCCATGAAAAAGACGGCGCTTAGATGGCATATGTTGTTCCAAAACCTGTATGTACCTTTCAGCATTAATGGTGCCTTCACAGATGTGTAAGTTACCCATGCCTTGGGCACTAATGCACCCCCATACCATCACAGATGCTGCCTTTTCAACTTTGCGTCGATAACAGTCTGGATGGTTCTCTTCCCCTTTGGTCCGGATGACACAATATCGAATATTTCCAAATACAATTTGAAATGTGGACTCGTCAGACCACAGAAAACGTTTTCCACTTTGCATCAGTCCATCTTAGATGATCTTTGGCCCAGAGAAGCCAACGGCCTTTCTGGATGTTGTTGATAAATGGCTTTCGCTTTGCATAATAGAGCTTTAACTTGCACTTACAGATGTAGCGACCAACTGTATTTACTGACAGTGGTTTTCTGAAGTGTTCCTAAGCCCATGTATTCTTCTTCCTCCAAACACGACAAGTTGAGTTTATACCAAAATGAATACATGGATGATACAGCAGAGGATTGGGAGAATGTCATGTGGTCGGATGAAACCAAAATAGAACTTTTTGGTTCTATTTACAATGCGAATTATATTTATATAGCGCTTTTCTCTAGTGACTCAAAGCGGTTTACATAGTGAAACCCAATATCTAAGTTACATTCAAACCAGTGTGGGTGGCGCCGGGAGCAGGTGGGTAAAGTGTCTTGCCCAAGGACACAACGGCAGTGACTAGGATGGCGGAAGCGGGAATCGAACCGGCACCCCTCAAGTTGCTGGCACGGCCACTCTACCAACACTCTTCCAAGACACTAGAGGGCAGTATTGTGTAGGCTGTATCAGAGTTGTGTATAGAGCAGAGGTGTCAAAGTCACATGGCAGTTATGTTTGGCCCCAGAGGGCGGCTTCTAACAGTGAATACTATTACTACTCCATTTTTTAAAAGCATTTTATTAGTAGATTTTTTTAAAAACTAAAATGTAAAAAAAATATGGTAAGTTGCAATAATTTCCCTTCAAAATGTAGTGTATAGTACTTGGAAAGGAAAAAAAAAACAGACTGCTTGTAACTTCCGTTAGGAATGTCGTAGAGACATGAAACAAAAACCTCTGTGTAGGTCTGACTTAGACCTACATTTCCAATAAAAAACGTCTGTACCCAAAATCACCAGAAATTTTGCAAAAACTCGTTCAAAGCAAAATTTTCACAAAAAATGCTATTTTTGCCTCTTTGAGCTGCAATTTGACCCCCTTAAAATGCTTCAAATCTCACCAAACTTGGCACACACATCAGGACTGGCAGAAATTGCAATCTAATGAAATTTTTTTTTTATAAAACTCAAAATTGCGCTCTAGCACAGAAAAAACTGCTTCCAGGAAGAAAACTCAGACAAAACTGCTTGTAACTTCCGGTAGGAATGCCGGAAACACATGAAACAAAAACTTCTATCAAGGTCTCACTTAGACCTACATTTCGATAATTGACATCGTTCGGCAAAAATCAACAGGAAGTTAAAAATTGCCCCTTCAAAATAAAAGTTTTGTGAAAACCCGTCACCTTTTTCAAATCGAAACTCCTCCCAGTGCGTTTGTCGTTTCGGCTTCAAACTCGCACAGGAGAGAGATTGAAACCTTTTGAATAAAACTGTCCACCAAATTTTTGATAAGTTCTCCGGTTTGGATTTTACGCGCCTTCAAAAAACCCCTGCGCAAAGTTTCCTAAAAAATGTCTTTTTTGCCTCTTTAAACTGTAATTTGACCCCCTTAAAATGCTTCAAAGTGCAAGTTAAAGCCCTACTATGCAAAGCAAAAGCCATTAATCAACAACATCCAGAATCGTCGATCTGTAATTTCACCCCCTTAACATGCTTCAAAACTCACCAAATTTTACACACATATCAGGACTCGCAAAAACTGCCATCTAATAAAAAACCAAACCCCAAAAATCAAAATTGCGCTTAGCGCCCCCTAGGAAAAAAAACAGACAAAACTGCATGTAACTTCTGTTAGAAATGTCGTAGAGACATGGAATAAAAAACTTCTATGTAGGTCTGACTAAGATCGGGACTCGGGACACGGCGGCAGCTTTAATTATGATTGAAGCTGTAATAGCTGCAAAAGGTCATATTGAACCCTATGGGTAAGGAATGGGATGACACTTCCAGTTCTTATGTGAGTCAAGGCGGGGGCCAAATACTTTTGGCAATGTAGTGTATTTTGTCCAGGTCTGTACTAAGAGTCAGTGCCTCTGAATTTTGACAGGAAGGGCCTGTTTAGGAATAAAATCCTTTGATGCTTTCTGAACAGAGTTCCCCCTATGTTTGACAGTGATTTGGTGTTGGTTTGTAGCTCCACACGTTCCTGGTTCTGGAGCTGCTGGGCGGGGGGGAGCTGCTGGAACGTATCCGCAGGAAGCGACACTTCAGCGAGACGGAGGCCAGCCGCATCATGCGCAAGTTGGTGTCGGCGGTCAGCCACATGCACGACGTTGGCGTGGTGCACAGGGATCTGAAACCTGAGGTGAGTTGACCCTTTTTGTCCTCTTCTGTCATGTGGGCCCCCCATCACAGAGTGTGTCCCACCCTCAGTGATGTAGTGTGGGCCCCCCATCACCGAGCATGTCCCACGCTCATTAAAGGCCTACTGAAACCCACTACTAGCGACCACGCATTCTGATAGTTTATATATCAATGATGAAATATTAACATTGCAACACATGCCAATACGGCCTTTCTAGTTTACTAAATTGCAATTTTAAATTTCCCGCGGAGTTTCCTGTTGAAAACGTGGCGGAATGGTGACACGTGATTGGTTGGAGGGTGACATATTAGCCCAGCACCACTTACGGCTAAAAGTCGTCTCTTTTCATCGCATAATTACACGGTATTTTGGACATCTGTGTTGCTGAATCTTTTGCAATTTTTTCAATTAATAATGGAGACGTCAAAGAAGAATGCTGTTGGTGGAAAGCGGTGGATTGCAGCTGCCTTTAGCAACCGCAACACAGCCGGTGTTTCTTTGTTTGTTGTGAAGCTTTAACACAGAGCGATCAAGCGAACATGTTTCTCTACGTCAATCAGCATGTTTTTGGATGGGAAAATTGTGATGTTAAGTCAGTTTCTTACTTGAGACTTTAGTGGATTACGCGACCTCTTCCTGCAGCTCAAAAAGGCAGCTGTGATCTTGGCTCCTCGGTTTCTCTCAGAGACGCTGGCGTTCGCCGCAGCCATCCGACTTTCAGGTATGACTTTATAATCTCACTTAAATACTATTAACGCAATAAGCAGATAAGGTATTTTCTAGAATTATCCTAGTAAATATGTCTAATTACATCTGAAACGCACCCACTGCCGCCGCCTGGAGTCGTAGCTGTTTTTTCTTTTTTTTTTTTTAAGTGCTTCACTCCAACTTTCCTCATCCACAAATCTTTCATCCTCGCTCAAATTAATGGGGAAATCATCGCTTTCTCGGTCCGAATTGCTCTTACTGCTGGTGGCTCCCACATTATAAACAATGTGAGGAGCCCTCACACCGATGACGTCACACGCACATCGTCTGCTACTTCCGGTACAGGCAAGGCTTTTTTATTAGCGACCAAAAGTTGCAAACTTTCTCGTGGATGTTCTCTACTAAATCCTTTCAGCAAAAATATGTCAATATGGCGAAATGATCAAATATGACACATAGAATGGACCTGCTATCCCCGTTTAAATAAGAAAATCTCATTTCAGTAGGCCTTCAGTAAGTGCGCTGCTATGCGAGGTGATGTGGGGCCCCCCTCCCATTACTAAGCATGTACCACCCTCTGTGATGTGGGCCCCCCATCACTGAGCATGTTCCACCCTCAGTAAGTGTGTTGCTACTCGAGGTGATGTGGGCCCCCCATCACCGAGCATGTTCCACCCTCACTAAGTGCGCTGCTACTCGAGGTGATGTGGGCCCCCCATCACCAAGCATGTTCCACCCTCAGTGATGTGGGCCCCCCATCACCGAGCATGTTCCACCCTCACTAAGTGCGCTGCTACTCGAGGTGATGTGGGCCCCCCATCACCAAGCGTGTTCCACCCTCAGTAAGTATGCTGCTACTCGAGGTGATGTGGGCCCCCCATCACCAAGCATGTTCCACCCTCAGTGATGTGGGCCCCCCATCACCGAGCATGTTCCATCCTCAGTAAGTGCGCTGCTACTCGAGGTGATGTGGGCCCCCCATCACCAAGCATGTTCCACCCTTGGTGATGTGGGCCCCCCATCACCGAGCGTGTCCCACCTTCAGTACGTGTACTGCTACTCGAGGTGATGTGGGCCCCCCATCACCAAGTGTGTTCCACCCTCAGTAAGTGTACTGCTACTCGAGGTGATGTGGGCCCCCCATCACCGAGCGTGTCCCACCTTCAGTACGTGTACTGCTACTCGAGGTGATGTGGGCCCCCCATCACCAAGCGTGTCCCACCCTCACTAAGTGCACATCTACTCGAGGTGATGTGGGCCCCCCATCACCGAGCGTGTCCCACCCTCACTAAGTGCGCTGCCACCCTCAGTGATGTGGGCCCCCCATCACCAAGCCTGTCCCACCTTCAGTAAGTGTACTGCTACTCGAGGTGATGTGGGCCCCCCATCACCAAGCCTGTCCCACCCTCAGTAAGTGTACTGCTACTCGAGGTGATGTGGGCCCCCCATCACCAAGCGTGTCCCACCCTCACTAAGTGCACATCTACTCGAGGTGATGTGGGCCCCCCATCACCGAGCGCGTCCCACCTTCAGTAAGTGTACTGCTACTCGAGGTGATGTGGGCCCCCCATCACCAAGCCTGTCCCACCCTCAGTAAGTGTACTGCTACTCGAGGTGATGTGGGCCCCCCCATCACCAAGCCTGTCCCACCCTCAGTAAGTGTACTGCTACTCGAGGTGATGTGGGCCCCCCATCACCGACCATGTCCCACCCTCAGTAAGTGTACTGCTACTCGAGGTGATGTGGGCCCCCCATCACCGACCATGTCCCACCCTCAGTAAGTGTACTGCTACTCGAGGTGATGTGGGCCCCCCATCACCGACCATGTCCCACCCGAGCCTGCGTTTGCCTCGCCAAAAAAGCAGTGATTACCGCCGCCGGCCTCTCAGTCCAAAGCTTTGCTCCACAGAACCTGCTCTTCACCGACGAGGGCGAGAGCTCGGAGATCAAAATCATAGACTTCGGCTTCGCCCGCCTGAAACCGCCAGACAATCAGCTCCTGAAGACCCCCTGCTTCACCTTGCAGTACGCCGCGCCGGAGATACTCAAATACGACGGCTACGACGAGTCGTGCGATCTCTGGAGTCTGGGGGTCATTCTGGTGAGTGGACGATATGGCGGGCTCTCTCTGCACCCCCCCCCCCCCCCCCCCCCCCTCCTCCCCCGGGGTTAAATGTGAGGAGCTGTGATGAAAAGGCTTTTGAAAGTGTGTGTGTGTGTGGAGAAAAACCACATCAGGACAGCCACTACTTTCTTTCAACAATGGCGTGCAGGGCATGCAGCTCTGATCAACACACTTTTAGTGTGTGTGTGTGTGTGTGAGGGGAGGGGGGGGGGGGGGCGATGCAGACTAAAATAGAGCAGACATGAACTGTTTGGTTTCCTTCTCCTTTGTCCTGGTGCCATGGTCTGGATGTACCCGGCCCACAGTACACCATGCTGTCGGGCCAGGTGCCTTTCCAGTGCCAGGAGCAGAGCCGGAGCCACACCACCGCGGAGGAAATCATGACGAAAATCAAACAGGGGGATTTCTCCTTCGAGGGCGAGGCCTGGAGGAACGTGTCCCAGCAGGCCAAAGATCTCATCCAAGGTGAGATGGCGGGGGGTCCAGTGTTTCCCATACATTTTCAACCTGGGACCACCAGAAGTACAAAACCACCAGAAGCAGTGAAGTTGTCCCGTTGTTTAAATAGTAAATAAAAAGAGAATATAATTATTTAAAAAATCCTTTTCAACTTATATTTAATTGAATAGACTGCAAAGACGAGATATTTCATGTTCACACTGAGGAACTTTGTTATTTTTTGCAAATATTAGCTCATATTACATGTTACATATACCTATAATACCTATACAAAACATTAAAGGAGGTTACGGATGTTTATTGGAGTGCCTTGTAGGCGTAAAAAAACAAAAAAAAAACAATACCTGTTTGCTGACTCTTGCTAGCCTTTTTTTTGCGATTTAGAATGCAAAAAAAAAAGAAACCTGTTTTCTTGTCTCACATAAGGATTGTGACTGATTGGCCAAAGAGCGGTTCCCCTTGAAGTTGAGCTATGGGGCGTTTTAGTGACTATGTTCCCCAGGAGCCCTAAGGATAAAAAAAAAAAAAAAAGTCCAATATATTTTGTAATGGTTTGAAAATGAAAAATATCGTGTGCGGCCCTCTGTGGAAAAAGTTTGGACACCCCTGACTTACTGCTAAAAGACGAGTTGTCTAGTATGGGGCGGCATAGCTCGGTTGGTAGAGTGGCCGTGCCAGCAACTTGAGGGTTCCCAGGTTCGATCCCCGCTTCCACCATCCTAGTCACTGCCGTTATGTCCTTGGGCAAGACGCTTTACCCACCTGCTCCCAGTGCCACCCACACTGCTTTAAATGTAACTTAGATGTACAGCGCTTTGAGTCACTAGAGAAAAAGCGCTATATAAATGTTCTCTGCTGGCTGTACATATCCTACTAAATAAGACCTACACTGTTGCAATGTCCACATTTCTCTGTTGATGCAATTGTTGATGACTGAAGTTCGGATATCAACCAAAGCTCCTCGTGGATTGTAAATAATGTAAATAATTCAATGTACATACTATGATGATTAACTTGTGTGATGACTGTATTATGCTGATAGTATATATTTGTACCATGAATTGATTAACGTGGACCCCGACTTAAACAAGTTGAAAAACTTATTGGGGTGTTACCATTTAGTGGTCAATTGTACGGAATATGTACTGAACTGTGCAATCTACTAATAAAAGTATCACTCAATCAATCGATCAATGATATTAGGGACCTTGGATCCCTCAGGCATCAAAAAGCGACATCAGTGTGTAAAGGATATCACCACACGGGCTCAGGAAGACTTCAGAAAACCACTGTCAGTAAATGCAGTCGTCCGCTAACTCTGTAAGTGCAAGTTACGACTCTACTATGCAAAGCCAAAGCCTTTTATCAACAACACCCAGAAACGCCGTCGGCTTGGCTGGGCCCGAGCTCATCTAAGATGGACTGATGCAAAGTGGAAAAGTGTTCTGTGGTCTAACCAGTCCACATTTGAAATAGTTTTTTTGGAAACTGTGGACGTTGTGTCCTCTAAACCCCCCCCCCCCAACCTTTTTGTATCCGCGGACCGGTTAACGCTTAATAATTTGTCCCACTGCCTGGGGGGTGGGGGGGGTTGTCCTTTTTTTCCCCTTTTTTTCTTCTTTGTCATGAAAAAGGGATGTTTTTGTCATGAAATAGGGAGTTTTTGGTGGTTGGTGCACTATTTGTAAGTGTATATTGTGTTTTTTATGTTGATTTAACCTTCCTCTTGTGTTAGCTTTCTGTTACCATCTCTTATGTTAACGGGTCGGTTTTGACCCATGTCTTAAATCAGCTGTAAAATACACTAAAAAACAATTATCTATCATCCAATTTGTTTCTCATCTCTTGGTTACCTCGTTAGGTTTCCTTATCCATGAAAATATTGGTTTTAATATTTTTGGTGTGCCTTTTTTTGTCAGTATACCCCTCGATTTCAATTGGAAAAAAATGGTAAAACGAACCTCAAGAGAATCGTATAAATTAAAAAAAAGGCTGTTGTGTTACCTGACCATTACTGAGGGGTATTAGAACACATCTCTTAAATAAATTTGTTTTTTTTATTTTTACATTTTAATAATTTTAACATAGTAACAACTGAATTGACCTCAAATGTCTGGACATTTTAGTTTTTAAATGCATAAAAGAACCACATGAATTTTGTTTGTTTTAGTACAGGATAACAAGGTCAAATGAGGATCCACTAAAGCTCACATGATTGGGAGAGGAGCTGGCCGTCAGTGTGTTCAGTTTTGGCTCTACTTAGTGCTTTATAGTCTTATTTTTTATAACTGGGTCGAAACCGACCCTAACAACACCAATGTCATAATTTCAACCAAAGCATTTTATAATTTAGTGAAACAAAAAAAACCAAGTTTTATTTTGTTGAAATAGAGGTTGCTGACAAAGTCAAAAAGCCTTGATGCATAAAAATAAATTTATGCGGTTCTTTTATGCATTTAGAAACTAAAATGGGTCGGTGCCGACCCTAACACAAGACGAAGGTTAATAAAAAAAAAAAAAATAATTAAAACATTTTTTTTTTATAAAAAAATTCTTCTGCGGCCCGGTACCAATCGGCCCACGGCCCGGTGGTTGGGGACCACTGCTCTAAACCAAAGAGGAAACGAACCATCCAGACTATTATACGCACATAGTTAAAAAGCCTCCAAAAACACTAAAAGGTTGTTTCTTCCGGAACAAAGAGGAAAAGAACCATCCGGACTGTTCTAGGTGCAAAGTTCAAAGCCAGCATGTGTGATGGTATGGGGGTGCATTAGTGCCCAAGGCATGGGTAACTTACACATCTGTGAAGGCACCATTAATGCTGAAAGGTACATACAGCTTTTGGAGGCTTTTGAACTAAGTGCCTATAATAGTCCGGGTGCTTCTTTTCCTCTTTGGTCCAAAGGACAGAACGTCCCCACTTTCCAAAACCAATTTGAAATGTGGACTCGTCAGACCACAGAACACTTTTCCACTTTGCATCAGTCCATCTTAGATGACCTCGGGCCCAGCGAAGCCGGCGGCGTTTCTGGGTGTTGTTGACAAATGTCTTTGACTTTGCATAATAGAGTTTTAATTTGCACTTACAGATGTAGCGACCAACTGTAGTCACTGACAGTGGTTTTATGAAGTGTTCCTGAGCCCATGTGGTGATGTCCTTTACACACCGATGTCGCTTTTTTGATGCAGTACCACCTGAGGGGATCCGAGGTCACGGGCATTCAATGTTAGGGGCCCAGCAAAGCCGGCGGCGTTTCTGGGTGTTGTTGACAAATGGCTTAGGCTTTGCATAGTAGGGTTTTAATTTGCACTTACAGATGTAGCGACCAACTTTAGTTACGGACAGGGGCTTTCTGAAGTGTTCCTGAGCCCATGTGGTGATATCCTTTACACACCGATGTCGCTTTTTGATGCAGTACCACGGGCATTCAATGTTACGTGCGGTGATTTCTCCAGATTCTTTAAACCTTTTGATGATATTAGGGACTGCGGATGGTGAAATCCCTCAATTCCTTGCAATAGCTGGTTGAGAAATGTTGTTCGTAAACAATTTGCTCAGGCATTTGTTGACAAAGTGGTGACCCTCGTTTGTGAACGACTGAGCATTTCATGGAAGCTGCTTTTACACCCAATCACGGCACCCACCTGTTCCCAATCAGCCCGTTCACCTGTGGGATGTTCCAAATAAGTCTTTGATGAGCATTCCTCAGTCTTTTTTGCCACTTGTGCCAGCTTTTTTTGGAAAACATGATGCAGGCATCAAATTCCAAATAAGTAAAAAACAACACCCTTCCAGCTTGTATTCTCAGGCTATTTCATTTAAGAGGAGAAAACTATAATTTACGGGGGATATCGATTTTTTAAATAGGTAAAGCGAGAACAAATATAATTAAAGCTGCAAGCAGCGTTGGTCGGGTCCGCCTTTGGCCGCTGCCGCCGTGTCCCGAGTCCTGATCTTAGTCAGACCTACATAGAAGTTTTTGTTTCATCACTCTACGACATTCCTAACTGAATTTACAAGCAGTTTTGTCAGTTTTTTTTCATAGGGGGAGCTAGAGCACAATTTTCATTTTTGGGGTTTGGTTTTTTTATTGGATGGCAATTTTCACCAGTCCTGATGTGTGTGTAAAATTTGGTGAGTTTTGAAGCATGTTAAGGGAGTCAAATTACAGATTGGCGTTTCTGGATGTTGTTGATAAATAGCTTTAACTTGCACTTTGAAGCATGTTAAGGGGGTCAAATTAGGGTGCGAAGGTGCGAGCGCGCCTTGGGCTGCTGCCCCCGAGCCCCACGGTCCAAGACGCCTTGCTGCCACTATTTAATGCATTGTGAAAGTAATGCAGCTGTTGTATTGAAGTGAAAATATCAAGCTTCCTGTTGATTTTTGCCAAAGTATGTTAACTATTCAAATGTAGGTCTAAGTCAGACCTACATAGTGGTTTTTGTTTCATGTCTCTTTGACATTCCTACTGGAAGTTACAATCAGTTTTGTCTGTGTTTTCTTCCTAGGAGCAGTTTGTCTGTGTTGTATTCCTAGGGGGCGCTAGAGCACAATTTTGAGTTTTGGGGTTTGGTTTTTTTATTAGCTCGCAATTGTTGCCAGTCCTGATGTGTGTGCCAAGTTTGGTGAGTTTTGAAGCATTTTAAGGGGGTCAAATTACAGCTCAAAGAGGCAAAAATAGCATTTTTTGTGAAAATGTTGCTTTGAAAGAGTTTTTGCAAAATTTCTGTTGATTTTGGGTATAGACATTTCTAATGGGGAATCGAGGTCTATGTCAGTTCTACATAGAGGATTTTGTTTCATGTCTCTACGACATTCCTAACGGAAGTTACAAGCAGTCTGTTTTTAAACTCTTCCTAGGGGGCGCTAGCGCTCAATTTGCATTTTTGGGGTTTGGTTGCTTAGTATGTTGGGGTGTCACGGTAGACCGACGTGTGTGTCAAATTTGGTGAGTTTTGAAGCATGTTAAGGGGGTGAAATTGGGGTGCGACGGTGCGGAATAATAATAAAGAATAATTAAAGCTGCAAGCAGCGTTGGTCGGGTCCGCCGTTGGCCGCCGCCGCCGCTACTCAAGCCCTGGTCTAAGTCAGACCTACATAGAGGTTTTTATTTCATGTCTCTACGACATTTCTAACTGAAGTTACATGCAGTTTTGTCTGGGTTTTTTCCAAGGGGGCGCTAAGCGCAATTTAGATTTTTGGGGTTTGGTTTTTTATTAGACGGCAGTTTTTGCCAGTCCTGATATGTGTGCAAAATTTGGTGAGTTTTGAGGCATGTTAAGGGGGTGAAATTACAGATCAGCAATTCTGGATGTTGTTGATAAATGGCTTTTGCTTTGCATAGTAGAGCTTTAACTTGCACTTTGAGGCATTTTAAGGGGGTCAAATTACAGTTTAAAGAGGCAAAAAAGAGAAGCATGTTAAGGGGGTGAAATTGGGGTGCGACGGTGCGGAATAATAATAAAGAATAATAAAACACAGCAGAAACAATAGGGTCCTTGCCTATGGCAAAGGACTCCACAGGCAGGGCGGACCCTAAAAATACAAATGTATTACAGTTTTAGGAGTTAAATGGTGGGAACAAGCTCAGTGATGAGCTGAAGACATGCACTTCTTTGGTAAGCTTTGAGAAAACATTGAAAGGTGAAATGATTGAAAATTATAAAATATAGTTACAATTACTTTCATCCCATTGATTTTTGATCTATTTATTTTTTTTATGTTGATGTTCCAGGTTATCTAATTTTCTGTGAAGGTATAAAATAGGCAAATATAAGCTTTGGCTTCAGTATTCCTTTTTTGGTCATTCTTTTTCTTTTCTTTGGTGTGTAAATCTGCATTATTGCATACATATAACATGTACTGTAAAATTGATTTGATTGATTATATGACCGAAATAAACTTATTTCATTCAAATGAGCTCATATTTGCAAAAATAACACATTTTTCCAGTTCGAATAATTAAATATTTTTGTCTTTGCAGTCTATTCAATTGAATATAAGTTGGAAATGATTAGCAAAACATTGTATTTTTATTGTTTTTATTGACCATTTACACAACATGACAACTTCACTGCTTTTGAAGTTTGTATTCGTCATAGGCAATTATGCAAATGACATAATGATGTTTTATCGACACCCCGCCCACTAAACACCTGGCCACGCCCCAGCTGCCACAAACGAGTCCCTCAGGTCTTCTTGTAGTCCCGTCTGACTGGTGGATTTGCAGAGCTGCTGACTGTGGATCCGAACAAGAGGATCAAGATGTGCGGCCTCCGCTACAACGCCTGGCTGCAGGACGACAGCCAGCTGTCTTCCAACCCGCTCATGACCCCGGACATCCTGGGCTCGTCCACAGTGTCCGTGCACACTTTTGTCAAAGCCACCTTTAACGTAAGACACTTTTTTATAGAAGTAGTTCCTATCTACACCACTTTGTGAGGTCACAGACCTCGCTCGATATCCATAATTATTGATATTTTACATGACCTGTGGAACATAAGTACCGGGGAAAAAATATTTGAAATGTTAAGATTTTTATTAGGGTCCTTGGCCCATGGCAAAGGACTCCTTTGGAGTCCTTTGCCATGGGCCAAGGACCCTATTGAAACTGCTGTGTTTTATTATTATTCCACACCTTCGCACCCTAGCGCTATTTTTGAATAAAACCCTGAAAAAAAATGCTCCTAGGAAGAAAACACAGACAAAATTGCTTGTAACTTCCGGCAAGAATGTCGGAGAGACATGAAACAAAAACTTCCATGTAGGTCTCGCTTAGACCTACATTTCATAGATTGACAACCCCCAACAAAAATCAACAGGAAGTTTGCAATCCCCCCTTCAAAACAAAAGTTTTGTAAAAAACGGTCAGCTTTCTTCAAACATTATCTCCTCTGAGTGCGTTTGTTGTTTTGGCTTCAAACTCACACAGGAGAGGGATTGAACCCTTCTGATTAAAAGTATAGAACAGAGTTTTGATAAGTTCTCAGGTTTTGATTTTACGCGCCTTCAAAGAACCCCTGTGCAAAGTCTCCTAAAAAATGTCATTTTTGCCTCTTTGAGCTGTTATTTGACCCCCTTAAAATGCTTCAGGTCTGGCAAAAATTGCGATCTGATGAAAAAAACCTAACCTTCGCACCCTAATTTGACCCCCTTAACATGCTTCAGAACTCACCAAATTTGACTCACACGTCGGTATAGCAAACTTTCCCAACATATTAAGCAACCAATCCCCCAAAATGAAAATTGCGCTCTAGCGCCCCCTAGGAAAAAAAAATTACAGACAAAACTGCATGTAACTTCTGTTAGGAATGTCATAGCGACATGAAACAAAAACTCCTATGTAGGTCTGACTTAGACCCAATTTTCATAAACTCACTTCTTTCAGCAAAAATCTACAGGAAGTTGGCGAAAAACCCTTCAAAATAAAATTTGCGCAAAAAATGCCTCTTTGCGCTGTAATTTGACCCCTTTAAAATGCTTCAAAAGTCACCAAACTTGGCGCACACATAAGGACTGGCGAATATTGCGATCTAATGAAAAAACACAACCCCAAAACTCAAAATTGCGCTCTAGCGCTATTTTTGAATAAAACCCTGAAAAAAAACTGCTCCTAGGAAGAAAACACAGACAAAATTGCTTGTAACTTCCGGTAAGAATGTCGAAGAGACATGAAACAAAAACCTCTATGTAGGTCTCGCTTAGACCTACATTTCATAGATTGACAACCCCCAACAAAAATCAACAGGAAGTTTGCAATCCCCCCTTCAAAACAAAAGCTTTGTAAAAACCGGTCACCTTTCTTCAAACATTATCTCCTCTGGGTGCGTTTGTTGTTTTGGCTTCAAACTCGCACAGGAGAGAGATTGAACCCTTCTGATCAAAAGTATAGAACAGAGTTTTGATAAGTTCTCAGGTTTTGATTTTACGCGCCTTCAAAGAACCCCTGTGCAAAGTCTCCTAAAAAATGTCAATTTTGCCTCTTTGAGCTGTTATTTGACCCCCTTAAAATGCTTCTAAACTCACCAAACTTGACACACACATCAGGTCTGGCAAAAATTGCGATCTGATGAAAAAACCTAACCTTCGCACCCTAATTTGACCCCGTTAACATGCTTCAAAACTCACCAAATTTGACACACACGTCGGTATAGCAAACCTTCCCAACATATTAAGCAACCAATCCCCCAAAATGAAAATTGCGCTCTAGCGCCCCCTAGGAAAAAAAATTACAGACAAAACTGCATGTAACTTCTGTTAGGAATGTCATAGCGACATGAAACAAAAACTCCTATGTAGGTCTGACCTAGACCCAATTTTCATACACTCACTTCTTTCAGCAAAAATCTACAGGAAGTTGGCAAAAAACCCTTCAAAATAAAATTTGCGCAAAAAATGCCTCTTTGCGCTGTAATTTGACCCCTTTTAAAATGCTTCAAAAGTCACCAAACTTGGCGCACACATAAGGACTGGCGAATATTGCGATGTCATGAAAAAACCAAACGCCAAAACTCAAAATTGCGCTCTAGCGCTATTTTTGAATAAAATCCTGAAAAAACTGCTCCTAGGAAGAAAACACAGACAAAATTGCTTGTAACTTCCGGCAAGAATGTCGGAGAGACATGAAACAAAAACTTCCATGTAGGTCTCACTTAGACCTACATTTCATAGATTGACAACCCCCAACAAAAATCAACAGGAAGTTTGCAATCCCCCCTTCAAAACAAAAGTTTTGTAAAAAACGGTCAGCTTTCTTCAAACATGATCTCCTCTGAGTGCGTTTGTTGTTTTGGCTTCAAACTCGCACAGGAGAGAGATTGAACCCTTCTGATCAAAAGTATAGAACAGAGTTTTGATAAGTTCTCAGGTTTTGATTTTACGCGCCTTCAAAGAACCCCTGTGCAAAGTCTCCTAAAAAATGTCATTTTTGCCTCTTTGAGCTGTTATTTGACCCCCTTAAAATGCTTCTAAACTCACCAAACTTGACACACACATCAGGTCTGGCAAAAATTGCGATCTGATGAAAAAACCTAACCTTCGCACCCTAATTTGACCCCCTTAACATGCTTCAGAACTCACCAAATTTGACACACACGTCGGTATAGCAAACTTTCCCAACATATTAAGCAACGAATCCCCCAAAATGAAAATTGCGCTCTAGCGCCCCCTAGGGAAAAAAAATTACAGACAAAACTGCATGTAACTTCTGTTAGGAATGTCATAGCGACATGAAACAAAAACTCCTATGTAGGTCTGACTTAGACCCAATTTTCATAAACTCACTTCTTTCAGCAAAAATCTACAGGAAGTTGGCGAAAAACCCTTCAAAATAAAATTTGCGCCAAAAATGCAATTTTTGCCTCTGCGCTGTAATTTGACCCCTTTAAAATGCTTCAAAAGTCACCAAACTTGGCGCACACATAAGGACTGGCGAATATTGCGATCTAATGAAAAAACACAACCCCAAAACTCAAAATTGCGCTCTAGCACTATTTTTGAATAAAACCCTGAAAAAAACTGCTCCTAGGAAGAAAACACAGACAAAATTGCTTGTAACTTCCGGTAAGAATGTCGGAGAGACATGAAACAAAAACCTCTATGTAGGTCTCGCTTAGACCTACATTTCATAGATTGACAACCTCCAACAAAAATCAACAGGAAGTTTGCAATCCCCCCTTCAAAACAAAAGCTTTGTAAAAACCGGTCACCTTTCTTCAAACATTATCTCCTCTGGGTGCGTTTGTTGTTTTGGCTTCAAACTCGCACAGGAGAGGGATTGAACCCTTCTGATTAAAAGTATAGAACAGAGTTTTGATAAGTTCTCAGATTTTGATTTTACGCGCCTTCAAAGAACCCCTGTGCAAAGTCTCCTAAAAAATGTCATTTTTGCCTCTTTGAGCTGTTATTTGACCCCCTTAAAATGCTTCTAAACTCACCAAATTTGACACACACATCAGGTGTGGCAAAAATTGCGATCTGATGAAAAAAGCTAACCTCAAAACTCAAAATTGCGCTCTACCGCCCTCCTAGGAATACAACACGGACAAACTGCTCCTAGGAAGAAAACACAGACAAAACTGCTTGTAACTTCCGGTAGGAATGTCAGAGAGACATGAAACAAAAAACACTATGTAGGTCTCACTTAGACCTACATTTGAATAATTAACATACTTTAGCAAAAATCAACAGGAAGTTTGATATTTTCACTTCAATACAACAACTGCATTACTTTCACAATGCATTAGATTCTCAAAATAATGGCTCCAAGGCGTCTTCTAACGCTTATCCGGCCGTGGGTCTCGGGGGCAGCAGCTAAAGGCGGACCCGACCAACGCTGCTTGTTCTTTCTTTCTTTCTTTATTCCGCACTTATGCGCTGTAATTTGACCCCCATAACATGCTTCAAAACTCACCAAATTTGACACACACGTCGGTATAGAAAATCTTCCCAACATATTAAGCAACCAATCCCCCAAAATGAAAATTGCGCTCTAGCGCCCCCTAGGAAAAACATTACAGACAAAACTGCATGTAACTTCTGTTAGGAATGTCATAGCGAGATGAAACAAAAACTCCTATGTAGGTCTGACTTAGACCCAATTTTCATACACTCACTTCTTTCAGCAAAAATCTACAGGAAGTTGGCAAAAAACCCTTCAAAATAAAATTTGCGCAAAAAATGCCTCTTTGCGCTGTAATTTGACCCCTTTAAAATGCTTCAAAAGTCACCAAACTTGGCGCACACATAAGGACTGGCAAATATTGCGATTTAATGAAAAAACAAAACCCCAAAACTCAAAATTGCGCTCTAGCGCTATTTTTGAATAAAACCCTGAAAAAAACTGCTCCTAGGAAGAAAACACAGACAAAATTGCTTGTAACTTCCGGTAAGAATGTCGGAGAGACATGAAACAAAAACCTCTATGTAGGTCTCTCTTAGACCTACGTTTCATAGATTGACAACCCCCAACAAAAATCAACAGGAAGTTTGCAATCCCCCCCTTCAAAACAAAAGTTTTGTAAAAAACCGGTTACCTTTCTTCAAACATTATCTCCTCCGAGTGCGTTTATTGTTTTGGCTTCAAACTCGCACAGGAGAGAGATTGAACCCTTCTGATTAAAAGTATAGAACAGAGTTTTGATAAGTTCTCAGGTTTTGATTTTACGTGCTTTCAAAGAACCCCTGTGCAAAGTCTCCTAAAAAATTTCATTTTTGCCTCTTTGAGCTGTTATTTGACCCCCTTAAAATGCTTCTAAACTCACCAAACTTGACACACACATCAGGTCTGGCAAAAATTGCGATCTGATGAAAAAACCTAACCTCAAAACTCAAAATTGCGCTCTACCGCCCCCCTAGGAATACAACACGGACAAACTGCTCCTAGGAAGAAAACACAGACAAAACTGCTTGTAACTTCCGGTAGGAATGTCAGAGAGACATGAAACAAAAAACACTATGTAGGTCTCACTTAGACCTACATTTGAATAATTAACATACTTTAGCAAAAATCAACAGGAAGTTTCATACTTTCACTTCAATACAACAACTGCATTACTGTCACAATGCATTAGATTCTCAAAATAATGGCTCCAAGGCGTCTTCTAACGCTTATCCGGCCGTGGGTCTCGGGGGCAGCAGCCAAAGGCGGACCCGACCAACGCTGCTTGTTCTTTCTTTCTTTCTTTATTCCGCACCTATGCGCTGTAATTTCACCCCCTTAACATGCTTCAAAACTCACCAAATTTGACACACACGTCGGTATATATATATATATATGTATATATATATGTATATATGTATATATATATACACAATATACTGTATATAAGGAAAACCTTTTTATTCCTTGGGACTGCTCACTGACATTCACTTCCTGTGTCGCAGGCTTTCAACAAATGCAAGCGGGAGGGCTTCCGCCTGCAGACGGTGGACAAGGCGCCCCTCGCCAAACGGCGGAAGATGAAGAAGACCAGCACCAGCACAGAGACGCGCAGCAGCTCCAGCGAGAGCACCCAATCCTCGACTTCCTCGTCCCAGTCCCAGGAGAAGAACTTTGCCGAGGGCGACGGCCACCTGCCGCCCACCACGACCCCCGTCGGCACGCCCGCCGCCATGGGGACGGACTCCGAGCACCAAGAGCCGCCCCCGCCCGCTTTTCACTTTTCTGACGGGAAGTGACGGAGGACCCGGAACTTCACGTTCACTTTTTTTATTTATTAATTTTTATTTTTTGCATGGATGTCATCCTGCACGTCTCCAAAGGCAAGCATGCAGCAGGAACGGCAACCTCAGTATCCAAGCAACCTCCACTAGCAATAGCTTGTCCCGTTCTTGACAACACACACACACACACACACACACACACACACGCACACATTCTTCTATTTCTTACCTTCTTGAGACATAAGAAAAATGCCTCTCTCTTTAGGACCACCCTTTCTAAATGTATAAAGATGTGTATTTACCCATCCATCCATCCATTTTTCTACCGCTTATTCCCTTCCGGGGTCGCGGGGGGCGCTGGCGCCTATCTCAACTACAATCGGGCGGAAGGCGGGGTACACCCTGGACAAGTCGCCACCTCATCGCAGGGTTACAACATTGATAATATATACTTTCTATGCAAATATAATAGTTAATTTTATTTATGTATTTATTTTGTGTTTATTGTTTTTCTTAGGGAATAAGCAGTAGAAAATGGATGGCTTTTTAATCTTCATTATTTACTTAAAGTTATTGCAGTATGCAGCGATGAGGTGGCGACTTGTCCAGGGTGTACCCCGCCTTCCGCCCGAATGCAGCGACAACCCCCCCCCCCCCCCCCGTCACCCCAAAAGGGACAAGCGGTAGAAAATGGATGGATGGATATTACAGTATGTCTCTATATACATATTTTATTTATTTCATTCATTTTGACCGAAGGGGATGCATTTTAATTTCTTACACACACTTGTTGTTTCATATGTTGACCAGAGGAGGAGCACTTTTAAAACCGAAATTTGAAAAATCCCCTCCTTTTTGGGACCATCCCTAATTTTGATAGATTTCACCACCATTTGATTGATTGATTGATACTTTTATTAGTAGATTGCACAGTACAGTACATATTCCGTACAATTGACCACTAAATGGTAACACCCCAATACGTTTTTTAACTTGTTTTAATCGGGGTTCAATGTAAATCAATTCATGGTAAAAAGGGGTGAAAATGAGACATTCTCTATTAGATGCGTTTTGGCACCATGACTTCGGTCCTAACTTGTTCACACCTCCTCATATGGAAGCTACTTTTCCTTGTTGATGTCTCGAGAAGGGTAGAAATACCAGAATACACACACACACACACACACACACACACACTCTTGTATTTCTTACCTTCCTAAGACTTCCGAAAAATTCCTACCTCTATAGGACCACCCTCCCTAGATATATAAAGATTTGTGTTTACAACATTAATAATATATACAAACTATGCAAATATAAAAAAGGTAAGCTTTTAGTTAATTGTTTTTTTTTTGTTGTTGATTTTTTGCTTGTAATTGATTTTTATCTTCATTATTTACTCTATTACAGTATGTCTCTATAGCAGGGGTCACCAACCTTTTTGAAAGCAAGAGCTACTTCTTGGGTACTGATCAATGCGAAGGGCTACCAGTTTGATACACACTTAAATAAATTGCCAGAAATAGCCAATTTGCTCAATTTACCTTTAATATATATATATATATATGTATATATATATATATATATATATATATATATATATATATATATATATATATATATATATATATATATATATATATATATATGTATATATGAAGCGTCTCGGTATGATGACGCGTGCTTGTGACGTCACGGATTGTCGAGGACATTTTGTTCCAGCATCGTTCCCTGCTATTAGCTCGTCTTTTTTCATCGCGAAATTCCACAGTATTCTGGGCATCTGTGTTGCTGAATCTATTGCAATTTGTTCAATGGTTAATGGAGACATCAAAGAAGAAAGCTGTAGGTGGGAAGCGGTGTATTGCGCGGGGGGGGGGTTGTGTCCATTTTTTTCCTTCTTTTTTTTTCTTCTTTGTCATGAAAAAGGGGGGCTTCACGGTGGAAGAGGGGTTAGAGCGTCTGCCTCACAATACGAAGGTCCTGCAGTCGTGGGTTCAAATCCAGGCTCGGGATCTTTCTGTGTGGAGTTTGCATGTTCTCCCCGTGAATGCGTGGGTTCCCTCCGGGTACTTCGGCTTCCTCCCACTTCCAAAGACACGCACCTGGGGATAGGTTGATTGGCAACACTAAATTGGCCCCTAGTGTGTGAATGTGAGTGTGAATGTTGTCTGTCTATCTGTGTTGGCCCTGCGATGAGGTGGCGACTTGTCCAGGGTGTACCCCGCCTTCCGCCCGATTGTAGCTGAGATAGGCGCCAGCGCCCACCGCGACCCCAAAAGGGAATAAGCGGTAGAAAATGGATGGATGGATATATATATATATATATACTGTGTGTCGGTTTTAAAAGTGCTCCCCCTCTGGTCAACATATGACATAACAAGTGTGTTTTTAAATTGTAAAGTGCTCCCCCTCTGGCTAACATATGTAAAAAACAATTGTGCGTAAGAAATTTAAATGCACCCCCTTTGGCCCAAATTAATAGAAAAAATATATATATATTTATGTATATATATATATATATATATATATATATATATATTATATATATATATATATATATATATATATATATATTAAAGGTAAATTGAGCAAATTGGCTATTTCTGGCAATTTATTTAAGACGGACAGAAAGACCCATTTATATATATATATATAAATGGGTCTTTCTGTCTGTCTTAAATATATATATATATATATATATATATATATATATATATACATATATATATATATATATATATATATATATATATATATATGTATAAATGGGTATTTCTGTCTGTCATTCCGTCGTGCGTTTTTTTTCCTTTTATGGAAGGTTTTTGTAGAGAATAAATTATGAAAAAATACTTAATTGAACGGTTTAAAAGAGGAGAAAACACGAAAAAAAAAAAATTACATTTTGAAACATAGTTTGTCTTCAATTTCGACTCTTTAAAATTCAAAAGTCAACCGAAAAAAAGAAGAGAAAAACTAGCTATTTCGAATCTTTTTGAAAAAATTTAAAAAATAATTTATGGAACATCATTAGTAATTTTTCCTGATTAAGATAAATTTTTGAATTTGATGACATGTTTTAAATAGGTTAAAATCCAATCTGCACTTTGTTAGAATATATAACAAATTGGACCAAGCTATATTTCTAACAAATACAAATAATTATTTCTTCTAGATTTTCCAGAACAAAATTTTTAAAAGAAATTCAAAAGACTTTGAAATAAGTTTTAAATTTAATTCTAAAGATTTTCTAGATTTGCCAGAATATTTTTATTTTATTTTAATCATAATAAGTTTGAAGAAATATTTCCCCAAAAATTTTTGTCGAAAAAACAGAAGCTAAAATGAAGAATAAATGTATTATTTTTTACAACAACAACAAAAATACTTGAACATTGATTTAAATTGTCAGGAAAGAAGAGGAAGGAATTTAAAAGGTAAAAAGGTATATGTGTTTAAAAATCCTAAAATCATTATTAAGGTTGTATTTTTTCTCTAAAATTGTCCTTCTGAAAGTTATAAGAAGCAAAGTAAAAAAAAAAAAAAATGTATTTAAACAAGTGAAGACCAAGTCTTCAAATTTTTTTCTTGGATTTTCAAATTCTATTTGAGTTTTGTCTCTCTTAGAATTAAAAATGTCGAGCAAAGCGAGACCAGCTTGCTAGTAAATAAATACAATTTGAAAAATAGAGGCAGCTCACTGGTAAGTGCTGCTATTTGAGCTATTTTTAGAACAGGCCAGCGGGCGACTCATCTGGTCCTTACGGGCGACCTGGTGCCCGCGGGCACCGCGTTGGTGACCTCTACTCTATATACATGTATATATATATTTTTTAAATTAATTTGGGCCAAAGGGGGTGCATTTTAATTTCTTAAGCACAATTGTTTTTACATATGTTAGCCAGAGGGGGAGCACTTCACAATTTAAAAACACACTTGTTATGTCATATGTTGACCAGAGGGGGAGCACTTTTAAAACCGACACACACGCTGCAAAAACTGAAATCTAAGTAAGATGAAATATCTCAAATAAGGCTGATATTTGCTTATTTTCTGTGTGGTAAGATAAGTCTTCTCACTAAGCCGATTTTATGTTAGAGTATTTTACTTGTTTTAAGGGTTTAGGTCCTAAATGATCTCAGTAAGATACTACAGCTTGTTTCCGACATTTTATGACCTATTTTGAGTAAAATAAGCTTGAAACTATTTTTGGCCATGTGTCCAAAACACACCCAGCAATGGTGCACAGGAAGGCGGGGAAGAAGAGGGGGAAAAGGCGGCCAAAATGTTCAAAAGTCCCAATTGTGTCCAAAATACCTCCCAGTCCCACGAGTCCCGCCGCTGGCCACACAAGTCCTGGGATACAAAAGATTTCCAAAACGCACCCAGCAAAGTCCCACGGAAAGTAGGGGGGAAAAATAATAGAAGGGTTAAAACAGATGCCAAATAGACTTGTTTATTTCGGCTATTTACCCACATTAAAGCGTCTGGGTCAAAATGACCCGCAACATCATCTTTGTATACAAACTCTGCAAGACATTCCACTACACAACAAAGTGTTCAGATTTTACACACCAGTTCATGACCCTAGATGAGGAAAAGTCACCAAATTTCAGCAAGAAAAAGAAAGGATAACCAGTACTTTGATAAACACAAAAACTGAAATGGGTCAAATTGACCCTCAACATAATAGAAGGTTTAAAACAGATGACAGCCAAATAGACTTTTTTTCAATGAAACAATAGAAAATACGTACTCGTATACCGTAGTACTACACTTGTTATTAGTGAGAATATACTTATTTTGAGGTATTTTTGGGTTCATTGAAGTTAGCTAATTTTACTTGTTTTGGAAAGTCTTGACAAGCCAAATTTTCTTGTTCGACTGGCAGATAATTTTGCTTAGTTCAAGTAAAATACCCCTCATTTTTGTATTTTTTTTTCTTGTTTTTGAAAACGGACTTTTTGCAGTGCAGTCAATTTGAGAAAAAAAAAAAAATCCCTACTTTTTGGGACTATCCTCATTTTGACCAGCAGGGGTGCAAATGAGACATTCTCTATTAGATGCAATGTTATTGGGACCATGATTTATGTCATCACTTGTTCACACCTCCTCATATGGAAGATGCTTTTCCTTCTTAGTGTCTCAAGAAGGGTTGAAATACAAGAACACACACACACACACACACAAACACACACACTGTGTCAATCAGAGACTGGACCAGGAAGGAGCTGTCACCAAAATATAAAAAAGGGCTGCCCTCCTGCCACAGCTCTCACCCCCTTTACAGCCCCATGTCTGCTCCATGCCTCCCCAGGTCTAAAGGGAAAGTCCAAATGTTTACGCCGTGAATTTTTTTTTTTGCCAACCGGAGAGAGCCAGAGGAAATACGGAAGCGGGGACTTCTTCCAGGAGAGGAGACGGCACGGTAATTTATACATGTGTGACTTTTGCAGTCGGATACAAGTATTTATGTCACTTATTAAGGGGTTAAGATGAGAAATGAAGAATAGAGTGAGAATATTTTGCATACGTGTGTCTGGAAAATGCTTACAAGACTGTTTCCAAGTAGTTGTTCAAACCCTGTTTCCATATGAGTTGGGAAATTGCGTTTGATGTAAATATAAACAGAATACAATGATTTGTAAATCCTTTTCAACCCATATTCAGTTGAATATGCTACAAAGACAACATATTTGATGTTCAAACTGATTTTTTCATTAACTTTAGAATTTGATGCCAGCAACACGTGACAAAGAAGTTGATAAAGTTGAGGAATGCTCATCAAACACTTATATGGAACATCCCACAAGTGTGCAGGCTCATTGGCAACAGGTGGGTGCCATGATTGGGTATAAAAGCAGCTTCCATGAAATGCTAAGTAATTCACAAACAAGGATGGGGCGAAAGTCACCAATTTGTAAGCAAATTGTCGAACAGTTTTAGAACAACATTTCTCAACGGGCTATTGCAAGGAATGTAGGGATTTTACCATCTACGGTCCGTAAAATCATCAAAAGGTTCAGAGAATCTGGAGAAATCACTGCACGTCAGCGATGATATGACGGACTTTTGATCCCTCAGGCGGTACCGCATCAAAAACCGACATCAGCGTGTAAAGGATATCACCACATGGGCTCAGGAACACCTCATAAAACCGCTGTCAGTAACTACAGTTGGTCGCTACATCTGTAAGTGCAAGTTAAAACTCTACTATGCAAAGCCAAACCCATTTATCAACAACATCCTAAGATGTACTGATGCAAAGTGGGAAAGTGTTCTGTGGTCTGACGAGTCCACATTTCAAATTATATTTGGAAACAGAGGACCTGGTGTCCTCTGGAACAAAGAGGAAAATAACCATCCGGATTGTCATAGGCGGAAAGTTCAAAAGCCAGCATCTGTGATGGTATGGGGGTGCATTAGTGCCCAAGGCATGGGTAACTTACACATCTGTGAAGGCACCATTAATGCTGAAAGGTCCATACAGGTTTTGGAACAACAAGCAACGTTATCATGGGCGCCCCTGCTTATTTCAGCAAGACAAGTGTTACAACAGCGGGGGTTGGTAAAAAAAGAGTGCGTTTACTTTCCTGGCCCGCCTGCAGTCCAGACCTGTCTCCCATGGAAAATGTATGGCGCTTTATTGAGCATAAAATACGACAACGGAGACCCCGGACTGTTGAAGTACTGAAGCTCTACATAAAACAAGAATGGGAAAGAATTCCACTTTCAAAGCTTCAACAATTAGTTTCCTCAGTTCCCAAACGTTTATTGAGTGTTGTTAAAAAGAAAAGGTGATGTAACACAGTGGTGAACATGCCCTTTCCCAACTACTTTGGCACGTGTTGCAGCCATGAAATTCTAAGTAAATTTTTAGTTGCAAAAAAAAATGAAGTTTATGAGTTTGAACATCAAATATGTTGTCTTTGTAGCATATTCAACTGAATATGGGTTGAAAAGGATTTCCGAATCATTGTATTCTGTTTATATTTACATTTAACACAATTTCCCAACTCATATGGAAACGGGGTTTGTAGATTCCCTTTATGTAGAGCAATCAGTGCTAATGGCTAACGAGGCCCCTCGTTACTCAGTGTCCCACGCTGCACTTTAAAATCAACCTGTGTTTACTTTTGATCGTGGGAACCAAACGGCAGCTCATCATCCATTCATCGCAAAACGTCAACAAAATGAACCGTCGTAGGTTTAAAAACAAAAACCAAAAACGTGCCAAAACGAGCTTTTAACTGATTTAGGGGTGTCCAAACTTGCATGCGGGGCCCATTTTGATATTTTTTCATTTTCAAAACCAATACAGTGGATTGGTTAACGGGAACGGCGTGGCGCGATTGGGAGAGTGGCCGTGCCAGCAACCTGAGGGTTCCTGGTTCAATCCCCACCTTCTACCAACCTCGTCACGTCCCTTGTGTCCTTGAGCGAGACGCTTCGCCCTTGCTCCTGATTGGTCGTGGTTAGGACCTTGCATCATGGTGTGTGAATGTGGAATTGGTGTCAAAGCACTTTGAGTACCTTTTGAAGGTAGAAAAATGCTATCCAAGTATCACCCAATTAACCCGTAGAGGTCTCTTTAAGTTTGGTTCCAGGAACCCGTAAGGGTCTGAGTCATAAAAATGTTGAAAACAACATACATATATTTTTAATGCTTACATCTGTCAGGTTCAAACACTGATGACATCTATTAAACAGGACAAGAAGCAAGGAATTAAACAGAGACAGAATTAAATTGGGCCAGCAACCTGAGGGTTCCTGGTTCAAGCCCCACCTTCTACCAACCTCGTCACGTCCCTTGTGTCCTTGAGCGAGACGCTTCGCCCTTGCTCCTGATTGGTCGTGGTTAGGACCTTGCATCATGGTGTGTGAATGTGGAATTGGTGTCAAAGCACTTTGAGTACCTTTTGAAGGTAGAAAAATGCTATCCAAGTATCACCCAATTAACCCTTAGAGGTCTCTTTAAGTTTGGTTCCAGGAACCCGTAAGGGTCTGAGTCATAAAAATGTTGAAAACAACATACATATATTTTTAATGCTTACATCTGTCAGGTTCAAACACTGATGACATCTATTAAACAGGACAAGAAGCAAGGAATTAAACAGAGACAGAATTAAATTGGGCCAGCAACCTGAGGGTTCCTGGTTCAAGCCCCACCTTCTACCAACCTCGTCACGTCCCTTGTGTCCTTGAGCGAGACGCTTCGCCCTTGCTCCTGATGGGTCGTGGTTAGGACCTTGCATCATTGTGTGTGAAAGTGGAATTGGTGTCAAAGCACTGAAGGTAGAAAAATGCTTTACAAGTATAACCCATTTAACCCTTAGAGGTCTCTTTAAGTTTGGTTCCAGGAACCCGTAAAGGTCTGAGTCATAAAAATGTTGAAAACAACATACGTATTTTTTTAATGCTTACATCTGTCAGGTTCAAACACTGATGACATCTATTAAACAAGACAAGAAGCAAGGAATTAAACAGAGACAGAATTAAATTGGGCCAGCAACCTGAGGGTTCCTGGTTCAATCCCCACCTTCTACCAACCTCGTCACGTCCCTTGTGTCCTTGAGCGACACGCTTCGCCCTTGCTCCTGATGGGTCGTGGTTAGGACCTTGCATCATTGTGTGTGAATGGGTGAATGTGGAATTGCTGTCAAAGCACTTTGAGTACCTTTTGAAGGTAGAAAAATGCTATCCAAGTATCACCCAATTAACCCGTAGAGGTCTCTTTAAGTTTGGTTCCAGGAACCCGTAAGGGTCTGAGTCATAAAAATGTTGAAAACAACATACATATTTTGTTAATGCTTACATCTGTCAGGTTCAAACACTGATGAAATCTATTAAACAAGACAAGAAGCAAGGAATTAAACAGAGACAGAATTAAATTGGGCCAGCAACCTGAGGGTTCCTGGTTCAATCCCCACCCTCTACCAACCTCGTCACGTCCCTTGTGTCCTTGAGCGAGACGCTTCACCCTTGCTCCTGATGGGTCGTGGTTAGGACCTTGCATCATTGTGTGTGAATGGGTGAATGTGGAATTGCTGTCAAAGCACTTTGAGTACCTTTTGAAGGTAGAAAAATGCTATCCAAGTATCACCCAATTAACCCGTAGAGGTCTCTTTAAGTTTGGTTCCAGGAACCCGTAAGGGTCTGATTCATAAAAATGTTGAAAACAACATACATATTTTTTTAATGCTTAAATCTGTCAGGTTCAAACACTGATGACATCTATTAAACAAGACAAGAAGCAAGGAATTAAACAGAGACAGAATTAAATTGGGCCAGCAACCTGAGGGTTCCTGGTTCAATCCCCACCTTCTACCAACCTCGTCACGTCCCTTGTGTCCTTGAGCGAGACGCTTCGCCCTTGCTCCTGATGGGTCGTGGTTAGGACCTTGCATCATTGTGTGTGAAAGTGGAATTGGTGTCAAAGCACTGAAGGTAGAAAAATGCTTTACAAGTATAACCCATTTAACCCTTAGAGGTCTCTTTAAGTTTAGTTCCAGGAACCCGTAAGGGTCTGAGTCATAAAAATGTTGAAAACAACATAAATATTTTTTTAATGCTTAAATCTGTCAGGTTCAAACACTGATGACATCTATTAAACAAGACAAGAAGCAAGGAATTAAACAGAGACAGAATTAAATTGGGCCAGCAACCAGAGGGTTCCTGGTTCAATCCCCACCTTCTACCAACCTCGTCACGTCCCTTGTGTCCTTGAGCGAGACGCTTCGCCCTTGCTCCTGATGGGTCGTGGTTAGGACCTTGCATCATTGTGTGTGAAAGTGGAATTGGTGTCAAAGCACTGAAGGTAGAAAAATGCTTTACAAGTATAACCCATTTAACCCTTAGAGGTCTCTTTAAGTTTAGTTCCAGGAACCCGTAAAGGTCTGATTCATAAAAATGTTGAAAACAACATACATATTTTTTTAATGCTTAAATCTGTCAGGTTCAAACACTGATGGCATCTATTAAACAAGACAAGAAGCAAGGAATTAAACAGAGACAGAATTAAATTGGGCCAGCAACCTGAGGGTTCCTGGTTCAATCCCCACCTTCTACCAACCTCGTCACGTCCCTTGTGTCCTCGAGCGAGACGCTTCGCCCTTGCTCCTGATGGGTCGTGGTTAGGACCTTGCATCATTGTGTGTGAATGTGGAATTGGTGTCAAAGCACTTTGAGTACCTTTTGAAGGTAGAAAAATGCTATCCAAGTATCACCCAATTAACCCTTAGAGGTCTCTTTAAGTTTGGTTCCAGGAACCCGTAAGGGTCTGAGTCATAAAAATGTTGAAAACAACATACATATTTTTTTAATGCTTACATCTGTCAGGTTCAAACACTGATGACATCTATTAAACAAGACAAGAAGCAAGGAATTAAACAGAGACAGAATTAAATTGGGCCAGCAACCTGAGGGTTCCTGGTTCAATCCCCACCTTCTACCAACCTCGTCACGTCCCTTGTGTCCTTGAGCGAGACGCTTCGCCCTTGCCCCTGATGGGTCGTGGTTAGGACCTTACATCATTGTGTGTGAATGTGGAATTGGTGTCAAAGCACTTTAAGTACATTCCGAAGTTAGAAAAATGCTATCCAAGTATCACCCAATTAACCCTTAGAGGTCTCTTTAAGTTTGGTTCCAGGAACCCGTAAGGGTCTGAGTCATAAAAATGTTGAAAACAACATACATATTTTTTTTAATGCTTAAATCTGTCAGGTTCAAACACTGATGACATCTATTAAACAAGACAAGAAGCAAAGAATTAAACAGAGACAGAATTAAATTGGGCCAGCAACCTGAGGGTTCCTGGTTCAATCCCCACCTTCTACCAACCTCGTCACGTCCCTTGTGTCCTTGAGCGAGACGCTTCGCCCTTGCTCCTGATGGGTCGTGGTTAGGACCTTGCATCATTGTGTGTGAATGTGGAATTGGTGTCAAAGCACTTTGAGTACCTTTTGAAGGTAGAAAAATGCTATCCAAGTATCACCCAATTAACCCTTAGAGGTCTCTTTAAGTTTGGTTCCAGGAACCCGTAAGGGTCGGAGTCATAAAAATGTTGAAAACAACATACATATTTTGTTAATGCTTACATCTGTCAGGTTCAAACACTGATGACATCTATTAAACAAGACAAGAAGCAAGGAATTAAACAGAGACAGAATTAAATTGGGCCAGCAACCTGAGGGTTCCTGGTTCAATCCCCACCTTCTACCAACCTCGTCACGTCCCTTGTGTCCTTGAGCGAGACGCTTCGCCCTTGCTCCTGATGGGTCGTGGTTAGGACCTTGCATCATTGTGTGTGAATGTGGAATTGGTGTCAAAGCACTTTGAGTACCTTTTGAAGGTAGAAAAATGCTATCCAAGTATCACCCAATTAACCCTTAGAGCTCTCTTTAAGTTTGGTTCCAGGAACCCGTAAAGGTCTGAGTCATAAAAATGTTGAAAACAACATAAATATTTTTTTAATGCTTAAATCTGTCAGGTTCAAACACTGATGACATCTATTAAACAAGACAAGAAGCAAGGAATTAAACAGAGACAGAATTAAATTGGGCCAGCAACCTGAGGGTTCCTGGTTCAATCCCCACCTTCTACCAACCTCGTCACGTCCCTTGTGTCCTTGAGCGAGACGCTTCGCCCTTGCTCCTGATGGGTCGTGGTTAGGACCTTACATCATTGTGTGTGAATGTGGAATTGGTGTCAAAGCACTTTAAGTACATTCTGAAGGTAGAAAAATGCTATCCAAGTATCACCCAATTAACCCTTAGAGCTCTCTTTAAGTTTGGTTCCAGGAACCCGTAAGGGTCTGAGTCATAAAAATGTTGAAAACAACATACATATATTTTTAATGCTTAAATCTGTCAGGTTCAAACACTGATGACATCTATTAAACAAGACAAGAAGCAAGGAATTAAACAGAGACAGAATTAAATTGGGCCAGCAACCTGAGGGTTCCTGGTTCAATCCCCACCTTCTACCAACCTCGTCACGTCCCTTGTGTCCTTGAGCGAGACGCTTCGCCCTTGCTCCTGATGGGTCGTGGTTAGGACCTTGCATCATTGTGTGTGAAAGTGGAATTGGTGTCAAAGCACTGAAGGTAGAAAAATGCTTTACAAGTATAACCCATTTAACCCTTAGAGGTCTCTTTAAGTTTGGTTCCAGGAACCCGTAAGGGTCTGAGTCATAAAAATGTTGAAAACAACATACATATATTTTTAATGCTTACATCTGTCAGGTTCAAACACTGATGCCATCTATTAAACAAGACAAGAAGCAAGGAATTAAACAGAGACAGAATTCAATTGGGCTCAATTGAGGAGAAATGTCTGGACTGTACTCTTTGTACAGTCTCCCACCACGGTCTGGTGAAATATTTTACGATTCCTCTTTTATTTTAACTTTCCCTGATTACATGGCAACAGCTGTTTGTACGGGAAAGGGGTCATAAACAGCCGCTGCCTTTGGTGAAAAAACAGTTCAAAGAAAAAGGTGCCTGGAGGGGAGTCGGGTCCTGCTTACTCTCCGCTTTGTAGATCTCGGGTCATGACAAAAACTTCCTGTGGATTACATTACATCAGAGAAACCGACACCTTCAAGTCGCTTCCCATCCTACACAGTAGAGTTTTACTAGTCTTTTGATTGGTAAGATCAAAGACAGAATTTGTCTGCTGGCCGGGAACTCATTGAAACACAAAGTTTTGTGATAACTTCGACAATTATTCTGACAAAATCCCTCGATCAACCTCAGATCATAAGTTATTTGTGAAAATGTTTATTTTTGTTGCCCTTCTTGTTATAAAAATTTTGGGTTTTTAATGGTAAAAACACAAGATATGCAACATTTTCCTTCAAAAAATGTGTAAAGTGGAATATTTGATGGGAAGTAAGTGGAGCTTTAAATAGGTCAATCATTCATAACAACATTGATTTTGAGTCATTATTACTTTTCAAGGAATGGCAGTTTAAAAACAAAAAAATTCCAGTAAAATTCTCAGGGATCTAAAACTGTTCACGTCCCCCTCAAGTTAGATCTTGGTGAACCCAGTCATAAAAATTTTAAAATTAACATTTAGTGTTATTTTTTTTCTCCCAATGCTTAAATCCCTAGATCAATTTCGGATACATCCATTGAACATAACATTGTATTATTATTTTTTTATTTTTTAGGGCCCTTTTTGACATAAAAAAACTTTGCTTTTTATTGGGAAAACACACAAAATAAGCACTTTTTCGTCCCCCCAAAAATGTTAAAGTTGAATACGGAATTTCATGTAGCGTAATTGGAGCCTGCAATAAGTCAATAATTCATAACATTGATTTATTGTTTTTTTTTTTTGGAGCTGTCACGCCAAATTTCTTCCCCCCTACAACCCCCCCCATTTACTTCCGGGGTCATGATTAATGATTAATGCAGACGTTTTGTTAACGCTATATTATAAAAATATAACGCTATATTATAAAAATATAACGCTATATTATAAAAATATAACGCTATATTACAAAAATACAGACGTTTTGTTAACGCTATATTATGAAAATATAACGCTATATTATAAAATATAACGCTATATTATAAAAATACAGACGTTTTGTTAACGCTATATTATAAAAATATAACGCTATACTATAAAAATACAGACGTTTTGTTAACGCTATATTATAAAAATATAACGCTATACTATAAAAATACATACGTTTTGTTAACGCTATATTATAAAATTATAACGCTATATTATAAAAATATAACGCTATATTATAAAAAATACAGACGTTTTGTTAACGCTATATTATAAAAATATAACGCTATATTATAAAAATATAACGCTATATTATAAAAATACAGACGTTTTGTTAACGCTATATTATAAAAATATAACGCTATATTATAAAAATACAGACGTTTTGTTAACGCTATATTATAAAAATATAACGCTATACTATAAAAATACAGACGTTTTGTTAATGCTATATTATAAAAATATAACGCTATATTATAAAAATATAACGCTATACTATAAAAATAGATACGTTTTGTTAACGCTATATTATAAAAATATAACGCTATATTATAAAAATATAACGCTATATTATAAAAATACAGACCTTTTGTTAACGCTATATTATAAAAATATAACGCTATATTATAAAAATATAACGCTATATTATAAAAATACAGACGTTTTGTTAACACTATATTATAAAAATATAACGCTATATTATAAAAATATAACGCTATACTATAAAAATACAGACGTTTTGTTAACGCTATATTATAAAAATATAACGCTATATTATAAAAATATAACGCTATATTATAAAAATACAGACGTTTTGTTAACACTATATTATAAAAATATAACGCTATACTATAAAAATACATACGTTTTGTTAATGCTATATTATAAAAATATAACGCTATATTATAAAAATATAAAGCTATGTTATAAAAATATAACGCTATATTATAAAAATACAGACGTTTTGTTAACGCTATATTATAAAATATAACACTATATTATAAAAATACAGACGTTTTGTTAACGCTATATTATAAAATATAACGCTATATTATAAAAATATAAAGCTATGTTATAAAAATATAACGCTTTATTATAAAAATACAGACGTTTTGTTAACACTATATTATAAAAATATAACGCTATACTATAAAAATACAGACGTTTTGTTAACGCTTTATTATTAAAAAACAATATACAAACACAAGCTATGGGATGACGCATTTACTTCCGGGGTTACGTTTCCTTTTATGTCATCCCATAGCTTGTGTTTGTAAATGTTTTTTTAAAATTGTTTATAATATAGCGTTAACAAAACGTCTGTATTTTTATAATATAGCATTATATTTTTATAATATAGCGTTATATTTTTATAATATAGCGTTATATTTTTATAATATAGCGTTAACAAAACGTCTGTATTAATCATGACTCCAGAAGTAAATGGGGGGGGGGGGGGGGGGGGGGGTGACAAAGCAATGACCATTTTAAAGAGAAAAAAAATAGCCTGCATGTTATTGTGTCACGACTTGTCCAGGGTGTACACCGCCTTCCGCCCGATTGTAGCTGAGCTAGGCACCGGCTCCCCCTGCGACCCCAAAAGGAATAAGCGGCTTGTTAGTTCCGTTTCTGAGAAAAGAGGCCCTAAAACGTTGGTTTTTCAAGTCGTGGCTTGCCATGACCTTGTTGAACCCCCCCCCCCCCCCCCCCCCCCCCCGCCCTCAAAAAAAGTAGGCTTTGCTACACATCCTTTAAAACGTTTTAGAGCTATATATGTAAAACATGGTAAGGATTTTTTTTTTAATTTTATTAATATTTATTTTGTTACAGTGTGTAAATAGGAGTCTTGCATATTAACACGTTTACCCACGGGGCCGATTTTGCTCCTTTTTAAAAATAAGTATATACCGTATTTTCCGACTATAAAACGCTTTTATTGTAGTTTGGCCCCTGGCCAAATTACAAAAAAAAAAAAAATATATATATATATATATATATATATATATATATATATATATATATATATATATTGGTTTTGCCAAGTCTCACCCCCTGCTGGACTGTGGAGAAGACTGCAACTTATAGTCCGAAAAATACGATATATATATCCATCCATTTTCTACCGCTTATTCTCTTAGGGCAGGGGTGTCAAAGTCAAATACAGAGTGGGCCAAAATTTAAAACTGAACGAAACCGCGGCCGAGGTTGAACAAATTAATCCTTTAATAGTGAATTATAGTGAAGTGAATTATATTTATATAGCGCTTTTCTCTAGTGACTCAAAGCGCTTTACATAGTGAAACCCAATATCTAAGTTACATTTAAAGCAGTGTGGGTGGCACTGGTAGCAGGTGGGTAAAGTGTCTTGCCCAAGGACACAACGGCAGTGACTAGGATGGCGGAAGCGGGAATCGAACCTGCAACCCTCAAATTGCTGGCACGGCCGCTCTACCAACCGAGCTATACCGCCCGGTATAATAGGGACCCAAACAAGTTTTGCATTGAATATTGACCAAGCAAGGCTTATATAACTTGTTATATAACTCTATAGTGACGTGCAAAATCGAGTTTTAAATAATAATAATAATAAAAAAACATCAATGGCATATCAAATAAAATAAAAATACAAATTGAATGCCTCTTTTCGGCGGCAGGTTTGAGTTGGGGCGGGGTTTGGTGGTAGCGGGGGGTGTATATTGTAGCGTCCCGGAAGAGTTAGTGATGCAAGGGGTTCTGGGTATTTGTTCGGTTGTGTTTATGTTGTGTTACGGTGCCGATGTTCTCCCGAAATGTGTTTGTCATTCTTGTTTGCTGTGGGTTCACAGTGTGGCGTATATTTGTAACAGTGTTAAAGTTGTTTATACGGCCACCCTCAGTGTGACCTGTATGGCTGTTGACAAAGTATGCCTTGCATACACTTGTGTGTGTGTGTGTGTGTGTATGAGCCGCATATATTATGTGAGTGGGCCGGCACGCTGTTTGTATGGAGGAAAAGCGGACGTGGCAACATGTAGGGAACGCCAAAGGCAGTGCTTTTACGGCACGCCCCCAATATTATTGTCCGGGTGGAAATCGGGAGAAATTTGGGAGAGGCACTGAACTTCGGGAGTCTCCCGGGAAAATCGGGAGGGTTGACGAGTAAGAGTATTAGTGGTGAATGTGGTGTGACAGCAGCGGGCCAACTCTAAATTTGGCCCGCGGGCCAGAGTTTGACACCAATGCATTAGGGGCTGTGGGGGGCGCTGGTGCCTATCTCAGCTACAATCGGGCGGAAGGGGTGTACACCCTCGACAAGTCGCCACCTCATCGCAGGGCTATATATATATATATATATATATATATATATATATGTATACATATATATTAGGGCTGGGCAACGATTAAAAATTTTAATCGAAGTTAATCGCACTATTTCTCCGATTAATCGCGATTAACTGCATTGTATACGCAAAGCCCAATAATGATTTCAAAAGTAGTGTGTAGTGCACCTTTATTGGAATATTCTCCCACATGAACAAAAGTGCCAAAACATTTGTTGTGCAAACACAATTTAAATCAGTCCTTGTTAAACAGTAGCAGTTAAATAGCATATTTTATGAAAATCAACTCCAAAAATGTAAATACAAACATTTAAGCTTATTGCCACTGCCAGGGTATTTAAGTTATCCTGTTTGTTATGGAAAATAAATATAATCTACATACAAATCTCTGAGCCACAATCATAACATCTGAACAGGCAATTTCTGAGGTAACAGCAGAAACATTTTTTTTTATCAGGGATCTTATGTTTAAAAAAACTATATTATAGGTAGTGGGCTGTTTTAGGGAATTTTTGATCAAATTATCCGTAGTAGCAATATTAATAATGTTGTGTTTATTCTGCGTAGTGCACTTAAAATAATTATGACCATATCTAGGAATTTATATGATGGGAATTTTCCGATTGTTTGCTTGGTGCTTTGATAAACTGAACGCATATACATGGTACTATATTGTGATGTTATGAGCCAGGGAAAAAAAAAGAACTACCCTACCCAGCATGCAACAGGAGTGACGAGCATGCTGGTTGTGTCGCCATGACGGCATCTTGTATGTTGTGATATGCACGCTCTGAAAGTAAACGTTAAGAACTCAGCCAACACTCCTGGTCTGCATTATTCATAAATAGACAGACAACACATATACTCCGCTGCTTCACAGGCCGCTGGATGTAGCCGGCAAAGTATTCCCATGCTAGCTAGCCGCTCTAGCAAGCACGCCTCATTCAGTCCAAAACGGCCCGATCTATCCACATCCAGAATTGTCTGGCGGTCGTAAGTGATCCCGGAGTGACCACGCTGTAAGCCAGCCATGACATTTGCAGAATTGTCCGGTATTTTTGCCAAATGTTCCATCTTTACCAAGAGCCCCTCCACGCCGGGCGACGCCATCTTGTTAAGAAAAGGCGTTAACAAAATAAAAGCATGTAAACAACATACGCAAATGCGCGATGAAATAATTGTCGGCGTTAATAGATTGATGAGTTAACTCGTAATTAACGCATTAATTTGCCCACCCCTAATATACATATATATATATATATAATATGTATGTATGTATGTATATATGAAGAGTTCATACGCAAAAACCAATAAACGCCATTTTGATAAAGTTTAGCCCAACCTCGGTAATATATAGTCCGCCACTTCTATTGTGGTATACCAAAATCTATTTGTTTGCAAATGCGGACAAATGCCGCTTTTAACGTCATTTAGTTCAGCGATTTATTGCAAGAGCCGATAAGCGCCATGGATTATCTACCACAAAAGCCGATATATCCATTTGCCCAACCAGCGCTGCAGTACGGGATCACGTGACAAACAAAATGGGGTCGCACACGGACTCACTCAGTGTTGTTATCCACGCATGAATAATTTGGAAGAAATTACCTGTTGAAGTTATTTGATGTTGGCGCTAGCACGCGTGTCCGTGAGTTTTACACCGCTGCGTTAAACGATGTTGTCGAGCATGGAGCTAATGTCGATAGCGATGATGAGTCAGCTGTTATCTGCACAGGAGTGTTTTTGATTGGCAAACCAGGTTGAGCATTTGTGCTTGTTTTATTAATAAAACATTGTCTTCATTGCAACACTGTTTTTTTTGTTTTTTCATTTTGTGCTGAAAAGCACGAGGTAAATATGTGAGGTCACAGTTCCAAAAAAGCATGTCCGGTTAGCAAGTACGAAAAAACAATGTTCGCAGGGACAGCTAGATTTATGCGTACCAAGGGATCCAAACTGTTAAATAATGAAGTAAATAAATGTGAACAGTTGTTACGTTGAAATGTGGCTTTCGATACATTTCACGTTCTGTTTTCCTCTCTATCTTTATATTGAATATTATGCGAAATAATGACCGCAAAGAAAACGATTTTGGAGATATCTGTTTTTGCGACATATCATAATTTGGATATATCTGCTTTTGACGTAAAACCACATCAAACACTCTTACTTAAAAGCCATTCATTACATCAGCATTTCTTAAAAGTTTAGGCTTTCATGACTTGCGTATGTTGATATTAAATAAACCATTGTACGCTTGTACATGTACCGACAACACCAGCAGGCAGAAAATCGTTAATATACAGAATCGGTCAAAATGGATTTATCTGCTTCTGCATATGAACTCTTCATATGTATATATATATATGCATACATATATATACATATACACATACATATACATATATACGTGCGATGAGGTCATGTTATGGATGGGAAAATGCATTTTTTTGACAGTATGATTTGCCTGAGCGATTAGGAGGCACCGAGAGTAACAAGCAGTATAAAATGGATTAGCAAGAACAGATTTTGAAAAATATGAATTAAAAACAAATCAAACAAAATCATTTTAATTATTTATATATATTTTTTTCAACCTGGGTCTTCCCGTGGGCCGGATCTTGGACGCTGGCGGCCGGATCCGTGTGTCGACCCCTGGTTTGATTGCAAACTGGAGAGGGATTGAAAGCATCTTTGCTAGTTTGCTACAGTTTTTCGGATGTTTTTGTTTTTCCAAGGGCGTCCGTTTTCTTTGCGTAGACCACATGTTTCACCGGACGCATGCTGAAACTCCCGCCCTTTTGTCTTTGGCTGCTCCGTGCTGCTGTGGATGTTTTGTGGCGCTTTTCTTCTCTCCCCCCCCGCCCCCCCCCGTCTTCCACGTGGACGCGCTCTCAGTCCTCCACCAAAGCCTGGAATAGCATGACAAGACCTCTCCTTCTTTTCATGCACTTTATGCAAACCCGTGTTTGTGCGCCGACCGCTCAAATTGTCAGTTCTTTGAACTCGGCCATACTTTTATCTCCTTCAGACAAAAGCATGTTAGGTGCGTGATGCCCTTCAAAGTTCCTCATTGAGACCCCCGACCCTTCTCCTTGTTGTGTTGCTGTATTAACAGGCGGAGTGGAGTGTGCTATATCCAGCCTTCCTCCTCCTCCTCCTCCTCCTCCTCTTCACCCCTCTTGCCGCAGAAAATAACAATGATTTGTTCCACTTTCCGTGACATTTTTAGTGCAGCCTGAGGGCACATAAAGACGTAATGTTCCACGTTACACTAACTCGCTTTTGTTCAGCATAAATGAACCTTTATTTAGCATCTTACTGCACAAATGCCCAGAGGAAGTTCCTGTGTTTAGATCCTCACCAACACGTCCAGTTCTCGGTCCGTGCTTGAAGTCGAACCCTTTACCAAGTCTGTGGGTAATCTTTACTGTAAAACAGTGCTTGTTAATCACTTTCTTCACGCCCCCTCTGAACTGAAATACGATTGAGAACTTGATAATAGTTCCTGAACGATACACAAGTCCGGTTTATAAGCCGCACATTTTCGAATTATTGTTTTTTTCCATACTGCATAATAATTGCACATATATGTGTTGAAACAACATTTTTGCACACAAAGATCTTGCAAATGTCTGTAACACAGCAGTAAAACGGCTGATTTAACAAAACAGAAGTCTCGTGGTCATGGACCCACTAGCTCCAATCAGCAAAACAGACTCTATAACTCCTTGGTGACGTTTTGATGAATTTGTGAAACCGAAACAATACAAAAAGAATGCCATTGTAAGTTAGTGATACTAAATGTGTTAGCCTATTAGCCAATGCCAACGACGCTAGCTTCTTTACATTACGATAGCACGTACAAATATGCATGGAAACACTCCTACGGACATCACACATTGGACTGTTTAATAAGTAAGAATTGTTTTAGTTATATTATAAAACTTACAAATGTATATATATATATATATATATATATATATGTGTGTGTCTTGATTGGATTATCCAGAGAATAGTGCTCGATACCGTGGTAGAGCGCGATATGTATGTGTGGGAAAAATCACAAGACTACTTCTTCTCTACAGAACTGTTTCATGAGGGGTTCCCTCAATCGTCAGGAGATTCATCAGAAAAATCTCCTGACGATTGAGGGAACCCCTCATGAAACAGTTCTGTAGAGATGAAGTAGTCTTGTGATTGTTCCCACACATATACACACATATATATATATATATATATATATATATATATATATATATATATATATATATATATATATATATATGTATATATATATATATATATATATGTATATGCAGTCCCCAATTTTTTATAAATTATTATTATTATTATTTTTTTTAAATTATTATTATTTTTTTATTAAATCAACATAGAAAACACAAGATACACTTACAATTAGTGCACCGAACCAAAAAACTCCCTTTTTCATGACAAAGAAAAATAAATAAATAAAAATACACGCTTATATATATATATATATATATATATATATATATATATATATATATATATATATATACATATATATATATATATATGTATATATATGTATACATGTATATATATATATATATATATATATATATATATATATATATATATATATATATATATATATATATATATATATGTGGGAAAAATCACAAGACTACTTCATCTCTACAGAACTGTTTCATGAGGGGTTCCCTCAATCATCAGGAGATTTTAATGGAAGCATTCACATACAATGGTTTATATAGGGCACAGAGTGGGTATATATATATATATATATATATATATTCACACAAACATACATATATTCTTCCATCCATCCATACATTTTTCTACCGCTTATTCCCTTTTTTGGGGTCGCGGGGGGCCTATCTCAGCTACAATCGGGCGGAAGGCGGGGTACACCCTGGACAAGTCGCCACCTCATCGCAGGGCCAACACAGATAGACAGACAACATTCACACACTAGGGCCAATTTAGTGTTGCCAATCAACCTATCCCCAGGTGCATGTCTTTGGAGGTGGGAGGAAGCCGGAGTACCCGGAGGGAACCCACGCATTCACGGGGAGAACATGCAAACTCCACACAGAAAGATCCAGGACTGCAGGATATATACATATATATATATATATATATATATATATATATATATATATATATATATATATATATATATATATATATATATATATATATATATATATATAATGTACACACACACACACTACAATACAATAAAAACTGCTTCAGCTCTGTAGTTGGTACATATAACACAAGTAAATATTCTTCTCAATTGTGTTTCAATTTAGGGGTTCGTGAAAAAAAAAAAGAGTCCCCAAGTTGGGCATGAAAAAGAAAACAGAGAAGCGGGTGAGCAGGTTCTGTCCATGGTGCTGAAAGACCTGACTGACGGGACTTTAAACTGCTTGTAGACCTGTGCAAAAGCTGTAAAGAACATTCCAGCACAAGTAGGTCAGGAGGGGAACTACGCTCTATAAATAACAGGAACAGTCCAGTGCAGGGGTGTCCAGTCCAGTGCAGGGGTGTCCAAACTTTTTCCACTGAAAAATAAAAACACAGGGTGGCCATTTTGGTATTTTTCACCTTCTAAACCAAAACCTGTGAGGGTCTCGGTCATAGCGGACTTTTTTTTAATTTTTGTCAAACTCAGATCTGGCCCACCACATCCATCTATGTGGAAATAATATGTGTAAATAAGTATTTTATGAATAAATGTAATACAAAAATATATATTACATATATTTAAATCATCTCTAACAATAAAATCAAATATTGTCATACATTTCACAACAACAATGTTGTTGTTTTAATAAAGATACACACTTTAATATCTGCTTGACTTAGGATTTCAAAGCAAACGATCCAACAATTCATGTAAAAGTTTTACAGTATTTTTTTTATTTTTTTTACAGTAAAATCCACTTTCAATACAGAGTAAGAATACATTATAAAATAGATAGATAGTACTTTATTCATTCCTTCAGGAAAATTAAAAAAATATATAAATACATAAATAAACATATATAAATATATAAATACTAATATAATATATAAATAAATAAATAAAAATACAACAACTGTAGATTTTACAGTATAAAATACTGTGGTACTGTTTTTCCATTCCATTTCATTTAATTCCATGTATTTTTTTATATTTTATGCTGTAAAAAAAAACAAAAAAAACTGCAAATATAACAGTAAAATTGTGGCAACTGACCTGCCTTCTAAAGATTTGGTTTTGTACAGCATACATACTTTAAAAAAAGACATGTTTTATATATACCCATTTATATTTAAACTCTATTATATTGACTGTTAAAAGCGGCCCTCTGAGGGCAATGTGGCCCTCAATGAAAACCAGATCGAGATCAACTTCAGCTCTGTCCATAGAAAATTATTTATTTATGTTTAGCTTTATTTTTCCCCTTTTTTTTTTGTCAACAACCGTGTTGTTTTTTATGGCAAAAAAAAAAAAAAAAAAAAAAGACAAAGACAAAATATGCAATATTCCTCTCAAAAATTGATTAACTGGAATATTTGATGTGAAATAGTTGGAGCCCTAAATAGATCAATAATTCATAACATTGATTTATATTTATTATTATTTTTTTGAGCAATGACAGTTAAAATTTTTTTTTTTTTTTTTTTAAATCCCACTTAAATTCCTAGGGATCCAAAAGAGTGACGGCACTCAAAAAAGTGTTAAAAATAAGTTGTACTTTTGGAAAAAATAAATTAATTGCATCAATTTTGCTTCAATCTATTTATTATTCGTTTTTATTTCTATTTTATGTTTGTATTATGTTAATTTTATGCCCTCTCTGTCATAAAAAACTTTTTTCTTGTATTTTAAAGACACAAAATATGCAATATCCCCCCCCCACACAAAATATTTAATCACATTAATTTTGATTCATTATTATGTTTCTGAGCAATGACAAGTGTTAAAAATATTTACTTAATTTTAATACTTTAATTGCTTGTATCTTATATTTAAAAAACAATTTTTTTTAAAAAAGTTAAATATTTGACATGAAGTAATTGAAGCTTTGAACAGATCAATAATCAAACCAGTGATTTTGATTGATTATTATTTTCTGAGCAATTGATAGTAAAACAAATATAATAAAATAAATAAATAAAAACAGTAAAAAGTGTAAAAAATAGTTGTACCTGATTTTAAAACTTTCATTGCTTAAAACTTTATCTGGATCAATTTCAGATCAATCCACCAATTATAACTTGTTAAAATTACTATTTTATGTTTGTATTATGTTCATTTTATGCCTTTTCCCTTAAATTTCAAAGACACAAAATATGCAATATCCCCCCCCCCACAAAAAAAATATTTAAAAGTGAAATATTTGACGTGAAGTAATTGGAGCCTTGAATATATCAATATTTCATAACATTGATTTTGATTCATTATTATTTTCTGAGCAATGACAAGTGTTAAAAATATGTACTTAATTTTAAAACTTAATTAAATATTGTATTTCAAAAACACAAAATATGCAATAATCCCCCCCCCAAAAAAAACTTTAAAAAGGGAAATATTTGATGTGAAGTAATTGAAGCCTTGAATAGATCAATAATTCAAACCAGTGATTTTGATTCATTATTATTTTCTCAGCGATGACAGTAAAAAAGCAGTAAAAAGTGTTAAAAATAAGTTGTACTTAATTTATAACTTTAATTGCTAAAATCTTTATCTGGATCAATTCAGATCAGTCCATTAATTATAATATGTCATCATTACTATTTTATGTTTGTATATTTCATAACATTGAAATTGATTCATTATTATTTTCTGAGCAATGAAAAGTGTAAAAATTATTTACTTAATTATAATACTTTAATTGCTTATATCTTATATTTCAAAACACAAAATAGTGCAATAATTCCCCCCATTAAAAAAAAAAAGTTTAGATATTTGACGTGAAGTAATTGGAGCCTTGAATAGATCAATAGACAGTAAAAAAATAATAGTAAAATAAATAAAAAAACAGTGTTAAAAATAGTTTGTACCTGATTTTAAAACTTTCATTGCTTAAAACTTTATCTGGATCAATTTCAGATCAATCCATCAATTATAAATTGTTATAATTACTATTTTATGTTTGTATTATGTTGATTTTATGCCTTTTCCCTTAAATTTCAAAGACACAAAATATGCAAAAATCTTTAAAAAAGTGAAATATTTGATGTGAAGTAATTGAAGCCTTAAATAGATCAATAATTCAAACCAGTGATTTTGATTCATTATTATTTTCTGAGGAATGACAGTAAAAACAAACAAAAAAAAAAACAGTAAAAAGTGTAAAAAATAATTTGTACTTAATTCATAACTTTAATTGCTAAAATCTTTATCTGGATCAATTTCAGATCAGTCCATCAATTATAATATGTCATAATTACTATTTTATGTTTTCATATCTCATAACATTGATATTGATTCATTATTATTTTCTGAGCAATGAAAAGTGTAAAAAATATTTACTTAATTTTAATACTTTAATTGCTTGTATCTTATATTTCAAAAACACAAAATATGCAATAATCCGCCCCTCCCCCCTCATTTTTTTTTTAAAAGTTAGATATTTGACGTGAAGTAATTGGAGCCTTGAATAGATCAATAGACAGTAAAAAAATAATAATAAAAGAAATAAAACAACAGTGTTAAAAATAGTTGTACCTGATTTTAAAACTTTCATTGCTTTAAACTTTATCTGGATCAATTTCAGATCAATCCATCAATTATAACTTGTTAAAATTACTATTTTATGTTTGTATTATGTTCATTTTATGCCTTTTCCCCTAAACTTCCTTAAACTCCTTAAACTCCCTTAAACTTCAAAGACACAAAATATGCAAAAATCTTTAAAAAGTGAAATATTTGATGTGAAGTAATTGAAGCTTTGAATATATCAATAATTCAAACCAGTGATTTTGATTCATTATTATTTTCTGAGCCATGGCAGTAAAAAAAAAACAGTAAAAAGTGTTAAAAATAAGTTGTACTTAATTTATAACTTTAATTGCTAAAATCTTTATCTGGATCAATTTCAGATCAGTCCATTAATTATAATATGTCATCATTACTATTTTATGTTTGCATATCTCATAACATTGATATTGATTCATTATTATTTTCTGAGCAATGAAAAGTGTAAAAATTATTTACTTAATTATAATACTTTAATTGCTTATATCTTACATTTTAAAAACACAAAATATGCTATAATCCGCCCTCCTCCCCCTCATTTAAAAAAAAAAAAAGTTAGATATTTGACGTGAAGTAATTGGAGCCTTGATGGAGAGTAAAAAAAAAAAATAATAAAAGAAATAAAAAACAGTGTTAAAAATAGTTGTACCTGATTTTAAAACTTTCATTGCTTAAAACTTTATCTGGATCAATTTCAGATCAATCCATCAATTATAACTTGTTAAAATGACAATTTTATGTTTGTATTATGTTCATTTTATGCCTTTTCCCTTAAACTTCAAAGACACAAAATATGCAATACCCCCCCCCCCCCCCCCCCCCCCAAAAAAAAATATTTAAAAGTGAAATATTTGACGTGAAGTAATTGGACCCTTAAATATATCAATCTTTCATAACATTGATTTTGATTCATTATTATTTTCTGAGTAATGTCGGTTAAAAAAATTAACTTTTTTTGTTTTTAGTCAACATAGCAACTTTTTCTCATTACATTTCCCTTTTTTTGAAGTGTTTTTTTAAGGAATTGCAGCCGCACTTTGGACACTCCTGGGCTGGCTGCCCTGCACGATGACATTTGACTGGCAAACTGCATTATTGTCATGGATTTATTGTACCTTTCCAGAAAGTACTGTAGCAGTAAATCCCTTTGCTCGATCTAAAAAAAAAGGGCAACACTTTGCACTTGGACTCATTTTCTTCCTTTAAGTGATTGATTGATTGATTCACTGTGATTGATTGAGGCCTTTGCTAACAGGAAGAAGGAGGTTATTGTTGTTGTTGTCTGAAATGTGCTGACCACATGATTCCAAACATTTTATTTATTGAGGCTGTGCTTTCCATCCAAAGAAGAAGAAGTAGTTCTGGTGAGCGGACGCTAGATGGCAGCATTTAGTTAACATCCTCCTATTCTTGCAAATGTCAGGTACAAAGAAATCTCTTCTGTGTTTGAGTTGACGTGACAACACCTGCCGTGTTTATTGTGGACTGAATATTTATTCCCTCTCAAAAATTGAGAGCTTTGTGACGCCTGGAAATATTTGTTTCACAGTTTTAGGCTCCTTGGAAATGTTTGTCATGTTGTAATAAAAGTTTCTGTCAAAAATTGCTTTTTCGCCCTTATTTATTTATTGGAATACTTTTTACTGGTTTGTTTTGTTTGTAAAGTGTGTGTGTGTGTGTTTAAAAATAAATATATGTGCACGTACATACATATACATATTGTATATGTATATATATATTCATATAAATATGTATGTGTATATATGTATATATTCGTGTGTATATATATTTATATAAATATGTATATGTATACATGAATATAAGTATACATACATATACACATTTACATTATATACAATATATATGTAATATGTATTTATGTATTTATTTATATATGTATGTATATCTATATGTATGTATATATATATATCTATATGTATATATATGTATTTATATCTATATACATATACACATACATATCAATGTGTATGTATATATGTATGTATGTGTATATATATATGTATATTTCTATATTTGTGTGTATACATATGTGTGTGTATATATATATATACACAAATATATATATATATATATATATGTGTATGTATATATATATATGTATATATATATATACATACACATAGCGGTGTAGCTCGGTTGGTAGAGCGGCCGTGCCAGCAACTTGATGGTTGCAGGTTCGATTCCCGCTTCCGCCATCCCTAGTCACTGCCGTTGTGTCCTTGGGCAAGACACTTTACCCACCTGCTCCCAGTGCCACCCACACTGGTTTAAATGTAACTTAGATATTGGGTTTCACTATGTAAAGCGCTTTGAGTCACTAGAGAAAAGCGCTATATAAATATTGGGGGGGAAAAAAAATATATATATATATGCCACAGACTATAAAAATGCGACCTCCCTGCTTGGCACTCAGCATCAAGGGTTGGAATTGGGGGTTAAATCACCAAAATGATTCCTGGGCGCGGGCCACCGCTGCTGCTCACTGCTCCCCTCACTTCCCAGGGGTGATCAAGGGTGATGCAGGGAAAATTTTCGCCACACCTGGTGTGTATATAACAGTATATTAGCACCACATTAACTTCAAATATATATATATATATATATATATACAGTATATAAGTCATAATTGCAAAAAACCCACGAACGACCCTGAAGAAATATTTGTCTTATTGTTCTTGAGTTAAAGACAATTGTACAACAATTTTATCACTTTTAGCCTTCATTATTTGTATTAAAACCATATATTATAAAAACTATCATAGCAGTTTTGAAAATAAGATAATATTTCAATGAGGATAATAAAATATTTTCATCATTACCTTTCCTTGCTGATTGACTGAAGTGTTACATTGTTACACTCCCTTGTAATGAATGAGGTGTGTGTGTGTGTGTGTGTGTGTGTGTGTGTGTGTGTGTGTGTGTGTGTGTGTGTGTGTGTGTGTGTGTAACCTTTGACTTCACTTTCATTTACATGGCCTGATTGGACAAGATTGGATTATTTTTTTTCCATATTTTTAGGATTTTTTTTGCTATATTTTTGCATGTAAAAATAAAATCGTTTTTGAGGTTTTAACACAAATTCTTTTCATTTTTTTAGTTTTATCTGATTTTTTTTCTATGGTGGTTTCATTGATTTATTCATTTTCATTCCTTTTGGATAATGGAGGCCATTCGGTGCTTCCACGAGCAGCTCGACTAATGAGCCGGGTAGAAACTCATTATACGGTCTGTGTGTGTGTGTGTGTGTGTGTGTGTGTGTGTGTGTGTGTGTGTGTGTGTGTGTGTGTGTGTGTGGTCAAGTATCCAAATGGGGGCTCGCCACTCCAAAAGCTATCAGCTAATTCAGCTAAAGTGCACACAGAGATGTGGATTTGTAAGAAATCTCCCGACTAAATATGAATACTTTGGTAGCAAAATGACACTTCATGCCAAAACAATGTATAAAGAACAAAAAAACACAAATATTTCAGGTTACACTACAAGAATCAAAACAGATTTGTTGCATAAAACACAAAGAAGGGTGGAATAAAGTCATCGATGATCCACCACAACAATAATAATAGCAACACCAAAGTATTATTATCACTGTAATTGTAAAACAAAACGACAATATCAAGAATACTACAATATCACACACATTTTAACACCACAATATCAATAAAACTACAAACCCCGTCGCCATATGAGTTGGGAAATTGTGTTAGATGGAAATATAAACAAAATACAATGATTTGCAAATCCTTTTCAACCCATATTCAGTTGAATATGCTACAAAGACAACATATTTGATGTTCAAACTGATAAACTTTTTATTTTTATGCAAATAATAATTCACTTAGAATTTCATGGCAAAGTAGTTGGGAAAGGGCATGTTCACCACTGTGTTACATCACCTTTTCTTTTAACAACACTCAATAAACGTTTGGGAACTGAGGAAACTAACTGTTGAAGCTTTGAAAGTGGAATTATTTCCCATTCTTGTTTTATGTAGAGCTTCAGTCCTTCAACAGTCCGGGGTCTCCGCTGTCGTATTCTACGCTTTGAATGCGCCACACATTTTCCATGGGAGACAGGTCTGGACTGCAGGCGAGCCAGAAAAAGTACCCGCACTCTTTTACTACCAAGCCACACTGTTGTAACACTTGTCTTGCTGAAATAAGCAGGGGCGTCCATGATAATGTTGCTTGGATGACAACATATGTTGTTCCAAAACCTGTATGGACCTTTCAGTATTAATGGTGCCTTCACAGATGTGTAAGTTACCCATGCCTTGGGCACTAATACACCCCCATACCATCACAGATTCTGGCTTTTCAACTTTGCGCCTTTAACAATCCGGATGGTTATTTTCCTCTTTGTTCCATAGGACACCACGTCCACAGTTTCCAAATATAATTTGAAATGTGGACTCGTCAGACCACAGAACACTTTTCCACTTTGCATCAGTCCATCTTAGATGAGCTCGGGCCCAGAGAAGCCGGCGGCGTTCCTGGGTGTTGTTGATAAATGGGTTTTTCTTTTCATAGTCGAGTTTTAACTTGCACTTACCGATGTAGCGACCAACTGTAGTTACTGACAGTGGTTTTATGAAGTGTTCCTGAGCCTATGTGGTGATGTCCTTTACACACTGATTTCAGTTTTTGATGCAGTACCGCCTGAGGGATCAAAGGTCCGTAATATCATCGCTTACGTGCAGTGATTTCTCCAGATACTCTGAACTTTTTGATGATTTTACGGACCGTAGATGGTAAAATTGCTAAATTTCTTGCAATTGCACTTTGAGAAATGTTCTTAAACTGTTTGACTATTTGCTCACACAGTTGTGGACAAAGGGGTGTACCTCGCCCCATCCTTTCTTGTGAAAGACTGAGCATTTTTTGGGAAGCTGTTTTTATACCCAATCATGGCACCCACCTGTTCCCAATTAGCCTGCACACCTGTGGGATGTTCCATATAAGTGTTTGATGAGCATTCCTCAACTTTATCAGTATTTATTGCCACTTTTCCCAACTTCTTTGTCACGTGTTGCTGGCTTCAAATTCTAAAGTTAATGATTATTTGCACAAAAAAAAAAATGTTTATCAGTTTGAACATCAAATATGTTGTCTTTGTAGCATATTCAACTGAATATGGGTTGAAAATGATTTGCAAATCATTGTATTCTGTTTATATTTACATCTAACACAATTTCCCAACTCATATGGAAACAGGGTTTGTACAACATCACACATTTTAACACTACAATATGAATAATACTACAATATCAAACATATTTTAACACTACAATATCAATAATACTACAATATCACACACATTTTAACAGGATAATATCAACAATACTACAACATTCGACACATTTTAACACTACAATATCTACAATATTACAACACCACACACATTTTAACACGACTGTATCAATAATACAACAATATCACACATTTTAACACACATTTAACACTAAAATATTAATAATACTACAATATCACACACATTTTAACGCTACATTTTCAATAATACAACATCACACATTTTAACGCTACAATATCAATAATACTACAACATCACACATTTTAACACTACAATATCAATAATACGACAACATCACACATTTTAACACTACAATATCAATAATACTACAACATCACACATTTTAACACTACAGTATCAATAATACTACAACATCACACATTTTAACACTACAATATCAATAATACTACAACATCACACATTTTAACACTACAATATCAATAATACTACAACATCACACATTTTAACACTACAATATCAATAATACTACAACATCACACATTTTAACACTACAATATCAATAATACTACAACATCACACACATTTTAAAACTACAATATGAATAATACTACAATATCAGACGCATTTTAAAACTACAATATGAATAATACTACAGTATCAGACACATTTTAACACTACAATATCAATAATACTACAATATCAATAACACTACATATCAATGATGCTACAATATCAATAATACTTCAATACCAATAATACTACAATTTCACACATTTTAACACTACAATATGAATAATACTACAATATGAAATACATTTTAAAACTACAATATGAATAATACCACAATATCAGACACATTTTAACACTACAATATGAATAATACTACAATATCAGACACATTTTAACACTACAATATGAATAATACTACAATATCAGACACATTTTAACACTACAATATCAATACTACAATATCAGACACATATCAAGACACAAATATCAATAATAATACAATATCAATAATACTACAATATCAATAACACTACATATCAATAATACTACAATATCAATAATACTTCAATACCAATAATACTACAATATCACACATTTTAACACTACAATATGAATAATACTACAATATCAGACACATTTTAACACTACAATATGAATAATACTACAATATCAGACACATTTTAACACTACAATATGAATAATACTACAATATCAGACACATTTTAACACTACAATATGAATAATACTACAATATCAGACACATTTTAACACTACAATATGAATAATACTACAATATCAGACACATTTTAACACTACAATATGAATAATACTACAATATCAGACACATTTTAACACTACAATATGAATAATACTACAATATCAGACACATTTTAACACTACAATATGAATAATACTACAATATCAGACACATTTTAACACTACAATATGAAAAATACTACAATATCAGACACATTTTAACACAACAATATGAAAAATACTACAATAGCAGACACATTTTAACACTACAATATGAGTAATACTACAATATCAGACACATTTTAACACTACAATATGAATAATACTACAATATCAGACACAATTTAACACTACAATATGAATAATACTACAATATCAGACACATATTAACACTACAATATGAATAATACTACAATATCAGACACATTTTAACACTACAATATGAATAATACTACAATATCAGACACATTTTAACACTACAATATGAAAAATACTACAATAGCAGACACATTTTAACACTACAATATGAATAATACTACAATAGCAGACACATTTTAACACTACAATATGAATAATACTACAATAGCAGACACATTTTAACACTACAATATGAATAATACTACAATATCAGACACATTTTAACACTACAATATGAATAATACTACAATATCAGACACATTTTAACACTACAATATGAATAATACTACAATATCAGACACATTTTAACACTACAATATGAATAATACTACAATAGCAGACACATTTTAACACTACAATATGAATAATACTACAATATCAGACACATTTTAACACTACAATATGAATAATACTACAATAGCAGACACATTTTAACACTACAATATGAAAAATACTACAATATCAGACACATTTTAACACTACAATATGAATAATACTACAATAGCAGACACATTTTAACACTGCAATATGAATAATACTACAATATCAGACACATTTTAACACTACAATATGAACAATACTACAATATCAGACACATTTTAACACTACAATATGAGTAATACTACAATATCAGACACATATTAACACTACAATATGAATAATACTACAATACCAGACACATATTAACACTACAATATGAATAATACTACAATATCAGACACATTTTAACACTACAATATGAATAATACAACAATATCAGACCCATTTTAACACTACAATATGAATAATACTACAATATCAGACACATATTAACACTACAATATGAATAATTCTACAATATCAGACACATTTTAACACTACAATATGAGTAATACTACAATATCAGACACATATTAACACTACAATATGAATAATACTACAATACCAGACACATTTTAACACTACAATATGAATAATACTACAATATCAGACACATTTAAACACTACAATATGAATAATACTACAATAGCAGACACATTTTAACACTACAATATCAATAATACTACAATATCAGACACATTTTAACACTACAATATGAATAATACTACAATAGCAGACACATTTTAACAATACAATATGAATAATACTACAATATCAGACACATTTTAACACTACAATATGAGTAATACTACAATATCAGACACATTTTAACACTACAATATGAATAATACTACAATAGCAGACACATTTTAACACTACAATATGAATAATACTACAATATCAGACACATTTTAACACTACAATATGAAAAATACTACAATAGACACATTTTAACACTACAATATGAATAATACTACAATAGCAGACACATTTTAACACTACAATATGAATAATACTACAATATCAGACACATTTTAACACTACAATATGAGTAATACTACAATATCAGACACATATTAACACTACAATATGAATAATACTACAATACCAGACACATTTTAACACTACAATATGAATAATACTACAATATCAGACACATTTAAACACTACAATATGAATAATACTACAATAGCAGACACATTTTAACACTACAATATCAATAATACTACAATATCAGACACATTTTAACACTACAATATGAATAATACTACAATATCAGACACATTTTAACACTACAATATGAACAATATTTACATTAAGTTGACTAGCTCATGCTGGAATGGCGAGCCCTCATTATTAAACATACAGTTCATACACATACAGTGCATCAGGGGGTCGCCTACAGCCGCGTGTGTGATGTAAGCCGACCAGCACTTAATTGGCCTTCATTGAAAAACTGACCTTTTTTTTTTTTTTTGATTCCCTGTTTTACAGACAGGTCCTGATCCGGAACCTTCCACGCCTTCCCTGGGGAAATGTTGATCAATGTGGGCTCACTGACAAATGACCCCCGCCCCCCCCTCCAACACCCCCATGCTCATCCCTCACTTTAACCCCCCCACACACCGTATCTCTTTCCCCAAATTCCTGCACTCCGCTGAAGACGCCCAGTCAATTAATAAGACATTGTCCCCGCCCCCACCAAGGGGCCACCCAGGAGCCCCATGCACCCCCCCCCCCCACCCCCCATGCCGCTTTAAAGCCGCTACACTGGTGGCCCCGCAGGAATGCCATTTGCTTTTGGTCCAACACAGTGTATGGGATGTATTGGGGGTGGGGGGGCGGGGGGTTGGGTGAACGGTCTCGGTGGGTGGGGTTGGTTCTGTGGGCCACCGGTCAAAAAAGTCGGGGGGAGGTGGTGGTGGTGGTGGTGGTGGGGGCGACTCAAGGAAACATGCTCCACTTGCAAGACGGATAAATCCACTTGATCGCTTCCAAGGAGAGCCCCGCCCCCTAGCCCTTAGACTCCGCCTCCACAGTGCAACACACACACACACAAACAGACACACACACATGCACACACAAAATGTTAGAAATGAAAAATTCAGCCATTATTTTCATGTGAACTTCACCCCACAAACAATTTTTTTGCTCAGCAGCGCCCCCACTGCGACTCAAGGTTGCTCTTGGAATTGCATGTCTGAGTGATTAATTCTTTAACAAAGAAATGTAAACACTAACTAATGTGTAACTAATTAGCATACATGTGTAACTCATTAGCACACACATGTAACTCATTACAACACATACATAACCCATTAACATACATGTCTAACTCATTAACATACATGCCTAACTCATTAACATACATGTCTAACTCATTAACATACATGTCTAACTCATTAACATGTGTATATAACTCATTAGCCTACATACACAACTCATTGATATACATGTGTAACTCAGTAACCTACATGTGTAACTCATTAACATATTTGTGTAACTCATTAGCATTGATATGTAACTCGTTCCTCTAATGTTATTTCCTCAAAACGAGAGAAACTATTTTGGAGGGCAGTATCCGCCGTATATACCATGGTATCAGTTTTAATAGAACCCCGTTTGTAGCTGGGACGCATTGTCTTTAATCTCCTTTCTAATGACTTCAATTTTCTTACTAAAGAATTGCATAAAGTCATCAGCTGAGTGGGTGGAGCTACTGGAAGGAGTCCCTTGTTGGGTTAGCGATGCTACCGTACTAAACAAAAATTTCATATCGTTTTTATTACGGTGGATGAGATTTGAGTAATATTTAGCTTTAGCTAAGGTAAGCATGCGTTTATAAGTTATTAAACCATCACTAAATGCTTGATGGTGCACCTCAAGTTTAGTCGTGCGCCATTTGCGTTCCAGCTTTCTACATAATAATTTCTGAGTTCTAGTTTCTTCTGTAAACCACGGGGTGCGCTTTTTTGGAGCCTTTTTTAACTTTAGCGGTGCTATGTTATCAATGGTTTCAAAATAGTTTCTCTCGTTTTGAGGAAATAACATTAGAGGAATTGTTACAACGTGTAAATGGAATAAAACAGACAACATGTTTACTTGACCCACTTCCTGGGAAACTGATCAAGGAGCTCTTTGTATTATTAGGTCCATCAGTGCTAAATATTATAAACTTATCACTCTCCTCGGGCACTGTTCCACTTGCATTCAAAAAAGCGGTTATTCATCCTCTTCTTAAAAGACCTAACCTCGATCCTGACCTCATGGTAAACTACCGACCGGTGTCTCACCTTCCCTTTATTTCAAAAATCCTCGAAAAAATTGTTGCGGAGCAGTTAAATGAACACTTAGCGTCTAACAATCTATGTGAAACCTTTCAATCCGGTTTCAGGGCAAATCCCTCCACGGAGACAGCCCTCGCAAAATTGACTAATGATCTATTGCTAACGATGGATTCTGATGCGTCATCTATGTTGCTGCTCCTCGATCTTAGCGCTGCTTTCGATACCGTCGATCATAATATTTTATTAGAACGTATCAAAACACAAATTGGTATGTCAGACTCAGCCCTGTCTTGGTTTAACTCTTATCTTACTGATAGGATGCAGTGTGTCTCCCATGACAATGTGACCTCGGACTAGGTTAAGGTAACGTGTGGAGTTCCCCAGGGTTCGGTCCTTGGCCCTGCACTCTTCAGCATCTACATGCTGCCGCTAGGTGACATCATACGCAAATACGGTGTTAGCTTTCACTGTTATGCTGATGACACCCAACTCTACATGCCACTAAAGCTGACCAACACGCCGGATTGTAGTCAGCTGGAGGCGTGTCTTAATGAAATTAAACAATGGATGTCCGCTAACTTTTTGCAACTCAACGCCAAAAAAACGGAAATGCTGATTATCGGTCCTGCTAGACACCGAACTCTTTTTAATAATACAACTTTAACATTTGACAACCAAACAATTAAACAAGGCGACTCGGTAAAGAATCTGGGTATTATCTTCCACCCAACTCTCTCCTTTGAGGCACACATTAAAAGCATTACTAAAACGGCCTTCTTTCATCTCCGTAATATCGCTAAAATTCGCTCCATTCTGTCCACTGAAGACGCTGAGATCATTATCCATGCGTTTGTTACGTCTCGTCTCGATTACTGTAACGTATTATTTTCGGGTCTCCCCATGTCTAGCATGGCTATGGTCCCAGTGCCACTGCCTGCTTTCCGCAAATTAAAACTTGTAATTGGATACTTGCTTGGGAGTGACAAGTGAAAATCAAATCACAGTCATGTTTAACTTAAGGCTACCTAGGTGGGCTACTGTCAACAACTCATAATCTGATGCCTGTCGCAACTGTCTATCAACCGGAAGAATTCTCACGGAGCTGGTGGTACTGTCAAAATAACAATTCTTGTAAAAAACATATTCAATGTGGAAAAATATACAAACACAACATTTGAACTCACTTTTTGCTCTCCTTTGTGAAAATAAAAAAGTGAGTACCGATGATTTCTCCGCTGGCCGGGTATGTTCCCAGTGCCACTTCCTGCTTTTCGCAAATTAAAACTTGTGATTGGATACTTGCTTGGGATTGACAAGTGAAAATCAAATCACAGTCATGTTTAACTTAAGGCTACCTAGATGGGCTACTGTCAACAACTCGTGAACTGATTGGCTGTCGCAACTGTCTATCAACCGGAAGAATTCACACGACGCTGGTGGTACTGTCCAAATAAAAATTATTGTAAAAACCATATTAAATGTGGAAACATATACAAACACAATATTTGAATTCGCTTTTTGCTCTCCTTTGTAAAAATAAAAAAGTGAGTACCGATGATTTCTCCGCTGGCCGGGTATGGTCCCAGTGCCCCTTCCTGCTTTCCACAAATTGAAACTTGTAATTGGATACTTGCTTGGGAGTGACAAGTGAAAATCCAATCTCAGTCATGTTTAACTCAAAGCTACCTCGATGGGCTACTGTCAACAACTCGTAATCATCTGAAGACTGTCGCAACTGTCTATCAACCGGAAGAATTCACACGGCGCTGGTGGTACTGTCAAAATAAAAATTATTGTAAAAAACATATTAAATGTGGAAAAATATAAAAGCACAACATTTGAACTCACTTTTTGCTCTCCTTTGTAAAAATAAAAAAGTGAGTACCGATGATTTCTCCGCTGGCCGGGTATGGCCCCAGTGCCACTTCCTGCTTTTCGCAAATTAAAACTTGTGATTGGATACTTGCTTGGGAGTGACAAGTAAAAATACAATCACAACCAGGTTTAACTTAAGGCTACCAAGATGGGTTACTGTCAACAACTCGTGATCTGATTGGCTGTCGCAACTGTCTATCAACCGGAAGAATTTACACAGCGCTGGTGGTACTGTCAAAAGAAAAATTATTGTAAAAACCATATTAAATGTGGAAAAATATACAAACAGAACATTTGAACTCACTTTTTGCTCTCCTTTGTAAAAATAAAAAAGTGAGTACCGATGATTTCTCCGCTGGCCGGGTATGGTCCCAGTGCCACTGCCTGCTTTCCACAAATTGAAACTTGTAATTGGATACTTGCTTGGGAGTGACAAGTGAAAATCAAATCACAGTCATGTTTAACTTAAGGCTACCTAGGTGGGCTACTGTCAACAACTCGTAATCATCTGAAGACTGTCGCAACTGTCTATCAACCGGAAGAATTCACACGGCGCTGGTGGTACTGTCAAAATAAAAATTATTGTAAAAACCATATTAAATGTGGAAAAATATACAAACACAACATTTGAACTCACTTTTTGCTCTCCTTTGTAAAAATAAAAAAGTGAGTACGGATGATTTCTCCGCTGGCCGGGTATGGCCCCAGTTCCCCTTCCTGCTTTTCGCAAATTAAAACTTGTGATTGGATACTTGCTTGGGATTGACAAGTGAAAATCAAATCACAGTCATGTTTAACTTAAGGCTACCTAGATGGGCTACTGTCAACAACTCGTGAACTGATTGGCTGTCGCAACTGTCTATCAACCGGAAGAATTCACGCAGCGCTGGTGGTACTGTCAAAAGAAAAAAAAATATTGTAAGAAAACATACTAAACGTGGAAAAACATACAAACAGAATATTTGAACTATCTCCTTTGTAAAAATAAAAAAGTGAGTACCGATGATTTCTCCGCTGGCCGGGTATGGCCCCAGTGCCACTTCCTGCTTTTCACAAATTAAAACTTGTGATAGAATCATAACAAACTCGCTGCATTCTTATTGGATAAAAACTCTATCCTAAAAGCAAGCACCACTGGAGCCTAGTAAGACATAAAGAGAATAAGACGACTACTTTATGGAAAGTAGAATAAAATAAAATTTGATTAATCAATGATCATGATTTATGTTAGCCCACTGATTAAAATATCCCATTATTAAATGTGTACAAGGTATTCATATCATTTGATTTATTTTATATTAGAGTAATGTATGATTAATTAAATGCATTTAAAAAAAACATTTTTTATCTAGACTTTTAAAGGTGAGCAAGCCTTTGATGTCCGCTTTTATTTAATTTCTGGAAGTATGATTCTGTTAATCGACTGTTTAAGACCTTGTATGGTTTTGTATTAAACGTCCAATTTTACATTTTTGGAGGCACATTTATGTGCAAAATGTGGATTTGTAAGATTACATTTGTATATATATTTATACGAAAAGAAAAGTGAATAATAGTTGAGATCTTGACTTTTACGCTGATGAATGACGCGACTCGTTAGCGTCCTCACGAGCTGCTTTCACCTTGTGAACGCCAGCAGTTTCGTTCTCTCGCTTTTATGAAAAGCTTTGTCACACAGTTGCTGCTCTTAGTTTGATCAATTATGCATATACTGTCCGTTTGGACGTAACATACCGTGTGCAGCTCCCCGGTTACCATGGCGACATGTATCCTAAAAGTGATAGTCAAAGACCTTGGGGACGGCGACATGCGTGTGCGCGAAGGTCATGTTTAATGCGTCGCGTTAATCAAATCTGTATTCAGACGAGTACTTCACGTGGCCCAAAGAAAGCAAAATGCGTACGCCTGGGAACCTGTTTTTTTCCCTCTTTCAGTCATAAAAAGTCTTCATAATTAGGTTAGCGTGACAGAAAATTAGCATGTCAATAAAGACTTTTCGATGTAACCCAGTCTCCAATGATGTCATTGGTGTGTAGCTAGCTAGCATGACTGCATTCGACACAATACAGTACGATGTTGTGTTGCATCATGCAAACAAAGCATACAAGCGACAAAACAAGGACTAAGCCCCAAGTCCGCATCAGCCCCGAAATTTAAGCATTTGATTCTGATCCCATGTCTAAACTTTCCTAAAAGTTTCGTCAAAATTCGGCTACAATTTATGGAGTTAAGTAGGAACAAACAAAGTCGTAAAAGAACAAGCGGACGAAGGAACAGGGCCAAGACACAAACAAAGGAATTAGCGAAGGAACAGGGGATGGTACAGATCAAGAAAGAGGGAAGGGAGAAAGGAATAAAGGAGTGAAGGAAGGAAGCAACGAGCGTAGGAAGGAACAAACAAACAAAAAAGAAGGAACCCACCTAAGGAACGAGCGAACAAGCGAACGAAGGGACGAGCCAGGAAACGAAAGGATAGGAACAAAGCACGGGACGGATCAAAAAAGAGGGAAGGAAGGAATGGATAAAGGAACGGAAGAAGGAAGCACCGAATGTAGGAAGAAACAAACAAAGAAATGAAGGAACCGGCGAAGAAAGGATCGAATGAAGAATGGCGTAAAAAGATGGCATTGGAAAGAAAGAAGGAACTAACGAGGGAAGAAACAATGGATGAAGGAAGGAACAAGGAAAGGAACAAAGCAACAGGCAAAGGAACAAACGAGGGAACAAACGATAGATGAAGGAAGGAACAAGGGAACGGACAAAGGTACAAACAAAGGAACAAACGAGGAAACAAATGATTGATGAGGGAAGGATCAAAGGAATGAACTAAGGAACAAACAAAAGAGCAAACAAAGGAACAAACAATGGAAGAAGGAAGGAATAAAGAGAAAGAATAAAGGAGCAAACTATAGATGAAACAAGGAACAAGGGAAGGAATGAAGGAACAAACAGAGGATCAAACAAGGAAGCAAACGATGGACAAAGGAAGGAACAAGGGAAGGAATAAAGGAACAAATGATGAATGGAGGAAAGAACAAGGGAACGAACCAAGGAACGATAGATCAAGCGAACGAAGAAACAAGTGAAAGAGCCAAGATGGAGGGAAGGCAGGAACAAACGATGGAGTCAACAAAGGAGTGCGCGAAAAAGGAGGAAATAAATGAAAGAACAAATGAAGGAATGAAAGATGGAAAGAACAAAGGAATACATGTAGGATGAAGAAAGGAACAAAATAACTAACGAAGGAACAACGGATGAAACAAAAAAAACGATAGATTGAGTGAAGGAGCCAAGGAAGGAACAAACAGGGGAACAAACAAAGGAACCAGCAAAGGAAGGAGCGAATGAAGGATGGCGTAAAAGATGGAAATGGAAAGAAAAAACAAACAAAGGAACAAAGGAGGGAACAAACGATGGATGAAGGAAGGAACAAGTGAAAAAATGAAGAAACAAACCAAGGAACAAACGAGGGAATAAACAATAGATGAAGGAAGGAACAAGGGAAGGAACAAAGGACCAAACAAAGGAACAAACAAGGGAACAAACAATGTATGAAGGAAGGAACAAGAGAAAGAATGAGGAACAAACGATGGATGGAGGAAGGAACAAGGGAAGGAACAAAGGAACAAACAAAGGAACAAACTAGGGAACAAACGATGGACAAAGGAAAGAACAGGAGAAGGAATGAAGAAACAAACAATGGATGGAGGAAGGAACAAGGGAACGAAGGAAGGAACGATAGATCAAGCGAACAAAGAAACAAGTGAAAGAGCCAAGATGGAAGGAAGGTAGGAACCAACAACGGAGCGAACGAAGGAAGGCACAAAAAAGGAAGAAACAAATTAAACAACAAATGAAGGAATGAAAGAAGGAAAGAACGAAGGAACAAATGTAGGACAAAGAAAGGAACAAAAGAACAAGGGAAGGAACAACGGAGAAAACAAAGAAACGATAGATTGAGTGAAGGAGCCAAGGAAGGAACACACAAGGGAACAAACGAAGGAAACAAATGATGGACGAAAGAAGAAACAAGGGAAGAAATGAAGGAACGATAGATCGGGCAAACGAATAAACAAGTGAAAGAGCCAAGCTGGTGGTAAGGTAGGGTCAAGCGATCGAGCGAACGATGGAGTGAGCAACGGAAGGCACAAAAAAGGAAAAAACAAATGAAAGAGTAAATGAAGGAAAGAAATAAGGAAAGAATGAACGAACAAACGTAGGACAAAAAAATTAACAAAATAACAAACAAAGAAACAAGGGAGGATACAAAAGGAACGAGAAATTGAGAGATGGAGCAAAGGAAGGAACAAACAGCATTGAAGGAAAAAGGAAGAAAGAAAAAACAAAGGAACAAACTAAAGACAAAGGATGAAACAAAGGAAGGAACAAAAGACTGATAGATTGATTGAATAAACAAAAAAAATGAGTGGGGGAGCTGAGTAAGAAACAAAGGAAAGAACAAATGAATAATGGAAGGAAGAAGGAAAGAACAAAGGAACAAATTAACAAACAAACAAAGACATGATCGAACAAAGGAACAAACAAAGGAAACAGCAAAGAACCGAACAAAGGAAGGAGCGAAGGAAAAAAGGACAGGACAGATCAAGAAAGAAAGAAAGAAGGAATGGATCAAAAAACAAAGGAAGGAAGCAACAAATGCAGGAAGGAACAAACATAGAAACGAAGGAACCAGCGAAGCAAAGAGCAAACAAGCGAACGAAGGAACCAGCCAAGAAACAAACAAAGGAAAGAGCGTAGGAAAAAAGGATGGGACAGATCAAGAAAGAGCAAAGGAACAAAGGATGGGACAGATCAAGAAAGAGGGAAGGAACGGATAAAGGAGTAAAAGGAAGGAAGCAACAACCGTAGGAAGGGACAAACAAATAAACGAAGGAACCAGCGAAAGAACTAGCGAAGGAAAAAGTGAATAAAGGAAGGCATAAAAGATGGAAATGGAAAGAAATAAGGAACAAACAATCGAACAAGCAAGGGAACAAACAATGTACAAAGAAGGGGAAAAAAGGAAGGAACGAAGGAACGATAGATCGAGCAAACAAAGAAACAAGTGAAGAAGCCAAGATGGAGGGAAGGTAGGAAAAAATGACAGAGCGAAAGAAGGAAGGCGCAAAAAAGGAAGAAACAAATGGAAGAACAAATTAAGGAATGAAAGAAGGAAAGAATGAAGGAAGGAACAAACAAGAGAACAAACGTACCAAAAAATCAACAAAGGAAGGAAAAACGGAGAGACAAAGGAAGGAAAGAATGATTCATTGAATGGAGGAACAACCAAAGGTAGGAAAGAAGAAATGAAGGAATGAGTGAAGGAAGGTGCCTATAAAGACGTCGTTAACAGCCATTTTTACTGAAACTCCTCTTTCGTTAAAAACTCTGAGAACAAAGAAAGGAACAAAGGAACAATAGATAGATCAAATGATTGAAAAAAATGAGTGAATAATCTAATAAGCAAAGGAAAGAAGAAAGGAACAAAAGAAGGAGCAAAATAAACAAAAGAAGGAACATTGGAATTAATGAAGGAAGATAACATTGGAAGAAAACAGGAACGAACAAAGGAACCAACAAAGGAACCAACAAAGGAAAAAACAAAGGAATGAACAAACAAAAGAACGAACAAAGGAATGAACAAAGGAACAAACAAAAGAATGGACAAAGGAATGAATAAAGGAACAAAATAACAAAGGAACAAACAACGGAACAAACGAAGGAACCAATGAACAAAGGAACTAACTAAAGAACAAATGAAGGAACCCACGAACAAAGGAACCAACGAAAGACCAAACGAAGGAACCAACAAACAAAGGAACCAACAAAAGAACAAACGAAGGAACCAACGAGCAAAGGTACCAACGAAGGAACCAACAAACAAAGGAACGAAGGAACCAACGCAGGAACGAAGAAAGTAATGAACGAAGGAACGACCGAAGGAAGGAACCAACGAAGGAACCAACAAAGGAACAAAGGAACAAATGAAGGAACAGACGAAGGAACAGATGAAGGAACAAATGAAGGAACGAACAAAGAATCTAACAAAGGAACAAAGGAAGGAACGAACGAAGGAACGAACAAAAGAACGAACGAAGGAACGAACGAAGTAACGAACGAAGGAACGAATGAAGGAACGAACGAAGGAACGAAAGAAGGAACGGTCAAAGGAACAAACAAAGGTGCCATCAAAGAAATGAACAAAGGAACGAACAACTGAACGAACAAAGGAACGAACAAAGGAACAAATGAAGGAACAGACAAAGGAACAAATGAAGGAACGAACGAAGGAACGAACGAAGGAACGAACGAAGGAACGAACGAAGGAACGAACGAAGGAACGAACGAAGGAACGAAAGAAGAAACGAAAGAAAGAACGGTCAAAGGAACGAACAAAGGAACGAACAAAGGAACGAACAAAGGAACGAACAACTGAACGAATAACCGATCGAACAAAGGAACAAATGAAGGAACCAACAAAGGAACGAACGAAGGAATGAACAAAGGAACAGACGAAGGAACGGACGAAAGAACAGACAAAGGAACGGACAAAGGAACGGACGAAGGAACGGACGAAGGAACGGACGAAGGAACGAACGGACAAAGGAACGGACAAAGGCACGCACGAAGGGACGAACAAAGGAACGAACGAAGGAACGGATGAAGGAACGGATGAAGGAACGGACGAAGGAACGAACAAAGGAACGAACGAAGGAACGAACGGACAATGGAACGGACGAAGGCACGAACAAAGGGACGAACAAATGGAGGAACAAAGGGACGAACGAAGGAACGGACGAAGGAACGGACGAAGGAACAGATGAAGGAACGGACAAAGAAACAAACAAAGAAACAAACAAAGGAACAAACAACGGAACAAACAAAGGAACGAACAAAGGAGTGAAAAAAAAACGAACAAAGGAACCAATAAAGGAACAAATGAACAAAGAAATGAACGAAGGAAGGAACGAAGGAAGGAACAAGGAAGGAGAGAATGGATAATGAAATGAAGGAACAATCAAAGGTAGGAAAGAAGAAATGAAGGGAAGGAAGAGTGAAGGAAGGAGCCTACAATGGCCTTGTGACGTCGTTAGCAACCATTTTAACTGAAACCCCTCTTTCGTTAAAAACTCGAGAAATCCTTCAAAGTTGGTAACACTTGAAGGCAGCGCAGGCAGTTGGGGAATTGGGTTCAGTTGAAAAGAGCCATTTGAAAAACTCGACTCGTTCGCCAGCCTAAAAAAAAAACACTTTGGAACCTGAACGCCATCTGCGGCGGCCATCTTGGTGCAGGCAGATGTTGTGGCCTGTTGCTCCCAACTCTTCTTCTTCTTCTTCCCTCATTTGCAAGGCAAAAAAAACACGCAGCTGTCATCTCACAGCCTGTGTGTGTGTGTGTGTGTGTGTGTGTGCGCGCGTGTGTGTGTGTGTGTATGTGTGTGTGTGAGAGAGAAAAGAGGTAGAACTAAACAAATTAAAGTGCAGGATAAATAGGTCGCCTTTTCTCTCCTGGCCTTGCACGGGCGCCGGTCCTTGAGAGCATGCATTTCAATGAAAGCCCTTTTCACCTGGCGACACACACACACACACACACACACACACACACACACACACACACACACACACACACACACACACACACACACACACACACACACACACACACGCACACACGCACACACGCCCACAATCCAATATGGCAAAAGATACCTATATAGCAGCAGCAAATTAAAAGTGAAAGCAAGTTTTGTTTCCCTGCCTTGTTGAGGATAAAAGCGTAAACAAGGAAGGACTACAAGAAGCGAAATGAGACGTTTGTGTAGGAGGACTCTTCATTTACAATCAATATAATACATCATATTTCATCCACCATGTACAGTGTCTCTCCTTCACCGCCTCGACGGCAAATATGTAATTATTCAAAGCCAAAGAGGTCATCTTTACTTTGCAAACATCCTCAAAAAATGTCTACATGAACATTTTCCAGCCATTTTGGTCAAAAAAAAAAAGTATCCATTTGATTAATTTTCTTCTCCAAAATTAATTTGTGCCGCAGAAAACATGACTTACTAAATTGGTAAACATTTTATAAACACATGATAGTAAAGCATTACATGTACACCATTATGGCATAAAAGCATACTGTACAACATGATAAGTCAGCATAAAGCACATTATAATAATATAAAATAAAGTACAATATGATAAAATAGCATAAAGTGCATTATAATGATATAGCATAAAGTACATTATGATCAAGAAAGCATAAAGTACATGATAACATAGTATAAAAATGGATGGGTGGATGGAAGTACATTATAATGATAAAGTACATTATGATAAAGTTAGCAAAAAGTACCTGATAACATTGTAAAAAGTACATTATAATGATATAGCATAAAATACATGATAACATAGTAAAAAGTGCATGATAACATAGTATAAACTACATTATAATAATGCAGCCTGAAGTTTGGTAGAATATGATAATATAGTATAAAGAACACTATAATGATAGAGCATAAAGTACATTATGATCAAGTTGGCAAAAAGTACATGATAACATTGTATAAAGTACATTATCATGATATAGTATAAAGTACAATATAATAAGGCAGCCTGAAGTTCAGTAGAATATGATAATATAGTATAAAGTACATTATAATGATACAGCATAAAGTACATTATGATAAAGTTAGCAAAAAGTACCTGATAACATTGTAAAAAGTACATTATAATGATATAGGATAAAATACATGATAACATAGTAAAAAGTACATGATAACATAGTATAAAGTACATTATAATTATATAGCTTAAAGTACATTTTGATAATATAGCATAAAGTACATTATGATGATATAGCATAAAGTAATGATATAGTATAAAGTACATTATAATAATGCAGCCTGAAGGTCAGTAGAATATGATAATATAGTATAAAGAACACTATAATGATAGAGCATAAAGTACATTATGATCAAGTTGGCAAAAAGTACATGATAACATTGTATAAAGTACATTATCATGATATAGTATAAAGTACATTATAATAATGCAGCCTGAAGTTCAGTAGAATATGATAATATAGTATAAAGAACATTATAATGATAGAGCATAAAGTACATTATGATAAAGTTAGCAAAAAGTACATGATAACATTGTACAAAGTACATTATAATGATATAGCATAAAATACATGATAACATAGTAAAAAGTACATGATAACATAGTATAAAGTACATTATAATTATATAGCTTAAAGTACATTTTGATAATATAGCATAAAGTACATTATAATGATATAGCATAAAGTAATGATATAGTATAAAGTACATTATAATAATGCAGCCTGAAGGTCAGTAGAATATGATAATATAGTATAAAGAACACTATAATGATAGAGCATAAAGTACATTATGATCATGTTAGCAAAAAGTACATGATAACATTGTATAAAGTACATTATCATGATATAGCATAAAGTACATTATAATAATGCAGCCTGAAGTTTGGTAGAATATGATAATATAGTATAAAGAACACTATAATGATAGAGCATAAAGTACATTATGATAATGTTAGCAAAAAGTACATGATAACATTGTAAAAAGTACATTATAATGATATAGCATATAGTACAATATGATAAAGTTAGCATAAAGTACATGATAACATAGCATAAAGTACATTATAATTATGTAGCATAAAGTACATTTTGATAATATAGCATGAAGTACATTATCATGATATAGCATAAAGTACATTATAATAATGCAGCCTGAAGTTTGGTAGAATATGATAATATAGTATAAAGAACACTATAATGATAGAGCATAAAGTACATTATGATAATGTTAGCAAAAAGTACATGATAACATAGTAAAAAGTACATTATAATGATATAGCATATAGTACAATATGATAAAGTTTGCATAAAGTACATGATAACATAGCATAAAGTACATTATAATTATGTAGCATAAAGTACACTTTGATAATATAGCATGAAGTACATTATCATGATATATCATAAAGTACATTATAATAATGCAGCCTGAAGTTTGGTAGAATATGATAATATAGTATAAAGAACACTACAATGATATAGCATAAAGTACATTATGATAAAGTTAGCAAAAAGTACCTGATAACATTGTAAAAAGTACATTAAAATGATATAGCATAAAATACATGATAACATAGTAAAAAGTACATGATAACATAGTATAAAGTACATTATAATTATATAGCTTAAAGTACATTTTGATAATATAGCATTAAGTACATTATAATAATATAGCATAAAGTACATTATAATGATATAGTATAAAGTACATTATAATAATGCAGCCTGAAGTTTAGTAGAATATGATAATATAATATAAAGAACACTATAATGATAGAGCATAAAGTACATTATGATCAAGTTAGCAAAAAGTACATGATAACATTGTATAAAGTACATTATCATGATATAGTATAAAGTACATTATAATAATGCAGCCTGAAGTTTGGTAGAATATGATAATATAGTATAAAGAACACTATAATGATAGAGCATAAAGTACATTATGATAATGTTAGCAAAAAGTACATGATAACATTGTAAAAAGTACATTATAATGATATAGCATATAGTACAATATGATAAAGTTAGCATAAAGTACATGATAACATAGCATAAAGTACATCATAATTATGTAGCATAAAGTACATTTTGATAATATAGCATGAAGTACATTATCATGATATAGCATAAAGTACATTATAATAATGCAGCCTGAAGTTTGGTAGAATATGATAATATAGTATAAAGAACACTATAATGATAGAGCATAAAGTACATTATGATAATGTTGGCAAAAAGTACATGATAACATAGTAAAAAGTACATTATAATGATATAGCATATAGTACAATATGATAAAGTTTGCATAAAGTACATGATAACATAGCATAAAGTACATTATAATTATGTAGCATAAAGTACACTTTGATAATATAGCATGAAGTACATTATCATGATATATCATAAAGTACATTATAATAATGCAGCCTGAAGTTTGGTAGAATATGATAATATAGTATAAAGAACACTACAATGATATAGCATAAAGTACATTATGATAAAGTTAGCAAAAAGTACCTGATAACATTGTAAAAAGTACATTAAAATGATATAGCATAAAATACATGATAACATAGTAAAAAGTACATGATAACATAGTATAAAGTACATTATAATTATATAGCTTAAAGTACATTTTGATAATATAGCATAAAGTACATTATGATGATATAGCATAAAGTAATGATATAGTATAAAGTACATTATAATAATGCAGCCTGAAGGTCAGTAGAATATGATAATATAGTATAAAGAACACTATAATGATAGAGCATAAAGTACATTATGATCAAGTTGGCAAAAAGTACATGATAACATTGTATAAAGTACATTATCATGATATAGTATAAAGTACATTATAATAATGCAGCCTGAAGTTCAGTAGAATATGATAATATAGTATAAAGAACATTATAATGATAGAGCATAAAGTACATTATGATAAAGTTAGCAAAAAGTACATGATAACATTGTACAAAGTACATTATAATGATATAGCATAAAATACATGATAACATAGTAAAAAGTACATGATAACATAGTATAAAGTACATTATAATTATATAGCTTAAAGTACATTTTGATAATATAGCATAAAGTACATTATAATGATATAGCACAAAGTAATGATATAGTATAAAGTACATTATAATAATGCAGCCTGAAGTTCAGTAGAATATGATAATATAGTATAAAGAACACTATAATGATAGAGCATAAAGTACATTATGATCAAGTTAGCAAAAAGTACATGATAACATTGTATAAAGTACATTATAATGATATAGAATAAACTACATGATAACATAGTATAAAGTACATTATAATGATATAGCATTAAGTACATTTTGATAATATAGCATGACATACATTATAATGATATAGCATAAAGTACATGATGACATGGTATAAAGTACATGATAACATAGTATTAAGTACATTATAATAATATAACATAAAATACATTATGATAATATAGCATAAAGTGCATTATTATGATATAACATAGAGTACAATATGATAAAGTTAGCAAAAAGTACATTATAACATTGTATGAAGTACAATACAATGATATAGCATATAGTACATAACATAGTATAAAGTACATGATAACATAGTATAAAGTACACTATAATGATACAGCATCAAGTACATTTTGATAGTATAGCATGAAGTACATTATCATGATAAAACATAAACTACAATATAATAATGCAGCCTGAAGTTTGGTAGAATATTATAATATAGTAAAAAGAACACTATAATGATATGGCATAAAGTACATTATGATACTATGGCATGAAGTGCATTATAATGACAAAGCATATGTTAGCAAAAAGTACATGATAACATTGTACAAAGTAAATTATAATGATATAGCATATAGTACGGTATGATAAAGTTAGCATAAAGTACATGATAACATAGCATAAAGTACATCATAATTATGTAGCATAAAGTACACTTTGATAATATAGCATGAAGTACATTATCATGATATATCATAAAGTACATTATAATAATGCAGCCTGAACTTTGGTAGAATATGATAATATAGTATAAAGAACACTATAATGATATAGCATAAAGTACATTATGATAAAGTTAGCAAAAAGTACATGATAACATTGTACAAAGTACATTATAATGATATAGCATAAACTACATGATAACATAGTAAAAAGTACATGATAACATAGTATAAAGTACATTATAATTATATAGCTTAAAGTACATTTTGATAATATAGCATAAAGTACATTATAGTGATATAGCATAAAATAATGATATAGTATAAAGTACATTATAATAATGCAGCCTGAAGTTCAGTAGAATATGATAATATAGTATAAAGAACACTATAATGATAGAACATAAAGTACATTATGATCAAGTTAGCAAAAAGTACATGATAACATTGTATGAAGTACATTATAATGATATAGAATAAACTACATGATAACATAGTATAAAGTACATTATAATGATATAGCATCAAGTACATTTTGATAATATAGCTAGACATACGTTATACTGATATAGCATAAAGTACATGATGACATGGTATAAAGTACATGATAATATAGTATTAAGTACATTATAATAATATAACATAAAATACATTATGATAATATAGCATAACATGCATTATAATGATATAGCATAGAGTACATTATGATAACGTTAGCAAAAAGTACATTATAATAATGCAGCCTGAAGTTCAGTGGAATATAATAATTTCGCATAAAGCACATTACAATAATATAACAAAGCACATTATGATAATATAGCATAAAGTGCATTATAATGATATAGCATAAAGTACATTATGATAAAGTTAGCATAAAGTACATGATAACATAGTACAAAGTACATTATAATGATATAGCATAAAGTACATTTTGATAATATAGCATAAATGACATTATAATGATATTGCATAAAGTACATTATAATAATGCAGCCTGAAGTTCAGTGGAATATAATAATTTCGCATAAAGCACATTACAATAATATAACAAAGTACATTATGATAAAGTTAGCATAAAGTACATGATAACATATTACAAAGTACATTATAATGAAATGGCATAAAGTACACTATGATAAAGTTAGCATAAAGTACATGATAACATCGTACAAAGTACATTATAATGATACAACATAAAGTACATTTTGATAATATAGTATGAAGTACATTATAATGATATAACATAAAGCACATTATAATAATATAGCATAAAGAACATAATAATAATGCAACCTGAAGTACAGTCGAATAATATAGCTTACTAATACAGCATAAAGTACATTATAATAAGTACATAATAATAATACAGCATAAAGTACATTATAATGATATAGCTTAAAGTACATTACAATGATATAACATAAAGTACAACTTGATAATATAGCATAAAGTACAATTTAATGATATAGCATAAAGTACATTATAATATTATAATATAAAATACATTATGATAATGCAGCCTGAAGTACAGTAGAATAATGTAGCATAATAATACAGAATAAAGTACATTATAATGATATAGCATAAAATAGAACATGATAGTATAGCATAAAGTAAAATTCTATGATATAGCATAAAGTACATTGTAGTAATATTGCCTAAAATACATTATGATAATACAGCCTGAAGTACAGTAGAATAATATAGCATAATAATACAGCATAATAATACAGCATAAAGTACAACACAATAATACAGCATAAAGTAAAACACAATAATACAGCATAAAGTACAACATGATAATACAGCATAAAGTACAATTCAATGATATATCATAAAGTGCATTATGATAATATAGCAACAAGTAAAGTATGACAATATAGCATAAAGCACATTATAATAATATAACATAAAGCACATTATGATAATTCAGACTAAAGTACAGTAGAATGATATAGCATAATAATACAGAATAAAGTACAAAATAAAATACATCATAATAATAATAATAAAGCTTAACGTACAACATGATAATACAGCATAAAGTACAAAATAAAATACATCATAATAATAATAATAAAGCTTAACGTACAACATGATAATAGAGCATAAACTACATTATAATAATATAGCATAAAGTATATTATGATAATGCAGCCTGAAGTATGGTAGAATAATATAGCATAATAATACAGCATAAAGTACAAAATAAAATACATCATAATAATAATAATAAAGCTTAACGTACATCATGATAATATAGCATAAATCAAGTACAGCCTAATAATACATCATAAAAATACAATACAAAGTACATAATAATAATAATACAGCATATTATTATAATACAGCAATACAGTGTATAAACCACACAATGACGATAAAGGTGAGTTTAAATTACAAGAGGCTATTTTACTTTTACTTTCACTATTCATGGTTACTGCACTTGCTCAATTTTATTTATTTGCAAGCAACAGTTTACAAAACTCACACAAAGACGATGAAGTATAGTGAAAACCCAAGCGGTTGCTTTCACTTTTACTTTCACTTCCATGAACAATATTGGACAAAGACATTTTTACAAATGTTCTTTAATGCCCATCCATCCATTTTGTAGCGCTTATTCCCTTTGGTGCCGCAGGGGGCGCTGGTGCCTATCTCAGCTACAATCGGGCGGGAGGCGGCATACACCCTGGACAAGTCGCCACCTCATCGCAGATGTTCTCTAATGTTGACATTTTATTTATTTGCAGGCCACAGAGTATGCATAACACAATGACAATGGAGGCGGTTCAGGTTCCAAGAATCTGCTTTCACTTTCACTTTCCTTAATAATTTTTGACAGCGCTGGCACTTGTTCTTGTTATTTTTTTTTTTACGGAATTTTCACAGATGTTCTGCAATGATGACACTACTTCTTTGCAGGCAACAATATATAAACCACACAATGACAAAAAGTTTAGTAAAGTCCCAAGAGGTTGCTTTCACTTTCCCTTTATTTATTTATTTTTTTGCTAATGTTTTTGCTGGATTTTCACAGATTTGAAAAAAAACAATGCTGACATGTTATTTATTTGCAGGCAATAATGTACAAACCACACAATGACAATGGAAGTCAGTCAAATTCCAAGAGCCTACTTTCACTTTCACTTTCACTAATACTTTTTGCCAATGTTAGCTCTTGTTTGATGTCATTTTTTACGGGATTTTCGAATAATATATTTATTGTTGACAGTTTTACTTCTTTGCAGGCAACACAATGACAGTGGAGGCGAGTCAAGTCCCAGGCGGTGGCTTTCACTTTCACTTTCACTTTCATAAACTTTGTTTGCCAATATTTTTGCAAGATTTTTACAAATGTTTGCTGTTGAAAATGTATTTCTTTGCTGACAACATTGTGCAAACCACACAATGACAATGGAGGTTATTCAAACTCCAAAAGGCTACTTTCACTTTCACTAGTAATTTTTGTTGATGGTCACTTGATTGATGACATTTTTGACAGTATTTTCACAGATTTCGTTTAATAAAGACATTCTATTTATTTACAGGCAGCAATGAATAAAAAACACACAATGACAATGGCGCTTAGTCTAGTCCCAAAATGTCTATTTCCTTTTTATTTACAGTTTCACTTTTACAAATAAAGTTTGCTAATGTTTTTGCCGGATTTTCACAGATTAAAAAAAAATGTTGTTAACATTTAATTTCATTGCAGGCATTAACATATAAACCCCACAATGACAATGTAGGTTAGTCAAATTCCAAGAGGCTACTTTCACTTTCACTTTCACTAATACTTTTTGTCGAGTTTAGCTCTTGTTCAATGTCTTTTTTTTACAGGATTTTCACAGATTATATTTATTGTTGACATTTTTACTTCTTTGCAGGCAACAGAATGACAGTGGAGGTGAGTCAAGTCCCAGGCGGTGGCTTTCACTTTCACTTTCATGAACTTTGTTTGCCAATGTTTTTGCCAGAGTTTCACAAATGTTTGCTGTTGAAAATGTATTTCTGTGCAGGCAACAGTGTGTAAACCACACAATGACAATGGAGGTTAGTCTAGTTCCAAAAGGCCGCAATCACTTTCATTTTAAGTTTCACTATTACAAAAAAAGTTTTGCTAATGTTTTTGCTGGATTTTCACAGATTAAAAAAGAAATTGTTGACATTTTATTTATTTGCAAGCATTAACGTATAAAACACACAATGACGATTGAGGTCTGTCAAATTCCAAGATTACACTTTCACTTTCACTAATACTTTTTGTCAATCTTAGCTCTTGTTCGATGTCATTTTTTAAGGAATTTTCACAGATTATATTTATTGTTGACAATTTTACTTCTTTGCAGGGAACAGTGTGTAAACCACACGATGACAATGGAGGATAGTCAAACTCCAAGAGGCTACTTTCACTTTCACTAACAATTTTTGTTGATGGCCACTAAATTGACAACGTTTTTCACGGGATTTTCACAAATTTCGTTGAATAAAGACATTCTATTTAAATGCAGGCAGCAATGGATACAAAAACACACAATGACAATGGAGGTTAGTCTAGTTCCAAAATACCGCTATCACTTTCATTTTAAGTTTCACTTTTACAAATAACGTTTGCTAATGTTTTTGATGGATTTTTACGGATTAAAAAAAAACTTGTTGACATTTAATTTATTTACAGGCATTAACGTATAAAACACACAATCAAAATGGAGGTTAGTCAAACTCCAAGAGAATACTTTCACTTTCACTAATCATTCTTGTTGATGGCCACTAAATTGACGAAATTTTTCACGGGATTTTCACAGATTTCGTTGAATAAAGACATTCTATTTAATTGCAGACACCAATGGATAAAAAAAAACACACAAACAATGACAATGGAGGTGAGTCAATCTCCAAGAGGCTACTTTCACTTTCACTAATAATTTTCGTTGACGGCCACTAGATGGATGACATTTTTCACGAGATTTTCACAGATTTCGTTGAATAAAGACATTCTATTTAATTGCAGACACCAATGGATAAAAAAAAAAACACAAACAATGACAATGGAAGTGAGTCAATCTCCAAGAGGCTACTTTCACTTTCACTAATAATTTTTGTTGACGGCCACTAGATGGATGACATTTTACACAAGATTTTCACAAATTTCGTTTAATAAAGACATTGTATTTATTTGCAGGCAGCAATGGATACAAAAACAAACAATGACAATGGAGGTTAGTCTAGTCCCAAAAGGCCGCTTTCACCTTTATTTTCAGTTTCACTTTCACTAATAATGTTTGTCTGTGCGACACTGAGGGAAATGAGGTGGAACAAATAAAAGTGTGTGTGTGTGTTTGAGGGTGGAATCAATTGATTCCTTGTTGTTAGGGAACGGCGACCACCTTTCATCTTGAGATGTCATCTCGCTTAATCCTACGCCTACCCCCTTTGTAAAGGCACACACACACACACACACACACACACACACACACACACACACACACACACACACGGTTTTATGCAGAGTAGGCGCAGGTTTGTAGGACCTGCGAGTTCCCGGGTGAAACGTTGCCATGATCCAAAATGTCCCCCCAAGTGTCAAGGGTGGTCCCCACAACAAGAACACCAGGCTGTTGAAGTCACTAATCCCCGCCTGGATCATTATAGACTCTGATCTGCAGTTCCCTGAAAGAGGGAATTAGACGACGAAACAATCCCGCCGACCCCCGTGACACGGCCACAAAGGCTCAGCTGCCGGGGGTCCGCATCCCTAAATCAGCTCATATGGGCGAGACAAAACTGTTACAATGGTCAACACAATGGTGACACGGCGGGAGGGTGGGTCTGCTTCAGAGGGTCCCTGGGAGGGAGCCCAGATGTGGACTGGACCTTGTTTGCACACTAACATGTACTTTAGTAGGCCTCGCCCTCCTTGTTTGCACACTAACATGTTCTTTAGTAGGCCCCGCCCTCCTTGTTTGTACACTAACATGTTCTTTAGTAGGCCCCGCCCTCCTTGTTTGCACACTAACATGTTCTTTAGTAGGCCCCGCCCTCCTTGTTTGCATACTAACATTATCTTTAGTAGGCCCCGCCCTCCTTGTTTGCATACTAACATGTTCTTTAGTAGGACCCGCCCTCCTTGTTTGCACACTAACATGTTCTTTAGTAGGCCCCGCCCTCCTTGTTTGCACACTAACATGTTCTTTAGTAGGCCCCGCCCTCCTTGTTTGCATACTAACATTATCTTTAGTAGGTCCCGCCCTCCTTGTTTGCATACTAACATGTTCTTTAGTAAGCCCCGCCCTCCTTGTTTGCACACTAACATGTCCTTTAGTAGGCCCCGCCCTCCTTGTTTGCATACTAACATGTTCTTTAGTAGGCCCCGCCCTCCTTGTTTGCAAACTAACATTATCTTTAGTAGGCCACGCCCTCCTTGTTTGCATACTTACATGAGCTTTAGTAGGCCCCGCCCTCCTTGTTTGCACACTAACATGTTCTTTAGTAGGCCCCGCCCTCCTTGTTTACACACTAACATGTTCTTTAGTAGGCCCCGCCCTCTTTGTTTGCACACTAACATGTTCTTTAATAGGCCCCGCCCTCCGTGTTTGCACCAACATGTTCTTTAGTAGGACCCGCCCTCTTTTTTCACACTAACATGTTCTTTAGTATGCCCCGCCCTCCTTGTTTGCATACTAACATGTTCTTTAGTAGGCCCCGCCCTCCTTTTTTGCACACTAACATGTTCTTTAGTAGGCCCCGCCCTCCTTGTTTGCATACTAACATGTTCTTTAGTAGGACCCGCCCTCTTTGTTTGCATACAAACATGTTCTTAAGTAGGCCCCGCCCTCCTTTTTTGCATACTAACATTATCTTTAGTAGGCCCCGCCCTCCTTGTTTGCACACTAACATGTTCTTTAGTAGGCCCCGCCCTCCTTGTTTGCATACTAACATGTTCTTTAGTAGGCCCCGCCCTCCTTGTTTGCATACCAACATGTTCTTTCGTAGGCCCCGCCCTCCTTGTTTGCACACTAACATGTGCTTTAGTAGGCCCCGCCCTCCTTGTTTGCACACTAACATGTTCTTTAGTAGGCCCCGCCCTCCTTGTTTGCATACTAACATGTTCCTTAGTAGGACCCGCCCTCTTTGTTTGCATACAAACATGTTCTTAAGTAGGCCCCGCCCTCCTTTTTTGCATACTAACATTATCTTTAGTAGGCCCCGCCCTCCTTGTTTGCACACTAACATGTTCTTTAGTAGGCCACGCCCTCCTTGTTTGCACACTAACATGTTCTTTAGTAGGCCCCGCCCTCCTTGTTTGCACACTAACGTGTTCTTTAGTAGGCCCCGCCCTCCTTGTTTGCATACTAACATGTTCTTTAGTAGGCCCCGCCCTCCTTGTTTGCACACTAACATGTTCTTTAGTAGGCCCCGCCCTCCTTGTTTGCATACTAACATGTCCTTTAGTAGGCCCCGCCCTCCTTGTTTGCACACTAACATGTTCTTTAGTAGGCCCCGCCCTCCTTGTTTGCACACTAACATGTTCTTTAGTAGGACCCGCCCTCTTTGTTTGCATACAAACATGTTCTTAAGTAGGCCCCGCCCTCCTTGTTTGCATACTAACATGTTCTTTAATAGGCCCCGCCCTCCGTGTTTGCACCAACATGTTCTTTAGTAGGACCCGCCCTCATTTTTCACACTAACATGTTCTTTAGTAGGCCCCGCCCTCCTTGTTTGCATACTAACATGTTCTTTAGTAGGCCCCGCCCTCCTTGTTTGCATACTAACATGTTCTTTAGTATGCCCCGCCCTCCTTGTTTGCACACTAACATGTTCTTTAGTAGGCCCC
>NC_084613.1:83709929-83837429 GCF_033978795.1 Nerophis ophidion
TAAGGATTTTTTTTTTAATTTTATTAATATTTATTTTGTTACAGTGTGTAAATAGGAGTCTTGCATATTAACACGTTTACCCACGGGGCCGATTTTGCTCCTTTTTAAAAATAAGTATATACCGTATTTTTCCGACTATAAAACGCGTTTTTTTATTGTAGTTTGGCCCCTGGCCAAATTACAAAAAAAAATAAAAAATATATATATATATATATATATATATATATATATATATATATATATATATATATATATTGGTTTTGCCAAGTCTCACCCCCTGCTGGACTGTGGAGAAGACTGCAACTTATAGTCCGAAAAATACGGTATATATCCATCCATTTTCTACCACTTATTCCCTTAGGGCAGGGGTGTCAAAGTCAAATACAGAGTGGGCCAAAATTTAAAACTGAACGAAGCCGCGGGCCGAGGTTGAACAAATTAATCCTTTAATAGTGAATTATAGTGAAGTGAATTATATTTATATAGCGCTTTTCTCTAGTGACTCAAAGCGCTTTACATAGTGAAACCCAATATCTAAGTTACATTCAAACCAGTGTGGGTGGCACTGGGAGCAGGTGGGTAAAGTGTCTTGCCCAAGGACACAACGGCAGTAACTAGGATGGCGGAATCAGGAATCGAACCTGCAACCCTCAAGTTGCTGGCACGGCCACTCTACCAACCGAGCTATGCCGCCCGGTATAATAGGGACCCAAACAAGTTTTGCATTGAATATTGACCAAGCAAGGCTTATATAACTTTATAGTTACATGCAAAATCGAATTTTAAATAATAATAATAATAAAAAAATATCAATGGCATATAAAATAAAATAAAAATACAAATTAAATGCCTCTTTTCGGCGGCGGGTTTGAGTTGGGGCGGGGTTTGGTGTTAGCGGGGGTGTATATTGTAGCGTCTTGGAAGAGTTAGTGATGCAAGGGGTTTTTTATGTTGTGTTACGGTGCGGATGTTCTCCCGAAATGTGTTTGTCATTCTTGTTTGCTGTGGGTTCACAGTGTGGCGTATATTTGTAACAATGTTAAAGTTGTTTATACGGCCACCCTCAGTGTGACCTGTATGGCTGTTGACTAAGTATGCCTTGCATACACTTGTGTGTGTGTGTGTATATGAGCCGCATATATTATGTGAGTGGGCCGGCACGCTGTTTGTATGGAGGAAAAGCGGACGTGGCGACATGTAGAGGACGCCAAAGGCAGTGCTTTTACGGCACGCCCCCAATATTATTGTCCGGGTGGAAATCGGGAGAAAAATTCGGGAGGGGCACTGAACTTCGGGAGTCTCCCGGGAAAATCGGGAGGGTTGACGAGTATGAGTTTTAGTGGTGAATGTGGTGTGACAGCAGCGGGCCAACTCTAAATTTGGCCCGCGGGCCAGAGTTTGACACCAATGCATTAGGGGCTGTGGGGGGCGCTGGTGCCTATCTCAGCTACAATCGGGCGGAAGGGGTGTACACCCTCGACAAGTCGCCACCTCATCGCAGGGCTATATATATATATATATATATATATATATATATATATATATTAGGGCTGGGCAACGATTAAAAATTTTAATCGAAATTAATCGCACTATTTCTCTAATTAATAGCGATTAACTGCATTGTATACGCAAAGCCCAATAATGAATTCAAAAGTAGTGTGTAGTGCACCTTTATTGGAATATTCTCCCACATGAACAAAAGCGCCAAAACATTTGTTGTGCAAACACAATTTAAATCAGTCCTTGTTAAACAGTAGCAGTTAAACAGCATATTTTATGAAAATCAACTCCAAAAAATGTAAATACAAACATTTAAGCTTATTGCCACTGCCAGGGTATTTAAGTTATCCTGTTTGTTATGGAAAATAAATATAATCTACATACAAATCTCTGAGCCACAATCATAACATCTGAACAGGCAATTTCTGAGGTAACAGCAGAAACATTTTTTTTATTATGTTTAAAAAACCTATATTATAGGTAGTGGGCTGTTTTAGGGAATTTTTGATCAAATTATCCGTAGTAGCAATATTAATAATGTTGTGTTTATTCTGCGTAGTGCACTTAAAATAATTATGACCATATCTAGGAATTGATATGATGGGAATTTTCCGATTGTTTGCTTGGTGCTTTGATAAACTGAAGGCATCATATACATGGTACTATATTGTGATGTTATGAGCCAGGGAATAAAAGAACTACCCTACCCAGCATGCAACAGGAGTGATGAGCATGCAACAGGTTGTGTCGCCATGACGGCATCTTGTATGTTGTGATATGCACGCTCTGAAAGTAAACGTTAAGAACTCAGCCAACACTCCTGGTCTGCATTATTCATAAATAGACAGACAACACATATACTCCGCTGCTTCACAGGCCGCTGGATGTAGCCGGCAAAGTATTCCCATGCTAGCTAGCCGGTCTAGCAAGCACGCGTCATTCAGTCCAAAACGGCCCGATCTATCCACATCCAGAATTGTCTGGCGGTCGTAAGTGATCCCGGAGTGACCACGCTGTAAGCCAGCCAGGAAATTTGCAGAATTGTCCGGTATTTTTGCCAAATGTTCCATCTTTACCAAGAGCCCCTCGACGCCATCTTGTTAAGAAAAGGCGTTAACAAAATAAAAGCATGTAAACAACATACGCAAATGTGCGATAAAATAATTGTCGGCGTTAATAGATTGATGAGTTAACTCGTAATTAACGCATTAATTTGCCCACCCCTAATATATATATACATATATATATAATATGTATGTATGTATGTATGTATGTATATATCAATCAATCAATCAATCAATGTTTACTTATATAGCCCTAAATCATTAGTGTCTCAAAGGGCTGCACAAACCACTACGACATCCTCGGTAGGCCCACATAAGGGCAAGGAAAACTCACACCCAGTGGGACGTCGGTGACAATGATGACTATGAGAACCTTGGAGAGGAGGAAAGCAATGGATGTCGAGCGGGTCTAACATGATACTGTGAAAGTTCAATCCACAATGGATCCAACACAGTCGCGGATGTATGTATGTATGTATGTATGTATATATATATATATATATATATATATATATATATATGTTTATCCATTCATGTTCTACTGCTTGTCCCTATATGTGTACATATATACATATACACATACATATACATATATACGTGCGATGAGGTCATGTTATGGATGGGAAAATGCATTTTTTTGACAATATGATTTGCCTGAGCGATTAGGAGGCACCAAGAGTAACAAGCAGTATAAAATGGATTAGCAAGGACAGATTTTGAAAAATATTAATTAAAAACAAATCAAACAAAATCATTTTAATTATTTATATATATATTTTTTCAACCTGGGTCTTCCCGTGGGCCGGATTTTGGACGCTGGCGGGCCGGATCCGTGTGTCGACCCCTGGTTTGATTGCAAACTGGAGCGGGATGGAAAGGGACCAAAGCATCTTTGCCAGTTTGCTACAGTTTTTCGGATGTTTTTGTTTTTCCAAGGGCGTCCGTTTTCTTTGCGTAGACCACATGTTTCACCGGACGCATGCTGAAACTCCCGCCCTTTTGTCTTTGGCTGTTCCGTGCTGCTGTGGATGTTTTGTGGTGCTTTTCTTCTCTCCCCGCCCCCCCCCGTCTTCCACGTGGACACGCTCTCAGTCCTCCACCAAAGCCTGGAATAGCATGACAAGACCTCTCCTTCTTTTCATGCACTTTATGCAAACCCGTGTTTGTGCGCCGACCGCTCAAATTGTCAGTTCTTTGAACTCTGCCATACTTTTATCTCCTTCAGACAAAAGCATGTTAGGTGCGTGATGCCCTTCAAAGTTCCTCATTGAGACCCCCGACCCTTCTCCTTGTTGTGTTGCTGTATTAACAGGCGGAGTGGAGTGTGCTATATCCAGCCTTCCTCCTCCTCCTCCTCCTCCTCCTCTTCACCCCTCTTGCCGCAGAAAATAACAATGATTTGTTCCACTTTCCGTGACATTTTTAGTGCAGCCTGAGGGCACATAAAGATGTAATGTTCCACGTTACACTAACTCGCTTTTGTTCGACATAAATGAACCTTTATTTAGCATCTTATTGCACAGATGCCCAGAGGAAGTTCCTGTGTTTAGATCCTCACCAACACGTCCAGTTCTCGGTCCGTGCTTGAAGTCGAACCCTTTACCAAGTCTGTGGGTAATCTTTACTGTAAAACAGTGCTTGTTAATCACTTTCTTCACGCCTTTTCTGAACTGAAATACAATTGAGAACTTGATAATAGTTCCTGAACGTATCGATACACAAGTGCAGTATATAAGCAGCACATTTTCAAATTATTGTTTTTTACCATACTGTATAATTGCACATATATGTGTTGAAACGACTTATTTGCACACAAAGATCTTGCAAATGTCTGTAACACAGCAGTAAAACGGCTGATCTAACAAAACAGAAGTCTCGTGGCCATGGACCCACTAGCTCCAATCAGCAAAACAGACTCAATAACTCCCTGGTGACGTTTTGGTGAATTTGTGAAACCGAAACAATACAAAAAGAATGCCATTGTAAGTTAGTGATACTAAATGTGTCAGCCTATTAGCTAATGCCAACGACGCTAGCTTCTTTACATTACGATAGCACGTACAAATATGCATGGAAACACTCCTACGGACATCCCTGTTTAATAAGTAAGAATTCTTTTAGTTATATTGTAAAACTTACAAATGTACATATATATGTGTGTGTCTTGATTGGATTATCCAGAGAATAGTGCTCGATACCGTGGTAGAGCTCAATATGTATGTGTGGGAAAAATCACAAGACTACTTCATCTCTACAGAACTGTTTCATGAGGGGTTCCCTCAATCATCAGGAGATTCATCAGAAAAATCTCCTGACGATTGAGGGAACCCCTCATGAAACAGTTCTGTAGAGATGAAGTAGTCTTGTGATTTTTCCCACACCTACATATATATATATATATATATATATATATATATATATATATATATATATATACATATATATATATATATATATATATTTATATATATACATATATATATATATATATATATATATTTATATATATACATATATATATATATATGTATATATATATATACATATATATATATATATGTATATATATATATATATATATATATGTATATATATATATATATATATATATATATATATATATATATATATATATATATATATATATATATATATATATATATATATATATATGTATATGTATATGTATATGCAGTGGTCCCCAATCACCGGGCTCGATTGGTACTGGGCTGCAAAAGAATTTTTTATGAATTATTATTATTATTATTATTTTTTAATTATTTTTTTTTTTTTATTAAATCAACATAGAAAACACAAGATACACTTACAATTAGTGCACCGAACCAAAAAACTCCCTTTTTCATGACAAAGAAAAATAAATAAATAAAAATACATATATATATATATATACAGTATATATATATATATATATATGCACACATCATATATATATATACACACACTTATATACATATATATATATATATATATGTATAATATATATATATATATATATATATATATATATATATATATGTGTGTGGGAAAAATCACAAGACTACTTCATCTCTACAGAACTGTTTCATGAGGGATTCCCTCAATCATCAGGAGATTTTAATGGAAGCATTCACATACAATGGTTTATATAGGGCACAGAGTGTGTATATATATATATATATATATATATATATATTCACACAAACATACATATATTCTTCCATCCATCCATACATTTTTCTACCGCTTATTCCCTTTTTTGGGGTCGCGGGGGGCCTATCTCAGCTACAATCGGGCGGAAGGCGGCGTACACCCTGGACAAGTCGCCACCTCATTGCAGCGCCAACACAAATAGACAGACAACATTCACACTCACATTCACACACTAGGGACCATTTAGTGTTGCCAATCAACCTATCCCCAGGTGCATGTCTTTGGAAGTGGGAGGAAGCCGGAGTACCCGGAGGGAACCCACGCATTCACGGGGAGAACATGCAAACTCCACACAGAATGATCCAGGACTGCAGGATATATATATATATATATATATATATATATATATATATATATATATATATATATATATATATATATATATATATATATATATATATATATAATGTACACACACACACACACTACAATACAATAAAAATTGCTTCAGCTCTGTAGTTGGTACAGATAACACAAGTAAATATTATTCTCAATTGTGTTTCAATTTAGGGGTTCGTGAAAAAAAAAAAAGAGTCCCCAAGTTGGGCATGAGAAAGAAAACAGAGAAGCGGGTGAGCAGGTTCTGTCCATGGTGCTGAAAGACCTGACTGACGGGACTTTAAACTGCTTGTAGACCTGTGCAAAAGCTGTAAAGAACATTCCAGCACAAGTAGGTCAGGAGGGGAACTACGCTCTATAAATAACAGGAACAGTCCAGTGCAGGGGTGTCCAAACTTTTTCCACTGAAAAATAAAAACACAGGGTGGCCATTTTGGTATTTTTCACCTTCTAAACCAAAACCTGTGAGGGTCTCGGTCATAGCGGACTTTTTTTTAATTTTTGTCAAACTCAGATCTGGCCCACCACATCCATCTATGTGGAAATAATATGTGTAAATAAGTATTTTATGAATAAATGTAATACAAAAATATATATTACATATATTTAAATCATCTCTAACAATAAAATCAAATATTGTCATACATTTCACAACAACAATGTTGTTGTTTTAATAAAGATACACACTTTAATATCTGCTTGACTTAGGATTTCAAAGCAAACGATCCAACAATTCATGTAAAAGTTTTACAGTATTTTTTTTATTTTTTTTACAGTAAAATCCACTTTCAATACAGAGTAAGAATACATTATAAAATAGATAGATAGTACTTTATTCATTCCTTCAGGAAAATTAAAAAAATATATAAATACATAAATAAACATATATAAATATATAAATACTAATATAATATATAAATAAATAAATAAAAATACAACAACTGTAGATTTTACAGTATAAAATACTGTGGTACTGTTTTTCCATTCCATTTCATTTAATTCCATGTATTTTTTTATATTTTATGCTGTAAAAAAAAACAAAAAAAACTGCAAATATAACAGTAAAATTGTGGCAACTGACCTGCCTTCTAAAGATTTGGTTTTGTACAGCATACATACTTTAAAAAAAAGACATGTTTTATATATACCCATTTATATTTAAACTCTATTATATTGACTGTTAAAAGCGGCCCTCTGAGGGCAATGTGGCCCTCAATGAAAACCAGATCGAGATCAACTTCAGCTCTGTCCATAGAAAATTATTTATTTATGTTTAGCTTTATTTTTCCCCTTTTTTTTTTGTCAACAACCGTGTTGTTTTATGGCAAAAAAAAAAAAAAAAAAAAAAGACAAAGACAAAATATGCAATATTCCCTCTCAAAAATTGATTAACTGGAATATTTGATGTGAAATAGTTGGAGCCCTAAATAGATCAATAATTCATAACATTGATTTATATTTATTATTATTTTTTGAGCAATGACAGTTAAAATTTTTTTTTTTTTTTTTTAAATCCCACTTAAATTCCTAGGGATCCAAAAGAGTGACGGCACTCAAAAAAGTGTTAAAAATAAGTTGTACTTTTGGAAAAAATAAATTAATTGCATCAATTTTGCTTCAATCTATTTATTATTCGTTTTTATTTCTATTTTATGTTTGTATTATGTTAATTTTATGCCCTCTCTGTCATAAAAAACTTTTTTCTTGTATTTTAAAGACACAAAATATGCAATATCCCCCCCCCACACAAAATATTTAATCACATTAATTTTGATTCATTATTATTTTCTGAGCAATGACAAGTGTTAAAAATATTTACTTAATTTTAATACTTTAATTGCTTGTGTCTTATATTTAAAAAACATTTTTTTTAAAAAAAGTTAAATATTTGACATGAAGTAATTGAAGCTTTGAAAAGATCAATAATCAAACCAGTGATTTTGATTGATTATTATTTTCTGAGCAATTGATAGTAAAACAAATATAATAAAATAAATAAATAAAAAGAGTAAAAAGTGTAAAAAATAGTTGTACCTGATTTTAAAACTTTCATTGCTTAAAACTTTATCTGGATCAATTTCAGATCAATCCATCAATTATAAATTGTTATAATTACTATTTTATGTTTGTATTATGTTCATTTTATGCCTTTGCCCTTCAATCTCAAAGACACAAAATATGCAATAATCCCCCCCCCCAAAAAACTTTAAAAAGGGAAATATTTGATGTGAAGTAATTGAAGCCTTGAATAGATCAATAATTCAAACCAGTGATTTTGATTCATTATTATTTTCTGAGCAATGACAGTAAAAAAAACAGTAAAAAGTGTTAAAAATAAGTTGTACTTAATTTATAACTTTAATTGCTAAAATCTTAATATGGATCAATTTCAGATCAGTCCATCAATTATAATATGTCATAATTACTATTTTATGTTTGCATATCTCATAACATTGATATTGATTCATTATTAATTTTAATATTTTAATTGCTTATATCTTATATTTCAAAAACACAAAATATGCAATAATCACCCCCCCCCCCCATTTAAAAAAAAAAAGTTAGATATTTGACGTGAAGTAATTGGAGCCTTGAATAAATCAATAGACAGTAAAAATAATAATAATAATAATAATAACAAAATAATACAAAAAAACTGTGTTAAAAATAGTTGTACCTAATTTTAAAACTTTCATTGCTTAAAACTTTATCTGGATCAATTTCAGATCAATCCATCAATTAAATTTCAAAGACACAAAATATGCAATATTCCCCCCCAAAAAATATTTAAAAGTGAAATATTTGACGTGAAGTAATTGGAGCCTTGAATAGATCAATATTTCATAACATTGATTTTGATTCATTATTATTTTCTGAGCAATGACAGTAAAAAAAAACAGTAAAAAGTGTTAAAGATAAGTTGTACTTAATTTATAACTTTAATTGCTAAAATTGCCTTGAATAGATCAATGGAGAGTAAAAAAAAATTAAAATAATAAAATACATAAAAAACAGTGTTAAAAATAGTTGTACCTGATTTTAAAACTTTCATTGCTTAAAACTTTATCTGGATCAATTTCCGATCAATCCACCAATTATAACTTGTTAAAATTACTATTTTATGTTTGTATTATGTTCATTTTATGCCTTTTCCCTTAAACTTCAAAGACACAAAATATGCAATATTCCCCCCCCAAAAAATATTTAAAAGTGAAATATTTGACGTGAAGTAATTGGACCCTTAAATAGATCAATATTTCATAACATTGATTTTGATGAATTATTATTTTCTGAGCAATGTCAAGTGTTAAAATATGTACTTAATTTTAAAACGTTTAATTGATTAAATATCATATTTCAAAAACACAAAATATGCAATACCTCCCCCCCCCAAAAAAACTTTAAAAAGTGAAATATTTGATGTGAAGTAATTGAAGCCTTGAATAGATCAATAATTCAACCCAGTGATTTTGATTCATTATTATTTTCTGAGCAATGACAGTAAAAAAAAAATAAAAAAAAAAACAGTAAAAAGTGTTAAAAATAAGTTGTACTTAATTTATAACTTTAATTGTTAAAATCTTTATCTGGATCAATTTCAGATCAGTCCATCAATTATAATATGTCATCATTACTATTTTATGTTTGTATATCTCATAACATTGATATTGATTCATTATTATTTTCTGAGCAATGAAAAGTGTAAAAAATATTTACTTAATTAGAATACTTTAATTGCTTAAATCTTATATTTCAAAACCAAAAAATATGCAGTAATTCCCCCCCTCATTTTTTTTTAAAGTTAGATTTTTGACGTGAAGTAATTAGAGCCTTGAATAGATCAATAGACAGTAAAAAAAAAAAAAATAAATAAATAAAATAAAATAAAAAACAGTGTTAAAAATAGTTGTACCTGATTTTAAAACTTTCATTGCTTAAAACTTTATCTGGATCAATTTCAGATCAATCCACCAATTATAACTTATTAAAATGACAATTTTATGTTTGTATTATGTTCATTTTATGCCTTTTCCCTTAAATTTCAAAGACACAAAATATGCAATATTCCCCCCCCCCCCCAAAAAAAAATATTTAAAAGTGAAATATTTGACGTGAAGTAATTGGAGCCTTAAATAGATCAACATTTCATAACATTGCTTTTGATTCATTATTATTTTCTGAGTAATGTCAGTTAAAAAAAATTAACTTTTTTTATTTTTTAGTCAACATAGCAACTTTTTCTCATTACATTTCCCTTTTTTTAAAGTGTTTTTTTAAGGAATTGCAGCCGCACTTTGGACACTCCTGGGCTGGCTGCCCTGCACGATGACATTTGACTGGCAAACTGCATTATTGTCATGGATTTATTGTACCTTTCCAGAAAGTACTGTAGCAGTAAATCCCTTTGCTCGCTCTAAAAAAAAAAGAAAAAGGGCAACACTTTGCACTTGGACTCATTTTCTTCCTTTATGTGATTGATTGATTGATTCACTGTGATTGATTGAGGCCTTTGCTAACAGGAAGAAGGAGGTTATTGTTGTTGTTGTCTGAAATGTGCTGACCACATGATTCCAAACAACATTTTATTTATTGAGGATGTGCTTTCCATCCAAAGAAGAAGAAGTAGTTCTGGTGAGCGGACGCTAGATGGCAGCATTTAGTTAACATCCTCCTATTCTTGCACATGTCAGGTACAAAGAAATCTCTTCTGTGTTTGAGTTGACGTGACAACAACCTGCCGTGTTTATTGTGGACTGAATATTTATTCCCTCTCAAAAATTGAGAGCTTTGTGACGCCTGGAAATATTTGTTTCACAGTTTTAGGCTCCTTGGAAATGTTTGTCATGTTGTAATAAAAGTTTCTGTCAAAAATTGCTTTTTCGCCCTTATTTATTTATTGGAATACTTTTTACTGGTTTGTTTTATTGTTTGTAAAGTGTGTGTGTGTGTGTGTGTGTGTGTGTGTGTGTGTTTAAAAATAAATATATATATATACATACATATAAATATTGTATATGTATATATATTCATATAAATATGTATGTGTATATATGTATATATTCGTGTGTATATATATTAATATAAATATGTATATGTATACATGAATATAAGTATACATACATATACACATTTACATTATATACAATATATATGTAATATGTATTTATGTATTTATTTATGTATGTATGTATATATATATATGTATTTATATCTATATACATATACACATACATATATATGTGTATGTATGTATGTGTATATATATATGTATATTTCTATATTTGTGTGTATACATATGTGTGTATATATATATATATACACACATATATATATATATATATATATATATATATATATATATATATATATATGTGTGTATGTATATATATATGTATATATATATACATATACATAGCGGTGTAGCTCGGTTGGTAGAGCGGCCGCGCCAGCAACATGATGGTTGCAGGTTCGATTCCCGCTTCCGCCATCCCTAGTCACTGCCGTTGTGTCCTTGGGCAAGACACTTGACCCACCTGCTCCCAGTGCCACCCACACTGGTTTAAATGTAACTTAGATATTGGGTTTCACTATGTAAAGCGCTTTGAGTCACTAGAGAAAAGCGCTATATAAATATAGGGGGGGAAAAAAAAATATATATATATATATATATGCCACAGACTATAAAAATGCGACCTCCCTGCTTGGCACGCAGCATCAAGGGTTGGAATTGGGGGTTAAATCACCAAAATTATTCCTGGGCGCGGGCCAACGCTGCTGCTCACTGCTCCCCTCACTTCCCAGGGGATGAGGGGATGCAGAGAAAATTTTTACCACACCTGGTGTGTGCGTGACAGTATATTGGCACCACATTAACTTCATATATATATATATATATATATATATATATATATATATATATATATATATATATATATATATATATATATATATATATATATATATATATAAATATAATAATTGCAAAAAAACCCACGAACGATCCTGAAGAAATATTTGTCTTATTGTTCTTGAGTTAAAGACAATTGTACAACAATTTTATCACTTTTAGCCTTCATTATTTGTATTAAAACCATATATTATAAAAACTATCATAGCAGTTTTGAAAATAAGATAATATTTCAATGAGGATAATAAAATATTTTCATCATTACCTTTCCTTGCTGATTGACTGAAGTGTTACATTGTTACACTCTCTTGTAATGAATGAGGTGTGTGTGTGTGTGTGTGTGTGTGTGTGTGTGTGTGTGTGTGTGTGTGTGTGTGTGTGTGTGTGTGTGTGTGTGTGTGTGTGTGTGTGTCTAACCTTTGACTTCACTTTCATTTACATGGCCTGATTGGACAAGATTGGATTATTTTTTTTCCCTATTTTTAGGATTTTTTTTGCTATATTTCTGCATGTAAAAATAAAATCGTTTTTGAGGTTTTAACACAAAGCATTTTTATTTTTTTTAATTTTATTTTATTTTATTTCTATCGTGGTTTCATTGATTTATTCATTTTCATTCCTTTTGGATAATGGAGGCCATTCGGTGCTTCCACGAGCAGCTCGACTAATGAGCCGGGTAGAAACTCATTATACGGTCTGTGTGTGAGTGTGTGTGTGTGTGTGTGTGTGTGTGTGTGTGTGTGTGTGTGTGGTCAAGTATCCAAATGGGGGCTCGCCACTCCAAAAGCTATCAGCTAATTCAGCTAAAGTGCACACAGAGATGTGGATTTGTAAGAAATCTCCCGACTAAATATGAATACTTTGGTAGCAAAATGACACTTCATGCCAAAACAATATATAAAGAACAAAAAAACACAAATATTTCAGGTTACACTACAAGAATAAAAACAGATTTGTTGCATAAAACACAAAGAAGGGTGGAATAAAGTCATCGATAATCCACCACAACAATAATAGCAACACCAAAGTATTATTATCACTGTAATTGTAAAACAAGACGACAATATCAAGAATACTACAATATCACACACATTTTAACACCACAATATCAATAAAACTACAAACCCCGTCGCCATATGAGTTGGGAAATTGTGTTAGATGGAAATATAAACAAAATACAATGATTTGCAAATCCTTTTCAACCCATATTCAGTTGAATATGCTACAAAGACAACATATTTGATGTTCAAACTGATAAACTTTTTATTTTTATGCAAATAATAATTCACTTAGAATTTCATGGCAAAGTAGTTGGGAAAGGGCATGTTCACCACTGTGTTACATCACCTTTTCTTTTAACAACACTCAATAAACGTTTGGGAACTGAGGAAACTAACTGTTGAAGCTTTGAAAGTGGAATTATTTCCCATTCTTGTTTTATGTAGAGCTTCAGTCCTTCAACAGTCCGGGGTCTCCGCTGTCGTATTCTACGCTTTGAATGCGCCACACATTTTCCATGGGAGACAGGTCTGGACTGCAGGCGAGCCAGAAAAAGTACCCGCACTCTTTTACTACCAAGCCACACTGTTGTAACACTTGTCTTGCTGAAATAAGCAGGGGCGTCCATGATAATGTTGCTTGGATGACAACATATGTTGTTCCAAAACCTGTATGGACCTTTCAGTATTAATGGTGCCTTCACAGATGTGTAAGTTACCCATGCCTTGGGCACTAATACACCCCCATACCATCACAGATTCTGGCTTTTCAACTTTGCGCCTTTAACAATCCGGATGGTTATTTTCCTCTTTGTTCCATAGGACACCACGTCCACAGTTTCCAAATATAATTTGAAATGTGGACTCGTCAGACCACAGAACACTTTTCCACTTTGCATCAGTCCATCTTAGATGAGCTCGGGCCCAGAGAAGCCGGCGGCGTTCCTGGGTGTTGTTGATAAATGGGTTTTTCTTTTCATAGTCGAGTTTTAACTTGCACTTACCGATGTAGCGACCAACTGTAGTTACTGACAGTGGTTTTATGAAGTGTTCCTGAGCCTATGTGGTGATGTCCTTTACACACTGATTTCAGTTTTTGATGCAGTACCGCCTGAGGGATCAAAGGTCCGTAATATCATCGCTTACGTGCAGTGATTTCTCCAGATACTCTGAACTTTTTGATGATTTTACGGACCGTAGATGGTAAAATTGCTAAATTTCTTGCAATTGCACTTTGAGAAATGTTCTTAAACTGTTTGACTATTTGCTCACACAGTTGTGGACAAAGGGGTGTACCTCGCCCCATCCTTTCTTGTGAAAGACTGAGCATTTTTTGGGAAGCTGTTTTTATACCCAATCATGGCACCCACCTGTTCCCAATTAGCCTGCACACCTGTGGGATGTTCCATATAAGTGTTTGATGAGCATTCCTCAACTTTATCAGTATTTATTGCCACTTTTCCCAACTTCTTTGTCACGTGTTGCTGGCTTCAAATTCTAAAGTTAATGATTATTTGCACAAAAAAAAAAATGTTTATCAGTTTGAACATCAAATATGTTGTCTTTGTAGCATATTCAACTGAATATGGGTTGAAAATGATTTGCAAATCATTGTATTCTGTTTATATTTACATCTAACACAATTTCCCAACTCATATGGAAACAGGGTTTGTACAACATCACACATTTTAACACTACAATATGAATAATACTACAATATCAAACATATTTTAACACTACAATATCAATAATACTACAATATCACACACATTTTAACAGGATAATATCAACAATACTACAACATTCGACACATTTTAACACTACAATATCTACAATATTACAACACCACACACATTTTAACACGACTGTATCAATAATACAACAATATCACACATTTTAACACACATTTAACACTAAAATATTAATAATACTACAATATCACACACATTTTAACGCTACATTTTCAATAATACAACATCACACATTTTAACGCTACAATATCAATAATACTACAACATCACACATTTTAACACTACAATATCAATAATACGACAACATCACACATTTTAACACTACAATATCAATAATACTACAACATCACACATTTTAACACTACAGTATCAATAATACTACAACATCACACATTTTAACACTACAATATCAATAATACTACAACATCACACATTTTAACACTACAATATCAATAATACTACAACATCACACATTTTAACACTACAATATCAATAATACTACAACATCACACATTTTAACACTACAATATCAATAATACTACAACATCACACACATTTTAAAACTACAATATGAATAATACTACAATATCAGACGCATTTTAAAACTACAATATGAATAATACTACAGTATCAGACACATTTTAACACTACAATATCAATAATACTACAATATCAATAACACTACATATCAATGATGCTACAATATCAATAATACTTCAATACCAATAATACTACAATTTCACACATTTTAACACTACAATATGAATAATACTACAATATGAAATACATTTTAAAACTACAATATGAATAATACCACAATATCAGACACATTTTAACACTACAATATGAATAATACTACAATATCAGACACATTTTAACACTACAATATGAATAATACTACAATATCAGACACATTTTAACACTACAATATCAATACTACAATATCAGACACATATCAAGACACAAATATCAATAATAATACAATATCAATAATACTACAATATCAATAACACTACATATCAATAATACTACAATATCAATAATACTTCAATACCAATAATACTACAATATCACACATTTTAACACTACAATATGAATAATACTACAATATCAGACACATTTTAACACTACAATATGAATAATACTACAATATCAGACACATTTTAACACTACAATATGAATAATACTACAATATCAGACACATTTTAACACTACAATATGAATAATACTACAATATCAGACACATTTTAACACTACAATATGAATAATACTACAATATCAGACACATTTTAACACTACAATATGAATAATACTACAATATCAGACACATTTTAACACTACAATATGAATAATACTACAATATCAGACACATTTTAACACTACAATATGAATAATACTACAATATCAGACACATTTTAACACTACAATATGAAAAATACTACAATATCAGACACATTTTAACACAACAATATGAAAAATACTACAATAGCAGACACATTTTAACACTACAATATGAGTAATACTACAATATCAGACACATTTTAACACTACAATATGAATAATACTACAATATCAGACACAATTTAACACTACAATATGAATAATACTACAATATCAGACACATATTAACACTACAATATGAATAATACTACAATATCAGACACATTTTAACACTACAATATGAATAATACTACAATATCAGACACATTTTAACACTACAATATGAAAAATACTACAATAGCAGACACATTTTAACACTACAATATGAATAATACTACAATAGCAGACACATTTTAACACTACAATATGAATAATACTACAATAGCAGACACATTTTAACACTACAATATGAATAATACTACAATATCAGACACATTTTAACACTACAATATGAATAATACTACAATATCAGACACATTTTAACACTACAATATGAATAATACTACAATATCAGACACATTTTAACACTACAATATGAATAATACTACAATAGCAGACACATTTTAACACTACAATATGAATAATACTACAATATCAGACACATTTTAACACTACAATATGAATAATACTACAATAGCAGACACATTTTAACACTACAATATGAAAAATACTACAATATCAGACACATTTTAACACTACAATATGAATAATACTACAATAGCAGACACATTTTAACACTGCAATATGAATAATACTACAATATCAGACACATTTTAACACTACAATATGAACAATACTACAATATCAGACACATTTTAACACTACAATATGAGTAATACTACAATATCAGACACATATTAACACTACAATATGAATAATACTACAATACCAGACACATATTAACACTACAATATGAATAATACTACAATATCAGACACATTTTAACACTACAATATGAATAATACAACAATATCAGACCCATTTTAACACTACAATATGAACAATACTGCAATATCAGACACATTTTAACACTACAATATGAATAATACAACAATATCAGACCCATTTTAACACTACAATATGAATAATACTACAATAGCAGACACATTTTAACACTACAATATGAATAATACTACAATAGCAGACATATTTTAACACTACAATATGAATAATACTACAATATCAGACACATTTTAACATTACAATATGAACAATATTTACATTAAGTTGACTAGCTCATGCTGGAATGGCGAGCCCTCATTATTAAACATACAGTTCATACACATACAGTGCATCAGGGGGTCGCCTACAGCCGCGTGTGTGATGTAAGCCGACCAGCACTTAATTGGCCTTCATTGAAAAACTGACCTTTTTTTTTTTTTTTGATTCCCTGTTTTACAGACAGGTCCTGATCCGGAACCTTCCACGCCTTCCCTGGGGAAATGTTGATCAATGTGGGCTCACTGACAAATGACCCCCGCCCCCCCCTCCAACACCCCCATGCTCATCCCTCACTTTAACCCCCCCACACACCGTATCTCTTTCCCCAAATTCCTGCACTCCGCTGAAGACGCCCAGTCAATTAATAAGACATTGTCCCCGCCCCCACCAAGGGGCCACCCAGGAGCCCCATGCACCCCCCCCCCCCACCCCCCATGCCGCTTTAAAGCCGCTACACTGGTGGCCCCGCAGGAATGCCATTTGCTTTTGGTCCAACACAGTGTATGGGATGTATTGGGGGTGGGGGGGCGGGGGGTTGGGTGAACGGTCTCGGTGGGTGGGGTTGGTTCTGTGGGCCACCGGTCAAAAAAGTCGGGGGGAGGTGGTGGTGGTGGTGGTGGTGGGGGCGACTCAAGGAAACATGCTCCACTTGCAAGACGGATAAATCCACTTGATCGCTTCCAAGGAGAGCCCCGCCCCCTAGCCCTTAGACTCCGCCTCCACAGTGCAACACACACACACACAAACAGACACACACACATGCACACACAAAATGTTAGAAATGAAAAATTCAGCCATTATTTTCATGTGAACTTCACCCCACAAACAATTTTTTTGCTCAGCAGCGCCCCCACTGCGACTCAAGGTTGCTCTTGGAATTGCATGTCTGAGTGATTAATTCTTTAACAAAGAAATGTAAACACTAACTAATGTGTAACTAATTAGCATACATGTGTAACTCATTAGCACACACATGTAACTCATTACAACACATACATAACCCATTAACATACATGTCTAACTCATTAACATACATGCCTAACTCATTAACATACATGTCTAACTCATTAACATACATGTCTAACTCATTAACATGTGTATATAACTCATTAGCCTACATACACAACTCATTGATATACATGTGTAACTCAGTAACCTACATGTGTAACTCATTAACATATTTGTGTAACTCATTAGCATTGATATGTAACTCGTTCCTCTAATGTTATTTCCTCAAAACGAGAGAAACTATTTTGGAGGGCAGTATCCGCCGTATATACCATGGTATCAGTTTTAATAGAACCCCGTTTGTAGCTGGGACGCATTGTCTTTAATCTCCTTTCTAATGACTTCAATTTTCTTACTAAAGAATTGCATAAAGTCATCAGCTGAGTGGGTGGAGCTACTGGAAGGAGTCCCTTGTTGGGTTAGCGATGCTACCGTACTAAACAAAAATTTCATATCGTTTTTATTACGGTGGATGAGATTTGAGTAATATTTAGCTTTAGCTAAGGTAAGCATGCGTTTATAAGTTATTAAACCATCACTAAATGCTTGATGGTGCACCTCAAGTTTAGTCGTGCGCCATTTGCGTTCCAGCTTTCTACATAATAATTTCTGAGTTCTAGTTTCTTCTGTAAACCACGGGGTGCGCTTTTTTGGAGCCTTTTTTAACTTTAGCGGTGCTATGTTATCAATGGTTTCAAAATAGTTTCTCTCGTTTTGAGGAAATAACATTAGAGGAATTGTTACAACGTGTAAATGGAATAAAACAGACAACATGTTTACTTGACCCACTTCCTGGGAAACTGATCAAGGAGCTCTTTGTATTATTAGGTCCATCAGTGCTAAATATTATAAACTTATCACTCTCCTCGGGCACTGTTCCACTTGCATTCAAAAAAGCGGTTATTCATCCTCTTCTTAAAAGACCTAACCTCGATCCTGACCTCATGGTAAACTACCGACCGGTGTCTCACCTTCCCTTTATTTCAAAAATCCTCGAAAAAATTGTTGCGGAGCAGTTAAATGAACACTTAGCGTCTAACAATCTATGTGAAACCTTTCAATCCGGTTTCAGGGCAAATCACTCCACGGAGACAGCCCTCGCAAAATTGACTAATGATCTATTGCTAACGATGGATTCTGATGCGTCATCTATGTTGCTGCTCCTCGATCTTAGCGCTGCTTTTGATACCGTCGATCATAATATTTTATTAGAACGTATCAAAACACAAATTGGTATGTCAGACTCAGCCCTGTCTTGGTTTAACTCTTATCTTACTGATAGGATGCAGTGTGTCTCCCATGACAATGTGACCTCGGACTACGTTAAGGTAACGTGTGGAGTTCCCCAGGGTTCGGTCCTTGGCCCTGCACTCTTCAGCATCTACATGCTGCCGCTAGGTGACATCATACGCAAATACGGTGTTAGCTTTCACTGTTATGCTGATGACACCCAACTCTACATGCCACTAAAGCTGACCAACACGCCGGATTGTAGTCAGCTGGAGGCGTGTCTTAATGAAATTAAACAATGGATGTCCGCTAACTTTTTGCAACTCAACGCCAAAAAAACGGAAATGCTGATTATCGGTCCTGCTAGACACCGAACTCTTTTTAATAATACAACTTTAACATTTGACAACCAAACAATTAAACAAGGCGACTCGGTAAAGAATCTGGGTATTATCTTCCACCCAACTCTCTCCTTTGAGGCACACATTAAAAGCATTACTAAAACGGCCTTCTTTCATCTCCGTAATATCGCTAAAATTCGCTCCATTCTGTCCACTGAAGACGCTGAGATCATTATCCATGCGTTTGTTACGTCTCGTCTCGATTACTGTAACGTATTATTTTCGGGTCTCCCCATGTCTAGCATGGCTATGGTCCCAGTGCCACTGCCTGCTTTCCGCAAATTAAAACTTGTAATTGGATACTTGCTTGGGAGTGACAAGTGAAAATCAAATCACAGTCATGTTTAACTTAAGGCTACCTAGGTGGGCTACTGTCAACAACTCATAATCTGATGCCTGTCGCAACTGTCTATCAACCGGAAGAATTCTCACGGAGCTGGTGGTACTGTCAAAATAACAATTCTTGTAAAAAACATATTCAATGTGGAAAAATATACAAACACAACATTTGAACTCACTTTTTGCTCTCCTTTGTGAAAATAAAAAAGTGAGTACCGATGATTTCTCCGCTGGCCGGGTATGTTCCCAGTGCCACTTCCTGCTTTTCGCAAATTAAAACTTGTGATTGGATACTTGCTTGGGATTGACAAGTGAAAATCAAATCACAGTCATGTTTAACTTAAGGCTACCTAGATGGGCTACTGTCAACAACTCGTGAACTGATTGGCTGTCGCAACTGTCTATCAACCGGAAGAATTCACACGACGCTGGTGGTACTGTCCAAATAAAAATTATTGTAAAAACCATATTAAATGTGGAAACATATACAAACACAATATTTGAATTCGCTTTTTGCTCTCCTTTGTAAAAATAAAAAAGTGAGTACCGATGATTTCTCCGCTGGCCGGGTATGGTCCCAGTGCCCCTTCCTGCTTTCCACAAATTGAAACTTGTAATTGGATACTTGCTTGGGAGTGACAAGTGAAAATCCAATCTCAGTCATGTTTAACTCAAAGCTACCTCGATGGGCTACTGTCAACAACTCGTAATCATCTGAAGACTGTCGCAACTGTCTATCAACCGGAAGAATTCACACGGCGCTGGTGGTACTGTCAAAATAAAAATTATTGTAAAAAACATATTAAATGTGGAAAAATATAAAAGCACAACATTTGAACTCACTTTTTGCTCTCCTTTGTAAAAATAAAAAAGTGAGTACCGATGATTTCTCCGCTGGCCGGGTATGGCCCCAGTGCCACTTCCTGCTTTTCGCAAATTAAAACTTGTGATTGGATACTTGCTTGGGAGTGACAAGTAAAAATACAATCACAACCAGGTTTAACTTAAGGCTACCAAGATGGGTTACTGTCAACAACTCGTGATCTGATTGGCTGTCGCAACTGTCTATCAACCGGAAGAATTTACACAGCGCTGGTGGTACTGTCAAAAGAAAAATTATTGTAAAAACCATATTAAATGTGGAAAAATATACAAACAGAACATTTGAACTCACTTTTTGCTCTCCTTTGTAAAAATAAAAAAGTGAGTACCGATGATTTCTCCGCTGGCCGGGTATGGTCCCAGTGCCACTGCCTGCTTTCCACAAATTGAAACTTGTAATTGGATACTTGCTTGGGAGTGACAAGTGAAAATCAAATCACAGTCATGTTTAACTTAAGGCTACCTAGGTGGGCTACTGTCAACAACTCGTAATCATCTGAAGACTGTCGCAACTGTCTATCAACCGGAAGAATTCACACGGCGCTGGTGGTACTGTCAAAATAAAAATTATTGTAAAAACCATATTAAATGTGGAAAAATATACAAACACAACATTTGAACTCACTTTTTGCTCTCCTTTGTAAAAATAAAAAAGTGAGTACGGATGATTTCTCCGCTGGCCGGGTATGGCCCCAGTTCCCCTTCCTGCTTTTCGCAAATTAAAACTTGTGATTGGATACTTGCTTGGGATTGACAAGTGAAAATCAAATCACAGTCATGTTTAACTTAAGGCTACCTAGATGGGCTACTGTCAACAACTCGTGAACTGATTGGCTGTCGCAACTGTCTATCAACCGGAAGAATTCACGCAGCGCTGGTGGTACTGTCAAAAGAAAAAAAAATATTGTAAGAAAACATACTAAACGTGGAAAAACATACAAACAGAATATTTGAACTATCTCCTTTGTAAAAATAAAAAAGTGAGTACCGATGATTTCTCCGCTGGCCGGGTATGGCCCCAGTGCCACTTCCTGCTTTTCACAAATTAAAACTTGTGATAGAATCATAACAAACTCGCTGCATTCTTATTGGATAAAAACTCTATCCTAAAAGCAAGCACCACTGGAGCCTAGTAAGACATAAAGAGAATAAGACGACTACTTTATGGAAAGTAGAATAAAATAAAATTTGATTAATCAATGATCATGATTTATGTTAGCCCACTGATTAAAATATCCCATTATTAAATGTGTACAAGGTATTCATATCATTTGATTTATTTTATATTAGAGTAATGTATGATTAATTAAATGCATTTAAAAAAAACATTTTTTATCTAGACTTTTAAAGGTGAGCAAGCCTTTGATGTCCGCTTTTATTTAATTTCTGGAAGTATGATTCTGTTAATCGACTGTTTAAGACCTTGTATGGTTTTGTATTAAACGTCCAATTTTACATTTTTGGAGGCACATTTATGTGCAAAATGTGGATTTGTAAGATTACATTTGTATATATATTTATACGAAAAGAAAAGTGAATAATAGTTGAGATCTTGACTTTTACGCTGATGAATGACGCGACTCGTTAGCGTCCTCACGAGCTGCTTTCACCTTGTGAACGCCAGCAGTTTCGTTCTCTCGCTTTTATGAAAAGCTTTGTCACACAGTTGCTGCTCTTAGTTTGATCAATTATGCATATACTGTCCGTTTGGACGTAACATACCGTGTGCAGCTCCCCGGTTACCATGGCGACATGTATCCTAAAAGTGATAGTCAAAGACCTTGGGGACGGCGACATGCGTGTGCGCGAAGGTCATGTTTAATGCGTCGCGTTAATCAAATCTGTATTCAGACGAGTACTTCACGTGGCCCAAAGAAAGCAAAATGCGTACGCCTGGGAACCTGTTTTTTTACTCTTTGAGTCATAAAAAGTCTTCATAATTAGGTTAGCGTGACAGAAAATTAGCATGTCAATAAAGACTTTTAGATGTAACCCAGTCTCCAATGATGTCATTGGTGTGTAGCTAGTTAGCATGACTGCATTCGACACAATACAGTACGATGTTGTGTTGCATCACGCAAACAAAGCATACAAGCGACAAAACAAGGACTAAGCCCCAAGTCCGCATCAGCCCCGAAATTTAAGCATTTTACTCTGATCCCATGTCTAAACTTTCTTAAAAGTTTCGTCAAAATTCGGCCACAATTTATGGAGTTAAGTAGGAACAAACAAAGTCGTCAAAGAACAAGCGGACAAAGGAACAGGGCCAAGACACAAACAAAGGAATTAGCGAAGGAACAGGGGATGGTACAGATCGAGAAAGAGGGAAGGAAGAAACGAATAAAGGAATGAAGGAAGGAAGCAACTAGCGTAGGAAGGAACAAACAGAAAAAAAACGAAGGAACCCAGCTAAGGAAGGAGCGAACAAGCGAACGAAGGGACGAGCCAAGAAACGAAAGGAAAGGAACAAAGCACGGGACGGATCAAAAAAGAGGGAAGGAAGGAATGGATAAAGGAACGGAAGAAGGAAGAACCGAATGTAGGAAGAAACAAACAAAGAAATGAAGGAACCGGCGAAGAAAGGATCGAATGAAGAATGGCGTAAAAAGATGGCATTGGGAAGAAAGAAGGAACTAACGAGGGAACAAACAATGGATGAAGGAAGGAACAAGGGAAGGAACAAAGCAACAGGCAAAGGAACAAACGAGGGAACAAACGATAGATGAAGGAAGGAACAAGGGAACGGACAAAGGCACAAACAAAGGAACAAACGAGGAAACAAATGATGGATGAAGGAAGGATCAAAGGAATGAGCTAAGGAACAAACAAAGGAACAAACAATGGAAGAAGGAAGGAATAAAGAGAAAGAATAAAGGAGCAAACTATAGATGAAACAAGGAACAAGGGAAGGAATGAAGGAACAAACAGAGGATCAAACAAGGAAGCAAACGATGGACAAAGGAAGGAACAAGGGAAGGAATAAAGGAACAAATGATGAATGGAGGAAAGAACAAGGGAACGAACCAAGGAACGATAGATCAAGCGAACGAAGAAACAAGTGAGATAGCCAAGATGGAGGGAAGGTAGGAACAAACGATGGAGTCAACAAAGGAGTGCGCAAAAAAGGAGGAAATAAATGAAAGAACAAATGAAGGAATGAAAGATGGAAAGAACGAAGGAATACATGTAGGATGAAGAAAGGAACAAAATAACTAACGAAGCAACAACGGAGGAAACAAAAAAAACGATAGATTGAGTGAAGGAGCCAAGGAAGGAACAAACAGGGGAACAAACAAAGGAACCAGCAAAGGAAGGAGCGAATGAAGGATGGCGTAAAAGATGGAAATGGAAAGAAAGAAAGAACAAACAAAGGAACAAAGGAGGGAACAAACGATGGATGAAGGAAGGAACAAGGGAAAAAATGAAGAAACAAACCAAGGAACAAACGAGGGAATAAACAATAGATGAAGGAAGGAACAAGGGAAGGAACAAAGGACCAAACCAAGGAACAAACAAGGGAACAAACGATGTATGAAGGAAGGAACAAGAGAAAGAATGAGGAACAAACGATGGATGGAGGAAGGAACAAGGGAAGGAACAAAGGAACAAACAAAGGAACAAACTAGGGAACAAACGATGGACAAAGGAAAGAACAGGAGAAGGAATGAAGAAACAAACAATGTATGGAGGAAGGAACAAGGGAACGAAGGAAGGAACGATAGATCAAGCGAACAAAGAAACAAGTGAAAGAGCCAAGATGGAAGGAAGGTAGGAACCAACAACGGAGCGAACGAAGGAAGGCACAAAAAAGGAAGAAACAAATTAAACAACAAATGAAGGAATGAAAGAAGGAAAGAACGAAGGAACAAATGTAGGACAAAGAAAGGAACAAAAGAACAAGGGAAGGAACAACGGAGAAAACAAAGAAACGATAGATTGAGTGAAGGAGCCAAGGAAGGAACACACAAGGGAACAAACGAAGGAAACAAATGATGGACGAAAGAAGAAACAAGGGAAGAAATGAAGGAACGATAGATCGGGCAAACGAATAAACAAGTGAAAGAGCCAAGCTGGTGGAAAGGTAGGGTCAAGCGATCGAGCGAACGATGGAGTGAGCAACGGAAGGCACAAAAAAGGAAAAAACAAATGAAAGAGTAAATGAAGGAAAGAAATAAGGAAAGAATGAACGAACAAACGTAGGACAAAAAAATTAACAAAATAACAAACAAAGAAACAAGGGAGGATACAAAAGGAACGAGAAATTGAGAGATGGAGCAAAGGAAGGAACAAACAGCATTGAAGGAAAAAGGAAGAAAGAAAAAACAAAGGCACAAACTAAAGACAAAGGATGAAACAAAGGAAGGAACAAAAGACTGATAGATTGATTGAATAAACAAAAAAAATGAGTGGGGGAGCTGAGTAAGAAACAAAGGAAAGAACAAATGAATAATGGAAGGAAGAAGGAAAGAACAAAGGAACAAATTAACAAACAAACAAAGACATGATCGAACAAAGGAACAAACAAAGGAAACAGCAAAGAACCGAACAAAGGAAGGAGCGAAGGAAAAAAGGACAGGACAGATCAAGAAAGAAAGAAAGAAGGAATGGATCAAAAAACAAAGGAAGGAAGCAACAAATGCAGGAAGGAACAAACATAGAAACGAAGGAACCAGCGAAGCAAAGAGCAAACAAGCGAACGAAGGAACCAGCCAAGAAACAAACAAAGGAAAGAGCGTAGGAAAAAAGGATGGGACAGATCAAGAAAGAGCGAAGGAACAAAGGATGGGACAGATCAAGAAAGAGGGAAGGAACGGATAAAGGAGTAAAAGGAAGGAAGCAACAACCGTAGGAAGGGACAAACAAATAAACGAAGGAACCAGCGAAAGAACTAGCAAAGGAAAAAGTGAATAAAGGAAGGCATAAAAGATGGAAATGGAAAGAAATAAGGAACAAACAATCGAACAAGCAAGGGAACAAACAATGTACAAAGAAGGGGAAAAAAGGAAGGAACGAAGGAACGATAGATCGAGCAAACAAAGAAACAAGTGAAGAAGCCAAGATGGAGGGAAGGTAGGAAAAAATGACAGAGCGAAAGAAGGAAGGCGCAAAAAAGGAAGAAACAAATGGAAGAACAAATTAAGGAATGAAAGAAGGAAAGAATGAAGGAAGGAACAAACAAGAGAACAAACGTACCAAAAAATCAACAAAGGAAGGAAAAACGGAGAGACAAAGGAAGGAAAGAATGATTAATTGAATGGAGGAACAACCAAAGGTAGGAAAGAAGAAATGAAGGAATGAGTGAAGGAAGGTGCCTATAAAGACGTCGTTAACAGCCATTTTTACTGAAACTCCTCTTTCGTTAAAAACTCTGAGAACAAAGAAAGGAACAAAGGAACAATAGATAGATCAAATGATTGAAAAAAACGAGTGAATAATCTAATAAGCAAAGGAAAGAAGAAAGGAACAAAAGAAGGAGCAAAATAAACAAAAGAAGGAACATTGGAATTAATGAAGGAAGATAACATTGGAAGAAAACAGGAACGAACAAAGGAACCAACAAAGGAACCAACAAAGGAAAAAACAAAGGAATGAACAAACAAAAGAACGAACAAAGGAATGAACAAAGGAACAAACAAAAGAATGGACAAAGGAATGAATAAAGGAACAAAATAACAAAGGAACAAACAACGGAACAAACGAAGGAACCAATGAACAAAGGAACTAACTAAAGAACAAATGAAGGAACCCACGAACAAAGGAACCAACGAAAGACCAAACGAAGGAACCAACAAACAAAGGAACCAACAAAAGAACAAACGAAGGAACCAACGAGCAAAGGTACCAACGAAGGAACCAACAAACAAAGGAACGAAGGAACCAACGCAGGAACGAAGAAAGTAATGAACGAAGGAACGACCGAAGGAAGGAACCAACGAAGGAACCAACAAAGGAACAAAGGAACAAATGAAGGAACAGACGAAGGAACAGATGAAGGAACAAATGAAGGAACGAACAAAGAATCTAACAAAGGAACAAACGAAGGAACGAACGAAGGAACGAACAAAAGAACGAACGAAGGAACGAACGAAGGAACGAACGAAGGAACGAATGAAGGAACGAACGAAGGAACGAAAGAAGGAACGGTCAAAGGAACGAACAAAGGTGCCATCAAAGAAATTAACAAAGGAACGAACAACTGAACGAACAAAGGAATGAACAAAGGAACAAATGAAGGAACAGACGAAGGAACAAATGAAGGAACGAACGAAGGAACGAATGAAGGAACAAACAAAGGAACTAACGAAGGAACGAACGAAGGAACGAACAAAGGAACGAAAGAAGGAACGAAAGAAAGAACGGTCAAAGGAACGAACAAAGGAACGAACAAAGGAACGAACAACTGAATGAATAACTGATCGAACAAAGGAACAAATGAAGGAACAGATGAAGGAACGAATGAAGGAACCAACAAAGGAACGAAATAAGGAACGAACAAAGGAACGGACGAAGGAACGGACGAAGGAACGGACGAAAGAACAGACAAAGGAACGGACGAAGGAACGGACGAAGGAACGGACGAAGGAACGGACGAAGGAACGGACGAAGGGACGAACAAAGGGACGAATGAAGGAACGGACGAAGGAACGGACGAAGGAACGGACGAAGGAACGGACGAAGGAACGGATGAAGGAACAAACAAAGGAACGAACGAAGGATCGAATGGACAAAGGGACGGACGAAGGCACGAATGAAGGGACGAACAAAGGGACGAACGTGGGAACGGACGAAGGAACGGACGAAGGAACGGATGAAGGAACGGACGAAGGAACGGACGAAGGAACGGACGAAGGCACGAACGAAGGGACGAACAAAGGGACTAACGAAGGAACGGATGAAGGAACGGACGAAGGAACGAACGAAGGAACGGACGAAGGAACGAACGGACAAAGGCACGAACGAAGGGACGAAGGCACGAACGAAGGGACGAACGAAGGGAAGAACGAAGGGACGGACGAAGGAACGGACGAAAGAACGGACGAAGGAACGGACGAAGGAACGGACGAAGGAACGAACAAAGAAACGAACAAAGAAACAAACAAAGGAACGAACAAAGGAACGAACAAAGGAACGAAAAAAAGAACGAACAAAGGAATCAATAAAGGAACAAATGAACAAAGAAATGAATGAAGGAAAGAACAAAGAAATGAACGAAGGAAGGAATGAAGGAAGGAACAAAGGAAGGAACAAGGAAGGCGAGAATGGATAATGAAATGAAGGAACAATCAAAAGTAGGAAAGAAGAAATGAAGGAAAGAGTGAAGGAAGGAGCCTACAATGGCCTTGTCGTTAGCAACCATTTTTACTGAAACTCCTCTTTCGTTAAAAACTCGAGAAATCCTTCAAAGTTGGTAACACTTGAAGGCAGCGCAGGCAGATGGGGAATTGGGTTCAGTTGAAAAGAGCCATTTGAAAAACTCGACTCGTTCGCCAGCCTAAAAAAAAACACTTCGGAACCTGAACGCCATCTGCGGCGGCCATCTTGGTGCAGGCAGATGTTGTGGCCTGTTGCTCCCAACTCTTCTTCTTCCCTCATTTGCAAGGCAAAAAAAACACGCAGCTGTCATCTCACAATGTGTGTGTGTGTGTGTGCGCGCGCGCGTGTGTGTGTGTGTGTGTGTGTGTGAGAGAGAAGAGGTAGAACTAAACAAATTAAAGTGCAGGATAAATAGGTCGCCTTTTCTCTCCTGGCCTTGCACGGGCGCCGGTCCTTGAGAGCATGCATTTCAATGAAAGCCCTTTTCACCTGGCGACACACGCACACACACACACACACACACACACACACACACACACACACACACACACACACGCACACACGCACACACGCCCACAATCCAATATGGCAAAAGATACCTATATAGCAGCAGCAAATTAAAAGTGAAAGCAAGTTTTGTTTCCCTGCCTTGTTGAGGATAAAAGCGTAAACAAGGAAGGACTACAAGAAGCGAAATGAGACGTTTGTGTAGGAGGACTCTTCATTTACAATCAATATAATACATCATATTTCATCCACCATGTACAGTGTCTCCTCTTCACCGCCTCGACGGCAAATATGTAATTATTCAAAGCCAAAGAGGTCATCTTTACTTTGCATGCATCCTCAAAAAATGTCTACACGAACATTTTCCAGCCATTTTGGTCAAAAAAAAAAAAAAGTATTTATTTGATTAATTTTCTTCTCCAAAATTAATTTGTTCCGCAGAAAACATGACTTGCTAAATTGGTAAACAATTTATAAACACATGATAGTAAAGCATTACATGTACACCATGTGAGCATAAAAGCATACAGTACAACATGATAAGTCAGCATAAAGAAACATTATAATAATATAAAATAAAGTACAATATGATAATATAGCATAAAGTGCATTATAATGATATAGCATAAAGTACATTATGATCAAGAAAGCATAAAGTACATGATGACATAGTATAAAAATGGATGGGTGGATGGAAGTACATTATAATGATATAGCATAAAGTACATTATGATAAAGTTAGCAAAAAGTACCTGATAACATTGTAAAAAGTACATTATAATGATATAGCATAAAATACATGATAACATAGTAAAAAGTACATGATAACATAGTATAAAGTACATTATAATTATATAGCTTAAAGTACATTTTGATAATATAGCATAAAGTACATTATAATGATATAGCATAAAGTGCATTATGATAAAGTTAGCAAAAAGTACATGATAACATTGTATAAAGTACATTATTGTGATATAGAATAAAATACATGATAACTTAGTAAAAAGTACATGATAACATAGTATAATGTACATTATAATGATATAGCTCAAAGTACATTTTGATAATATAGCATGAAGTACATTATCATGATATAGCATAAAGTACATTATAATAATGCAGCCTGAAGTTTGGTAGAATGTGATAATATAGTATAAAGAACACTATAATGATAGAGCATAAAGTACATTATGATAATGTTAGCAAAAAGTACATGATAACATGGTAAAAAGTACATTATAATGATATAGCATATAGTACAATATGATAAGTCAGCATAAAGCACATTATAATAATATAATATAAAGTACGATATGATAATATAGCATAAAGTGCATTATAATGATAGAGCATTAAGTACATTATGATCAAGAAAGCATAAAGTACATGATAACATTGTATAAAGTACATTATTGTGATATAGAATAAAATACATGATAACTTAGTAAAAAGTACATGATAACATAGTATAATGTACATTATAATGATATAGCTCAAAGTACATTTTGATAATATTGCATGAAGTACATTATCATGATATAGCATAAAGTACATTATAATAATGCAGCCTGAAGTTTGGTAGAATGTGATAATATAGTATAAAGAACACTATAATGATAGAGCATAAAGTACATTATGATAATGTTAGCAAAAAGTACATGATAACATGGTAAAAAGTACATTATAATGATATAGCATATAGTACAATATGATAAGTCAGCATAAAGCACATTATAATAATATAATATAAAGTACGATATGATAATATAGCATAAAGTGCATTATAATGATAGAGCATAAAGTACATTATGATCAAGAAAGCATAAAGTACATGATAACATTGTATAAAGTACATTATTGTGATATAGAATAAAATACATGATAACTTAGTAAAAAGTACATGATAACATAGTATAATGTACATTATAATGATATAGCTCAAAGTACATTTTGATAATATAGCATGAAGTACATTATCATGATATAGCATAAAGTACATTATAATAATGCAGCCTGAAGTTTGGTAGAATATGATAATATAGTATAAAGAACACTATAATGATAGAGCATAAAGTACATTATGATAATGTTAGCAAAAAGTACATGATAACATTGTAAAAAGTACATTATAATGATATAGCATATAGTACAATATGATAAAGTTAGCATAAAGTACATGATAACATAGCATAAAGTACATTATAATTATGTAGCATAAAGTACACTTTGATAATATAGCATGAAGTAAATTATCATGATATAGCATAAAGTACATTATAACAATGCAGCCTGAAGTTTGGTAGAATATGATAGTATAGTATAAAGAACACTATAATGATGGAGCATAAAGTACATTATGATAAAGTTAGCAAAAAGTACATGATAACATTGTATAAAGTACATTATCATGATATAGTATAAAGTACATGATAACATAATAAAAAGTACATGATAACATAGTATAAAGTACATTATAATTATATAGCTTAAAGTACATTATAATAATATAGCATAAAGTACATTATAATGATATAGTATAAAGTACATTATAATAATGCAGCCTGAAGTTTAGTAGAATATGATAATATAGTATAAAGAACACTATAATGATAGAGCATAAAGTACATTATGATAAAGTTGGCAAAAAGTACCTGATAACATTGTAAAAAGTACATTATAATGATATAGCATAAAATACATGATAACATAGTATAAAGGACATTATAATTATATAGCTTAAAGTACATTTTGATAATATAGCATTAAGTACATTATAATAATATAGCATTAAGTACATTATCATGATATATCATAAAGTACATTATAATAATGCAGCCTGAAGTTTGGTAGAATATGATAGTATAGTATAAAGAACACTATAATGATAGAGCATAAAGTACATTATGATCAAGTTAGCAAAAAGTACATGATAACATTGTATAAAGTACATTATCATGATATAGTATAAAGTACATTATAATAATGCAGCCTGAAGTTTGGTAGAATATGATAATATAGTATAAAGAACACTATAATGATATAGCATAAAGTACATTATGATAAATTTAGCAAAAAGTACATGATAACATCGTACAAAGTACATTATAATGATATAGCATAAAATACATGATAACATAGTAAAAAGTACATGATGACATAGTATAAAGTACATTATAATTATATAGCTTAAAGTACATTTTGATAATATAGCATAAAGTACATTATAATAATATAGCATAAAGTAATGATATAGTATAAAGTACATTATAATAATGCAGCCTGAAGGTCAGTAGAATATGATAATATAGTATAAAGAACACTATAATGATAGAGCATAAAGTACATTATGATCAAGTTAGCAAAAAGTACATGATAACATTGTATAAAGTACATTATAATGATATAGAATAAACTACATGATAACATAGTATAAAGTACATTATAATGATATAGCATCAAGTACATTTTGATAATATAGCTGGACATACGTAATACTGATATAGCATAAAGTACATGATGACATGGTATAAAGTACATGATAATATAGTATTAAGTACATTATAATAATATAACATAAAATACATTATGATAATATAGCATAACATGCATTATAATGATATAGCATAGAGTACATTATGATAACGTTAGCAAAAAGTACATTATAATAATGCAGCCTGAAGTTCAGTGGAATATAATAATATCGCATAAAGCACATTACAATAATATAACAAAGCACATTATGATAATATAGCATAAAGTGCATTATAATGATATAGCATAAAGTACATTATGATAAAGTTAGCATAAAGTACATGATAACATAGTACAAAGTACATTATAATGATATAGCATAAAGTACATTTTGATAATATAGCATAAATGACATTATAATGATATTGCATAAAGTACATTATAATAATGCAGCCTGAAGTTCAGTGGAATATAATAATTTCGCACAAAGCACATTACAATAATATAACAAAGTACATTATGATAATATAGCATAAAGTGCATTATAATGATATATAATAAGTACATTATGATAAAGTTAGCATAAAGTACATGATAACATATTACAAAGTACATTATAATGATATGGCATAAAGTACACTATGATAAAGTTAGCATAAAGTACATGATAACATCGTACAAAGTACATTATAATGATACAACATAAAGTACATTTTGATAATATAGTATGAAGTACATTATAATGATATAACATAAAGCACATTATAATAATATAGCATAAAGAACATAATAATAATGCAACCTGAAGTACAGTCGAATAATATAGCTTACTAATACAGCATAAAGTACATTATAATAAGTACATAATAATAATACAGCATAAAGTACATTATAATGATATAGCTTAAAGTACATTACAATGATATAGCATAAAGTACAACTTGATAATATAGCATAAAGTACAATTTAATGATATAGCATAAAGTACATTATAATATTATAATATAAAATACATTATGATAATGCAGCCTGAAGTACAGTAGAATAATATAGCATAATAATACAGAATAAAGTGCATTATAATGATATAGCATAAAATAGAACATGATAGTATAGCATAAAGTAAAATTCAATGATATAGCATAAAGTACATTGTAGTAATATTGCCTAAAATACATTATGATAATACAGCCTGAAGTACAGTAGAATAATATAGCATAATAATACAGCATAATAATACAGCATAAAGTACAACACAATAATACAGCATAAAGTAAAACACAATAATACAGCATAAAGTACAACATGATAATACAGCATAAAGTACAATTCAATGATATATCATAAAGTGCATTATGATAATATAGCAACAAGTAAAGTATGACAATATAGCATAAAGCACATTATAATAATATAACATAAAGCACATTATGATAATTCAGACTAAAGTACAGTAGAATGATATAGCATAATAATACAGCATAAAGTACAAAATAAAATACATAATAATAATAATAAAGCTTAACGTACAACACGATAATACAACATAAAGTTCAAAATAAAATACATCATAATAATAATAATAAAGCTTAACGTACAACATGAGAATAGAGCATAAACTACATTATAATAATATAGCATAAAGTATATTATGATAATGCAGCCTGAAGTACGGTAGAATAATATAGCATAATAATACAGCATAAAGTACAAAATAAAATGCATCATAATAATAATAATAAAGCTTAACCTACATCATGATAATATAGCATAAATCAAGTACAGCCTAATAATACGTTGTAATAATACATTACAAAGTACATAATAATAATACAGCATATTATTATAATACAGCAATACAGTGTATAAACCACACAATGACGATAAAGGTGAGTTTAAATTACAAGAGGCTATTTCACTTTTACTTTCACTATTCATGTTTACTGCATTTGCTCAATGTCATTTTTTTTGCTGTTTTTCCCCCACAAATGTTGTTTGTTGACATTTCATTTATTTGCAAGCAACAGTTTACAAAACTCACACAAAGACGATGAAGTATAGTGAAAACCCAAGCGGTTGCTTTCACTTTTACTTTCACTTCCATGAACAATATTGGACAAATACATTTTTATAAATGTTCTTTAATGCCCATCCATCCATTTTCTACCGCTTATTCCCTTTGGTGTCGCGGGGGGCGCTGGTGCCTATCTCAGCTACAATCGGGCGGAAGGCAGTGTACACCCTGGACAAGTCGCCACCTCATCGCAGATGTTCTATAATGTTGACATTTTATTTATTTGCAGGCCACAGTGTATACGTCACACAAAGACAATGGAGGTGGGTCAGGTTCCAAGAGTCTGCTTTCACTTTCACTTTCCTTAATAATTTTTGACAACGCTGGCACTTGTTCTTCTTATTTTTTTTAACGGAATTTTCACAGATGTTCTGCAATGATGACACTTTACTTCTTTGCAGCCAACAATATATAAACCACACAATGACAAAAAGTTTAGTAAAGTCCCAAGAGGTTGCTTTCACTTTCCCTTTAATTTTTTTTTTTTTTTTTTTTTGCTAATGTTTTTGCTGGATTTTCACAGATTTGGAAAAAAACAAATGCTGACATGTTATTTATTTGCAGGCAATAATGTACAAACCACACAATGACAATGGAAGTCAGTCAAATTCCAAGAGCCTACTTTCACTCTCACTTTCACTTTCACTAATACTTTTTGCCAATGTTAGCTCTTGTTCGATGTCATTTTATACGGGATTTTCAAATAATATATTTATTGTTGACAGTTTTACTTCTTTGCAGGCAACACAATGACAGTGGAGGCGAGTCAAGTCCCAGGCGGTGGCTTTCACTTCCACTTTCACTTTCACTTTCATAAACTTTGTTTGCCAACATTTTTGCCAGATTTTTACAAATGTTTGTTGTTGAAAATGTATTTCTTTGCTGACAACATTGTGTAAACCACACAATGACAGTGGAGGTTAGTCAAACTCCAAAAGGCTACTTTCACTTTCACTAATATTTTTTGTTGATGGTCACTTGATTGATGACATTTTTCACAGGATTTTCACAGATTTTGTTTAATAAAGACATTCTATTTATTTACAGGCAGCAATGAATAAAAAACAAACAATGACAATGGCGCTTAGTCTGGTCCCAAAATGTCTATTTCCTTTTTATTTACAGTTTCACTTTTACAAATAAAGTTTGCTAATGTTTTTGCCGGATTTTCACAGATTAAAAAAAAAATTGTTTACATTTAATTTCATTGCAGGCATTAACATATAAACCCCACAATGACAGTGTAGGTTAGTCAAATTCCAAGAGGCTACTTTCACTTTCACTTTCACTAATACTTTTTGTCGAGTTTAGCTCTTGTTCAATGTCTTTTTTTTTACAGGATTTTCACAGATTATATTTATTGTTGACATTTTTACTTCTTTGCAGGCAACAGAATGACAGTGGAGGTGAGTCAAGTCCCAGGCGGTGGCTTTCACTTTCACTTTCATGAACTTTGTTTGCCAATGTTTTTGCCAGAGTTTCACAAATGTTTGCTGTTGAAAATGTATTTCTGTGCAGGCAACAGTGTGTAAACCACACAATGACAATGGAGGTTAGTCTAGTTCCAAAAGGCCGCTATCACTTTCATTTTAAGTTTCACTATTACAAAAAAGTTTTGCTAATGTTTTTGCTGGATTTTCACAGATTAAAAAAGAAATTGTTGACATTTTATTTATTTGCAAGCATTAACGTATAAAACACACAATGACGATTGAGGTCTGTCAAATTCCAAGATTACACTTTCACTTTCACTAATACTTTTTGTCAATCTTAGCTCTTGTTCGATGTCATTTTTTAAGGAATTTTCACAGATTATATTTATTGTTGACAATTTTACTTCTTTGCAGGCAACCCGATGAGAGTGGAGGTGAGTCAAGTTTCAGTTTCACTTTCATGAACTTTCTTTGCCAATGTTTTTGCCAGATTTTCACAATTTTTTGCTGTTGAAAAAGTATTTCTTTGCAGGGAACAGTGTGTAAACCACACGATGACAATGGAGGATAGTCAAACTCCAGGGGCTACTTTCACTTTCACTAACAATTTTTGTTGATGGCCACTAAATTGTCAACGTTTTTCAGGGGATTTTCACAAATTTCGTTGAATAAAGACATTCTATTTAAATGCAGGCAGCAATGGATACAAAAACACACAATGACAATGGAGGTTAGTCTAGTTCCAAAAGGCCGCTATCACTTTAATTTTAAGTTTCATTTTTACAACTAACGTTTGCTAATGTTTTTGATGGATTTTTATGGATTAAAAAAAAGATGTTGACATTTAATTTATTTACAGGCATTAACGTATAAAACACACAATCAAAAAGGAGGTTAGTCAAACTCCAAGAGAATACTTTCACTTTCACTAATCATTCTTGTTGATGGCCACTAAATTGACGAAATTTTTCACGGGATTTTCACAGATTTCGTTGAATAAAGACATTCTATTTAATTGCACACAGCAATGGATTAAAAAAAAAACACACACACAATGACAATGGAGGTGAGTCAATCTCCAAGAGGCTACTTTCACTTTCACTAATAATTTTTGTTGATGGCCACTAGATGGATGACATTTTACACAAGATTTTCACAAATTTCGTTTAATAAAGACATTGTATTTATTTGCAGGCAGCAATGGATACAAAAACAAACAATGACAATGGAGGTTAGTCTAGTCCCAAAAGGCCGCTTTCACCTTTATTTTCAGTTTCACTTTCACTAATAATGTTTGTCTGTGCGACACTGAGGGAAATGAGGTGGAACAAATAAAAGTGTGTGTGTGTGTTTGAGGGTGGAATCAATTGATTCCTTGTTGTTAGGGAACGGCGACCACCTTTCATCTTGAGATGTCATCTCGCTTAATCCTACTCCTACCCCCTTTGTGCGCACGCACACACACACACACACACACACACACACACACACACACACACACACACACACACACACACACGGTTTTATGCAGAGTAGGCGCAGGTTTGTAGGACCTGCGAGTTCCCGGGTGAAACGTTGCCATGATCCAAAATGTCCCCCCAAGTGTCAAGGGTGGTCCCCACAACAAGAACACCAGGCTGTTGAAGTCACTAATCCCCGCCTGGATCATTATAGACTCTGATCTGCAGTTCCCTGAAAGAGGGAATTAGACGACGAAACAATCCCGCCGACCCCCGTGACACGGCCACAAAGGCTCAGCTGCCGGGGGTCCGCATCCCTAAATCAGCTCATATGGGCGAGACAAAACTGTTACAATGGCCAACACAATGGTGACACGGCGGGAGGGTGGGTCTGCTTCAGAGGGTCCCTGGGAGGGAGCCCAGATGTGGACTGGACCTTGTTTGCACACTAACAAGTACTTTAGTTTGCCCCGCCCTCCTTGTTTGCACACTAACATGTTCTTTAGTAGGCCCCGCCCTCTTTGTTTGCACACTAACATGTTCATTAGTAGGCCCCGCCCTCCTTGTTTGCACACTAACATGTTCTTTAGTAGGCCCCGCCCTCCTTGTTTGCACACTAACATGTTCTTTAGTAGGCCCGCCCTCCTTGTTTGCATACTAACATGTCCTTTAGTAGGCCCCGCCCTCCTTGTTTGCACACTAACATGTTCTTTAGTAGGACCCGCCCTCCTTGTTTGCACACTAACATGTTCTTTAGTAGGCCCCGCCCTCCTTGTTTGCACACTAACATGTTCTTTAGTAGGACCCGCCCTCCTTGTTTGCACACTAACATGTTCTTTAGTAGGCCCCGCCCTCTTTGTTTGCACACTAACATGTTCTTTAGTAGGCCCCGCCCTCCTTGTTTGCACACTAACATGTCCTATAGTAGGCCCCGCCCTCCTTGTTTGCACACTAACATGTTCTTTAGTAGGCCCCGCCCTCCTTGTTTGCACACTAACATGTCCTATAGTAGGCCCCGCCCTCCTAGTTTGCACACTAACATGTTCTTTAGTAGGCCCCGCCCTCTTTGTTTGCACACTAACATGTTCTTTAGTAGGCCCCGCCCTCCTTGTTTGCACACTAACATGTCCTATAGTAGGCCCCGCCCTCCTTGTTTGCACACTAACATGTTCTTTAGTAGGCCCCGCCCTCCATGTTTGCACACTAACATGTTCTTTAATAGGCCCCGCCCTCCGTGTTTGCACCAACATGTTCTTTAGTAGGACCCGCCCTCTTTTTTCACACTAATATGTTCTTTAGTAGGCCCCGCCCTCCTTGTTTGCATACTAACATGTTCTTTAGTAGGCCCCGCCCTCTTTGTTTGCATACAAACATGTTCTTAAGTAGGCCCCGCCCTCCTTGTTTGCACACTAACATGTTCTTTAGTAGGCCCCGCCCTCCTTGTTTGCATACTAACATTATCTTTAGTAGGCCCCGCCCTCCTTGTTTGCACACTAACATGTTCTTTAGTAGGCCCCGCCCTCTTTGTTTGCATACAAACATGTTCTTAAGTAGGCCCCGCCCTCCTTTTTTGCATACTAACATTATCTTTAGTAGGCCCCGCCCTCCTTGTTTGCACACTAACATGTTCTTTAGTAGGCCCCGCCCTCCTTGTTTGCATACTAACATGTTCTTTAGTAGGCCCCGCCCTCCTTGTTTGCATACTAACATGTTCTTTCGTAGGCCCCGCCCTCCTTGTTTGCACACTAACATGTGCTTTAGTAGGCCCCACCCTCCTTGTTTGCACACTAACATGTACTTTAGTAGGCCCCGCCCTCCTTGTTTGCACACTAACATGTTCTTTAAAAGGACACACCCTCCTTGTTTGCACACTAACATGTTCTTTAGTAAGCCCCGCCCTCCTTGTTTGCACACTAACATGTTCTTTAGTAGGTCCCGCCTTCCTTGTTTGCACACTAACATGTTCTTTAGTTTGCCCCGCCCTTCTTGTTTGCACACTAACATGTTCTTTAGTAGGCCCCGCCCTCCTTGTTTGCACACTAATATGTGCTTTAGTAGGCCCCGCCCTCCTTGTTTGCACACTAACATGTTCTTTAGTAGGCCCCGCCCTCCTTGTTTGCACACTAACATGTTCTTTAGTAGGCCCCGCCCTCCTTGTTTGCACACTAACATGTTCTTTAGTAGGACCCGCCCTCCTTGTTTGCACCAACATGTTCTTTAGTAGGACCCGCCCTCCTTGTTTGCATACTAACATGTTCTTTAGTAGGCCCCGCCCTCCTTTTTTGCACACTAACATGTTCTTTAGTATGCCCCGCCCTCCTTGTTTGCATACTAACATGTTCTTTAGTAGGCCCCGCCCTCCTTTTTTGCACACTAACATGTTCTTTAGTAGGCCCCGCCCTCCTTGTTTGCATACTAACATGTTCTTTAGTAGGACCCGCCCTCTTTGTTTGCATACAAACATGTTCTTAAGTAGGCCCCGCCCTCCTTTTTTGCATACTAACATTATCTTTAGTAGGCCCCGCCCTCCTTGTTTGCACACTAACATGTTCTTTAGTAGGCCCCGCCCTCCTTGTTTGCATACTAACATGTTCTTTAGTAGGCCCCGCCCTCCTTGTTTGCATACTAACATGTTCTTTCGTAGGCCCCGCCCTCCTTGTTTGCACACTAACATGTGCTTTAGTAGGCCCCGCCCTCCTTGTTTGCACACTAACGTGTTCTTTAGTAGGACACGCCCTCCTTGTTTGCACACTAACATGTTCTTTAGTAGGCCCCGCCCTCCTTGTTTGCATACTAACATGTTCCTTAGTAGGACCCGCCCTCTTTGTTTGCATACAAACATGTTCTTAAGTAGGCCCCGCCCTCCTTTTTTGCATACTAACATTATCTTTAGTAGGCCCCGCCCTCCTTGTTTGCATACTAACATGTTCTTTAGTAGGCCCCGCCCTCCTTGTTTGCACACTAACGTGTTCTTTAGTAGGACACGCCCTCCTTGTTTGCACACTAACGTGTTCTTTAGTAGGCCCCGCCCTCCTTGTTTGCACACTAACATGTTCTTTAGTAGGACCCGCCCTACTTGTTTGCACACTAACATGTTCTTTAGTAGGCCCCGCCCTCCTTGTTTGCACACTAACATGTTCTTTAGTAGGCCCCGCCCTCCTTGTTTGCATACTAACATGTTCTTAAGTAGGCCCCGCCCTCCTTGTTTGCACACTAACATGTTGTTTAGTAGGCCCCGCCCTCCTTGTTTGCACACTAACATGTTGTTTAGTAGGCCCCGCCCTCCTTGTTTGCACACTAACATGTTCTTTAGTAGGCCCCGCCCTCCTTGTTTGCACACTAACATGTTCTTTAGTAGGACCCGCCCTCCTTGTTTGCATACTAACATGTTCTTAAGTAGGCCCCGCCCTCCTTGTTTGCACACTAACATGTTCTTTAGTAGGACCCACCCTCCTTGTTTGCATACTAACATGTTCTTTAGTAGGCCCCGCCCTCCTTGTTTGCACACTAACATGTTCTTTAGTAGGCCCCGCCCTCCATGTTTGCACACTAACATGTTCTTTAATAGGCCCCGCCCTCCGTGTTTGCACCAACATGTTCTTTAGTAGGACCCGCCCTCTTTTTTCACACTAATATGTTCTTTAGTAGGCCCCACCCTCCTTGTTTGCATACTAACATTATCTTTAGTAGGCCCCGCCCTCCTTGTTTGCATACTAACATGTCCTTTAGTAGGCCCCGCCCTCCTTGTTTGCATACTAACATTATCTTTAGTAGGCCCCGCCCTCCTTGTTTGCATACTAACATGTCCTTTAGTAGGCCCCGCCCTCCTTGTTTGCATACTAACATTATCTTTAGTAGGCCCCGCCCTCCTTGTTTGCACACTAACATGTTCCTTAGTAGGCCCCGCCCTCCTTGTTTGCATACTAACATTATCTTTAGTAGGCCCCGCCCTCCTTGTTTGCACACTAACATGTTCTTTAGTAGGCCCCGCCCTCTTTGTTTGCATACAAACATGTTCTGAAGTAGGCCCCGCCCTCCTTTTTTGCATACTAACATTATCTTTAGTAGGCCCCGCCCTCCTTGTTTGCACACTAACATGTTCTTTAGTAGGCCCCGCCCTCCTTGTTTGCATACTAACATGTTCTTTAGTAGGCCCCGCCCTCCTTGTTTGCATACTAACATGTTCTTTCGTAGGCCCCGCCCTCCTTGTTTGCACACTAACATGTGCTTTAGTAGGCCCCGCCCTCCTTGTTTGCACACTAACATGTACTTTAGTAGGCCCCGCCCTCCTTGTTTGCACACTAACATGTTCTTTAAAAGGACACACCCTCCTTGTTTGCACACTAACATGTTCTTTAGTAAGCCCCGCCCTCCTTGTTTGCACACTAACATGTTCTTTAGTAGGCCCCGCCTTCCTTGTTTGCACACTAACATGTTCTTTAGTTTGCCCCGCCCTCCTTGTTTGCACACTAACATGTTCTTTAGTAGGCCCCGCCCTCCTTGTTTGCACACTAATATGTGCTTTAGTAGGCCCCGCCCTCCTTGTTTGCACACTAACATGTTCTTTAGTAGGCCCCGCCCTCCTTGTTTGCACACTAACATGTTCTTTAGTAGGCCCCGCCCTCCTTTTTTGCACACTAACATGTTCTTTAGTAGGCCCCGCCCTCCTTGTTTGCACACTAACATGTTCTTTAGTAGGCCCCGCCCTCCTTGTTTGCACACTAACATTTTCTTTAGTAGGCCCCGCCCTCCTTTTTTGCACACTAACATGTTCTTTAGTAGGCCCCGCCCTCCTTGTTTGCACACTAACATGTTCTTTAGTAGGCCCCGCCCTCCTTGTTTGCATACTAACATGTTCTTTAGTAGGGCCCGCCCTCCTTGTTTGCATACTAACATGTTCTTTAGTAGGCCCCGCCCTCCTTGTTTGCACACTAACATGTTCTTTAGTAGGCCCCGCCCTCCTTGTTTGCACACTAACATGTTCTTTAGTAGGCCCCGCCCTCCATGTTTGCACACTAACATGTTCTTTAATAGGCCCCGCCCTCCTTGTTTGCACACTAACATGGTCTTTAGTAGGCCCCGCCCTCCTTGTTTGCACACTAACATGTGCTTTAGTAGGACCCGCCCTCCTTGTTTGCACACTAACATGTTCTTTAGTAGGACCCGCCCTCCTTGTTTGCACACTAACATGTTCTTTAGTAGGCCCCGCCCTCCTTGTTTGCACACTAACATGTTCTTTAGTAGGCCCCGCCCTCCTTGTTTGCATACTAACATGTTCTTTCGTAGGCCCCGCCCTCCTTGTTTGCACACTAACATGTGCTTTAGTAGGCCCCGCCCTCCTTGTTTGCACACTAACATGTACTTTAGTAGGCCCCGCCCTCCTTGTTTGCACACTAACATGTTCTTTAAAAGGACACACCCTCCTTGTTTGCACACTAACATGTTCTTTAGTAAGCCCCGCCCTCCTTGTTTGCACACTAACATGTTCTTTAGTAGGCCCCGCCTTCCTTGTTTGCACACTAACATGTTCTTTAGTTTGCCCCGCCCTCCTTGTTTGCACACTAACATGTTCTTTAGTAGGCCCCGCCCTCCTTGTTTGCACACTAATATGTGCTTTAGTAGGCCCCGCCCTCCTTGTTTGCACACTAACATGTTCTTTAGTAGGCCCCGCCCTCCTTGTTTGCACACTAACATGTTCTTTAGTAGGCCCCGCCCTCCTTTTTTGCACACTAACATGTTCTTTAGTAGGCCCCGCCCTCCTTGTTTGCACACTAACATGTTCTTTAGTAGGCCCCGCCCTCCTTGTTTGCACACTAACATTTTCTTTAGTAGGCCCCGCCCTCCTTTTTTGCACACTAACATGTTCTTTAGTAGGCCCCGCCCTCCTTGTTTGCACACTAACATGTTCTTTAGTAGGCCCCGCCCTCCTTGTTTGCATACTAACATGTTCTTTAGTAGGGCCCGCCCTCCTTGTTTGCATACTAACATGTTCTTTAGTAGGCCCCGCCCTCCTTGTTTGCACACTAACATGTTCTTTAGTAGGCCCCGCCCTCCTTGTTTGCACACTAACATGTTCTTTAGTAGGCCCCGCCCTCCATGTTTGCACACTAACATGTTCTTTAATAGGCCCCGCCCTCCTTGTTTGCACACTAACATGGTCTTTAGTAGGCCCCGCCCTCCTTGTTTGCACACTAACATGTGCTTTAGTAGGACCCGCCCTCCTTGTTTGCATACTAACATGTGCTTTAGTAGGACCCGCCCTCCTTGTTTGCACACTAACATGTCCTTTAGTAGGCCCCGCCCTCCTTGTTTGCACACTAACATGTTCTTTAGTACGCCCCGCCCTCCTTGTTTGCACACTAACATGTTCTTTAGTAGGCCCCGCCCTCCTTGTTTGCATACTAACATGTTCTTTAGTAGGACCCGCCCTCCTTGTTTGCACACTAACATGTTCTTTAGTAGGCCCCGCCCTCCTTGTTTGCACACTAACATGTTCTTTAGTAGGCCCCGCCCTCCTTGTTTGCATATTAACATGTCTTTAGTAGGCTCCGCCCCCCTTGTTTGCACACTAACATGTTCTTTAGTAGGCCCCGCCCTCCTTGTTTGCACACTAACATGTTCTTTAGTAGGCCCCGCCCTCCTTGTTTGCACACTAACATGTTCTTTAGTAGGACCCGCCCTTAAACACAATGTTTGTGTTTATGTCTTATGTTTTTGTTCATGTGTGTTTGTTCATGTTTGTGTTGAAGTTTTTGTTTATAATTGTTTGTTCATGTTTTTGTTTGATTGTGTTTGTGTTTTTATTTATTTTTGGTTTGTTTGTGTTCATTTTTTTTGTTGAAGTTTGTGTTTGTTTGTTTGTGTTCATGCTTGTTTTTTCATGTTTGTGTTTAAGTTTGTTTGTTCATTTTTGTGTTTGTTTTTTGTTCGTCTATATTTGTGTTTATGTTAGTGTTTATGTTTTGTTTATAATTGTTCATGTTTGTGTTTATTTTAGTTTGTGTTTGTTTATGTTTGTGATTGTTTGTGTTTATGTTAGTGTTTATGTTTTGTTTATAATTGTTCATGTTTGTGTTTATTTTAGTTTTTGTTTGTTTATGTTTTTTTCTGTTTATATTTGTCTTTATGTTTGTTTGTTCATGCTTTTGTTTGCTCATGTTTTTGTTTTTCCTGTTTATTTCTGTTTTGATTGTTTGTGTTTATGTTTTTTTTTTTTGTTAGTTTTTGTTTATGTTTTTTGTTTAAGTTTGTGTTTGTTATTGCGTGTGTTTGTTTTTCAGTTTGTCTATGTTTGTGTTAATGTTTTTGTTTGTGTTTGTTTATGTTTGTTCATGTTTGTGATTCTTTGTGTTTATGTTAGTGTTAATGTTTTGTTTATGTTTGTCATGTTTGTGTTTATGTTAATTTGTGTTTGTTTATGTTTGTTATTCTGTTTGCTTTGTTTGTTAATATTTTTTTTCTTGTTTTTATTTGTTTGTTTATGTTTTTGTTCATGTTTTTCATTTTTCCAGTTTGTTTGTTGTTTTGTTTGCTTTTGTGTATGTTTTTGTTTACGTTTGTGTTTGTCTGTTTGTGTTCATGCTTGTTTATTAATGTTTGTGTTTAAGTTTGTATTCGTTCATTTGTGCGTTTGATTGTTTGTTTGTCTATGTTTGTGTTTATGTTTTTGTTTATGTTTGTTCATGTTTGTGATATGGTGAAATGATCAAGTATGACACATAGAATGGACCTGCTATCCCCGTTTAAATAAAAAAATCTAATTTCAGTAGGCCCTTATCTTGCACTTACAGATGTAGCGACCAACTGTATTTACTGACAGTGGTTTTATGAGGTGTTCCTGAGCCCATGTGGTGATATTCTTTACACACTGACGTCGGTTTTTGATGCAGTACTGCCTGAGGGATCAAAAGTCCGTAATATCATCGCTTACGTGTAGTCATTTCTCCAGATTCTCTGAAGTTTTTGATGATTTTACGGACCGTAGATGGTAAAATCCCTAAATTCCTTGCAATAGTTCGTTGAGAAATGTTGTTCTAAAACTGTTCGACAATTTGCTTACAAAGTGGTGACCCTCACCCCATCCTTGTTTGTGAATTACTTAGCATTTCATGGAAGCTGCTTTTATACCCAATCATGGCACCCACCTGTTCCCAATTAGCCTGCACACCTGTGGGATGTTCCCAATAAGTGTTTGATGAGCATTCCTCAACCTTATCAGTATTTATTGCCACCTTTCCCAACTTCTTTGTCCCGTGTTGCTGGCATCAAATTCTAAAGTTAATTATTATTTGCGGGGAAAAAAAATGTTTATGAGTTTGAACATCAAATATGTTGTCTTTGTAGCATATTCAACTGAATATGGTTTGAAAAGGATTTGCAAATCATTGTATTTTGTTTTTATTTACATCTAACACAATTTCCCAACTCATATGGAAACAGGGTTTGTATTTCAATACATTTTATTGGATTTTCATATTATTAGTTATACTATATTATTACTTTTAGAATAAATATTTTTAATACAAGTGTTACATAAAAATATAAATGTATTGTATTTTAATACTGTGGTTCTATATCATTATTGTATAGTTGTATTTTGTCATAAAAAACATACATTTATATTGTCATAAACCGGAACATTGTTTTATTCTCAAAATGCAAACACTTTCTTAAACACGGAATGGGAAATAACTTTCACTGATGATTATTTTGTCACAATCACATTTATATTATATTAAAAACACACTTTTTTTTAAACCTAAATTTAACAATTTGATTACACTTTATTTTCTTGCTTATAATCATACATTAAACTATTTCATTTTTTATTTTATTTTATTTACATATTGTTGGTTGTACCATATATCATTTTATATGAATATATTACATAAAAATAGAAATGTACTGTATTTTAATACTGTGGCTCTATAATATTATTATAGTTTTATTTGATCATAAAACATACATTTATATTAGCACAAAACAGATCATAGTTTAATTCACAAAACACAAACAATTCATTAGAAATAATCTCTTAAACACAGAATAAGGTATAACATTCATTGATGATTATTTTATAATAACCAGATTTATATATTAGTATAAATATTTATGAATATATATATGTATTTAAATATATTTAAATACAAATATTATATTAAATTATACAAACATATATTTCTAACCCTAAATTTGTCAGTTTGTGTACACTTCAAATTATTATATAGTTTGTCTGATCATAAAACATACATTTATATTAGCATAAAACAGATAATAGTTGTTATTCGCAAACAATTCATTAAAATTAATATTTCAAACACAAACTGAGAAATAAATTTCACCGATGAATATTTTGTAATAACCACATTTATATTATACTATTTATGAATACATTTATAAAAGTGTGTATTTATTTAAAATATTTAAATTCAAATATTTTATTAAATATTATATACATATTTTAACCCTAAATTTGACAGTTTGTGTACACTTCATATTATTATATAGTTTGTTTGATCATAAAACATACATTTATATTAGCAGAAAACAGATAATAGTTGTTATTTGCAAACAAGTCATTAAAATTAATATCTTAAACACCGAATGAGAAATACATTTTATTGATGACTATATTAAAATAAGCACATATATTATATTATTTATGAATATATTTATAAAATTATGGATTTATTTAAATAGATTTAAATTCAAATATTATGTTAAATAATATATACATATTTTTGTAAACATAAATTTGACAGTTTGTGTAAACTTTATATCATCAAATAGTTTGTTTGATCATAAAAAATACATTTATATTAACATAAAACAAATAAAAATTTTTATTCGCAAACAATTCATTAAAATTAATCTCTTAAACACAGAAAGACAAATAAATTTCACCGATGACTATTTTGTAATCACCACATTCATATGATATTATTTATGGAAATATTTTTACAATTATGTATTTATTTAAATATATTTAAATTCTAATATTATATTAAATAATATATACATATTTTTTAACTTTAATTTTGACAGTTTGTATACACTTTCTTTATAAAGAAATAGTGAGCCAACATTATATTTGTTGTTTTTTAATCATTAATTCAATTATTTCATTTGAATTTCATGTAATTTACATTCTATTATTAATGTGAAAATTTCATTAAATATATTGCATAAAAATATAATTTCACTTTTTCGAATACAGTGGTTTTATACCGTAATATAGTAGTAGTAGTCATTTTTTTATTTCAGACCCAGAGGGATTATTTTCACAGAAGAAAAAACATACAACAATAAAACCCAAATAAAAAGAAATACAACCAGAAATAAAATAGATTAAAAAAACACAAAAAAACACTCCACTTAATTGTAAATGATGAAAAATCCAAGGGCAGTGTGCAGCATTAGCTCAGTTGTGTAAAAGGACGGGAAAAAAAATACGGTGTCACGTCTATGGATTATGTTTTGTTTTTGTCATGTTTGGTCATGTTATGTTTAGTTCTTTGGACATTCAGTTCTGTTTTTGCACTTCCTGGTTTTTTTCCGTCTCCATGCCAACCCATTAGTTTCCACCTGGTCTCCAAGTCACGGCCCTCAGCCCTCACACCTGTTACTAATCCTCATCACAGTCACTATTTTAGCCATTCTCTTTCTGTCATCCTGGCAACTTTGAACTTGTTGAGTTGATACCAAAATGGATACATGGATGATACAGCAGAGGATTGGGAGAATGTCATGTGGTCAGATGAAACCAAAATAGAACTTTTTTGGTAAAAACTCAACTCGTCGTTTTTAGAGGAAGAAGAATACTGAGTTGCATTCCAAGAACACCATACCTACTGTGAAGCATGGGGGTGGAAACATCATGCTTTGGGGCTGTTTTTCTGCTAAGGGGACAGGACGATTGATCCGTGTTAAGGAAAGAATGAATGGGGCCATGTATCGTGAGATTTTCAAGTCAAAACCTCCTTTGAATGGTTGACCAAATACTTATTTTCCACCATAATTTACAAATAAATTCTTTAAAATTCCTACAATGTGAATTCCTGGATTTTTTTTCGCATTCTGCCTCTCACAGTTGAAGTGTACCTATGATGAACATTACAGAACTCTGTCATCATTTGAAGTGGGAGAACTTGCACAATCGCTGGCTGACTAAATACTTTTTTGCCCCACTGAACTTACCTTACCGACATTACCACCTTCCTACCTGTCCCTCATCTACCTTCATGCCTTGCCATGCTGTTTGTTGTTTTGACCACGCCAACGTAAGTTTTTGTATTCATGCCTCAGTGCAAGTTTTTGGTTTGTTTTGTGCCACAGTTAGTGTTTTTTGTTCGTTTTGCCATTGTGCTATTTTTGTTTTGGGTACAGTCTAGTTCAGGGGTCGGGAACCTTTTTGGCTGAGAGAGCCATGAAAGCCAAATGTTTCAAAATGTATTTCCGTAAGAGCCATATAACATTTTTCAACACTGAAGACAACTAAATTTGTGCATTTTTAAGTATGACCAACATTTGAAGAGTATAATAAGTCTCTTATTCTTTTAAACAACATTTTTATTATAAAAGTTAACCAATAATAAATAAAATACTTCTTACCATTAATGCGAGATCTTGAACAGGTGCGGTAGAAAACGGATGGTTGGATTAAAATGCATGAGAATGTTTTATAATTTGAACGTTATTTTTTAAACTGTGATTACCAGCGGAATTATTCATTACTTATCGTGTTAGGCAATGTCAGCTAAGATTTATCTCAGAGCCAGATCTGGCTCTAGAGCCATAGGTTTCCTACCCCTAGTTTAAGCATTAGACAATTTTTTACCTGCACTCTGCCTCCCGCTGTTTCCCACATCTACAAAGCAATTAGCTACCGAATGCCACCTACTGATATGGAAGAGTATTACACGGTTACTCGGCATAGCTCGGTTGGTAGAGTGGCCGTGCTAGCAACCTGAGCGTTCCGGGTTCGATTCCCACTTCCGCCATTCTAGTCACTGCCGTTGTGTCCTTGGGCAAGACGCTTTACACACCTGCCCCTAGTGCCACCCACACTGGTTTAAATGTAACTTAGATATTGGGTGTCACTTTGTAAAGCGCTTTGAGTCACTAGAGAAAAGCGCTATATAAATATAATTATCTGAGAGCCATATGTAGTCATCAAAAGAGCCACAGGTTTCCTACCCCTAGTTTAAGCATTAGACAACTTTTTACCTGCACTCTGCCTCCCGCTGTTTCCCACATCTACAAAGCAATTAGCTACTGACTGCCACCTACTGATATGGAAGAGTATTACACGGTTACTCTGCATAGCCCGGTTGGTGGAGTGGCCGTGCTAGCAACCTGAGCGTTCCGGGTTCGATTCCCACTTCCGCCATTCTAGTCACTGCCGTTGTGTCCTTGGGCAAGACGCTTTACACACCTGCCCCTAGTGCCACCCACACTGGTTTAAATGTAACTTAGATATTGGGTGTCACTTTGTAAAGCGCTTTGAGTCACTAGAGAAAAGCGCTATATAAATATAATTATCTGAGAGCCATATGTAGTCATCAAAAGAGCCACAGGTTTCCTACCCCTAGTTTAAGCATTAGACAACTTTTTACCTGCACCCTGCCTCCCGCTGTTTCCCACATCTACAAAAAAAATTAGCTACCGACTGCCACCTACTGATATGGAAGAGTATTACACGGTTACTCGGCATAGCTTGGTTGTTAGAGTGGCCGTGCTAGCAACCTGAGGGTTCCAGGTTCGATTCCCACTTCCGCCATTCTAGTCACTGCCGTTGTGTCCTTGGGGAAGACACTTGACACACCTGCCCCTAGTACCACCCACACTGGTTTAAATGTAACTTAGATATTGGGTGTCACTTTGTATAGCGCTTTGAGTCACTAGAGAAAAACGCTATATAAATATAATTATCTGAGAGCCATATGTAGTCATCAAAAGAGCCACAGGTTTCCTACCCCTAGTTTAAGCATTAGACAACTTTTTACCTGCACTCTGCCTCCCGCTGTTTCCCACATCTACAAAGCAATTAGCTACCGACTGCCACCTACTGATATGGAAGAGTATTACACGGTTACTCGGCGTAGCTCGGTTGGTGGAGTGGCCGTGCTAGCAACCTGAGGGTTTCAGGTTCGATTCCCACTTCCGCCATTCTAGTCACTGCCGTTGTGTCCTTGGGCAAGACACTTTACACACCTGCCCTTAGTGCCACCCACACTGGTTTAAATGTAACTTAGATATTGGGTGTCACTTTGTAAACCGCTTTGAGTCAAAAGAGAAAAGCGCTATATAAATATAATTATCTGAGAGCCATATGTAGTCATCAAAAGAGCCACAGGTTTCCTACCCCTAGTTTAAGCTTTAGACACCTTTTTACCTGCACCCTGCCTCCCGCTGTTTCCCACATCTACAAAGCAATTAGCTACCGACTGCCACCTACTGAATTGGAAGAGTATTACGCGGTTACTCGGCGTAGCTCGGTTGGTAGAGTGGCCGTGCTAGCAACCTGAGGGTTCCGGGTTCGATTCCCGCTTCCGCCATTCTAGTCACTGCCGTTGTGTCCTTGGGCAAGACACTTTACACACCTGCCCCCAGTGCCACCCACACTGGTTTAAATGTAACTTAGATATTGGGTGTCACTTTGTAAAGCGCTTTGAGTCACTAGAGAAAAGCGCTATATAAATACAATTATCTGAGAGCCATATGTAGTCATCAAAAGAGCCACAGGTTTCCTACCCCTTGTTTAAGCATTAGACACCTTTTTACCTGCACCCTGCCTCCCGCTGTTTCCCACATCTACAAAGCAATTAGCTACCGACTGCCACCTACTGATATGGAAGAATATTACGCGGTTACTCGGCATAGCTCGGTTGGTAGAGTGGCCGTGCTGGCAACCTGAGGGTTCCGGGTTCGATTCCCACATCCGCCATTCTAGTCACTGCCGTTGTGTCCTTGGGCAAGACACTTTACACACCTGCCCCCAAGTGCCACCCACACTGGTTTAAATGTAACTTAGATATTGGGTGTCACTTTGTAAAGCGCTTTGAGTCACTAGAGAAAAACGCTATATAAATATAATTATCTGAGAGACGTATGTAGTCATCAAAAGAGCCACAAGTTTCCTACCCCTAGTTTAAGCATTAGACAACTTTTTACCTGCACCCTGCCTCCCGCTGTTTCCCACATCTACAAAGCAATTAGCTACCGACTGCCACCTACTGATATGGAAGAGTATTACACGGTTACTCGGCATAGCTCGGTTGGTAGAGTGGCCGTGCTAGCCACCTGAGGGTTCCGGGTTCGGTTCCCACTTCCGCCATTCTAGTCACTGCCGTTGTGTCCTTGGGCAAGACACTTTACACACCTGCCCCTAGTGCCACCCACACTGGTTTGTAAAGCGCTTTGAGTCACTAGAGAAAAGCGCTATATAAATATAATTATCTGAGAGCCATATGTAGTCATCAAAAGAGCCACATCTGGCTCTAGAGCCATAGGTTCCCTACCCCTGGTCTAGTTTGTTATCCGCCATTGTGCGCGCCCTTTGTTTTCCTGCTTTGTATAATTGTGTTTAAATAAATCGAATATGTACTCACACTCTCGTCCGGCTCCTGCCAATCATCCTTTGCGTGGAAGAAACAAATCCAAGTCCATGCTTGTCAGCAGGTTGTAGAATCTCTTTGAAGAGAAAATGCTCAACATTTCTAAAAGAAGATGGGGGGGAAAAAAAAAAAAAAAACTAACAACATTTCTCTTCAGCGTTCAGTTATTGAAGACGGCCTTGATGGACCTGCTCCATTTATCCCAGAAGGTGGCACAATTGTGTCGGGGCTGGTTGCCGGCCAGGCATTGATCACGGGGCGCTTTGAAGAGGCCGTCAGCGAGGTCTCCTCCCTCAGACGCTCTCCGTCTTTCTTCCCCGCGTTTTCAGAGAACCTCTTGACCTCTTGGCCCTAAGACAGCGTTGACGAGTTGCCAAAATGTCACGGCCTGCTCCATTTGAATAAAAAGCGCGAGGGCGGCGTGAGAGGGCCGTGCTGCATGGTGTCGCTGCTTGCCAATTGAAAGTTACCAAGGGCACAGTCTTTTGTCAGCCATGTCTATTTTTCTTTCCTACTGTACTTTTTTTTTTTTTTTTTTTTTTCTTTCCCTACCTCCAGCCTTCGTTTGGAGTCGGCTTCGTCTTCCCTCTCTCGCCGTCAGTGCTACAAATGGACTCTGGAGGACAGCAGTGGACTCTGTTGAAAAAAACAGTATCAATCAATTAATTTTTACTTCACAAAACACAAGGATCTCAGCTACAATCGGGCGGAAGGCGGGATACACCCTGGACAAGTCGCCGCCTGCCGCTGGGTGACGTCATACGCAAATACGGTGTTAGCTTTCACTGCTATGCTGATGACACCCAACTCTACATGCCCCTAAAGCTGACCAACACGCCGGACTGTAGTCAGTTGGAGGCGTGTCTTAATGAAATTAAACAATGGATGTCCGCTAACTTTTTGCAACTTAACGCCAAAAAAACGGAAATGCTGATTATCGGTCCTGCTAGACACCGACCTCTATTTATATACAATGTTTTTCCCAAAAAATTATTCCAAAGTGGAATATTTGATGTGAAGTAATTGGACCCTTATATAGGTAAATAATTCAATCAATCAATCAATGTTTACTTATATAGCCCTAAATCACTAGTGTCTCAAAGGGCTGCACAAACCACTACGACATCCTCAGTAGGCCCAAACCACTACGACATCCTCAGTAGGCCCACATAAGGGCAAGGAAAACTCACACCCAGTGGGACGTCGGTGACAATAATGACCCAGTGGGACGTCGGTGACAATGATGACTATGAGAAACCTTGGAGAGGAGGAAAGCAATGGATGTCGAGCGGGTCTAACATGATACTGTGAAAGTTCGATCCATAATGGATCCAACACAGTCGCGAGAGTCCAGTCCAAAGCGGATCCAACACAGCAGCGAGAGTCCCGTTCACAGCGGAGCCAGCAGGAAACCATCCCAAGCGGAGGCGGATCAGCAGCGCAGAGATGTCCCCAGCCGATACACAGGCAAGCAGTACATGGCCACCGGATCGGACCGGACCCCCTCCACAAAGGAGAGTGGGAGATAGAAGAAAAAGAAAAGAAACGGCAGATCAACTGGTCTAAAAAAGGAGTCTATTTAAAGGCTAGAGGATACAAATGAGTTTTAAGATGAGACTTAAATGCTTCTACTGAGGTGGCATCTCGAACTGTTACCGGGAGGGCATTCCAGAGTACTGGAGCCCGAAATGAAAAAGCTCTATAGCCCGCAGCCTTTTTTTGGGCTTTGGGAATCACTAATTCATAACATTAATTACTTTTTGAATAATGACAGTTTAAAAAAAAAAAATCTAACTAAAATGAATAGGGATCCAAAAAGGCCCGACTCATAAAAGTCTTAAAAATAAATCATACATTATTTTACTTACAACGCTTGAGTATATAGCCCAACATTTTATCATTTTTTCTCTGTTTTATGCCTTTTTTGTCATAGAAAACTTTGTTTTTTATGGCAAACACAAAATACACAATGTTTTTCCCACAAAAATATTCAACAGTGGAATATTTGCTGCCCTGCGATGAGGTGGCGACTTGTCCAGGGTGTACCCCGCCTTCCGCCCGCTTGTAGCTGAGATAGGCACCAGCGCCCCCCGCCACCCTAAAGGGAATAAGCGGTAGAAAATGGATGGATGGACAAGGACACCCCCTGATCTGAGCAGTGCCTCACCTGTGATCATGCAAAGAAACAAAATATGCAAAACTCTGTTGGGAACTCGCATGGCTGCAGTTGTGTGTCCCCGATGATGCAAAAATCCAGGAGAGTTGAGTGAAGGTAAGAGAAATTTAATTCAGAACTCATAAGAAAACAAATAAACATTAAAGCTGCAAGCAGCGTTGGTCGGGCCCGCCTTTGGCTGCTGCCCCCGAGACCCACGGCCGGATAAGCGTTAGAAGACGCCTTAGAGACACTATTTTGAGAATCTAATGCATTGTGAAAGTAATGCAGTTGTTGTATTGAAGTGAAAGTATCAAACTTCCTGTTGCTAAAGTATGTCAATTATTCAAATGTAGGTCTAAGTGAGACCTACATAGTGTTTTTGGTTTCATGTCTCTCTGACATTCCTACCGGAAGTTACAAGCAGTTTTGTCTGTGTTTTCTTCCTAGGAGCAGTTTGTCCGTGTTGTATTCCTAGGGGGGCGGTAGAGCGCAATTTTGAGTTTTGAGGTTAGGTTTTTTCATCAGATCGCAATTTTTGCCAGACCTGATGTGTGTGTCAAGTTTGGTGAGTTTAGAAGCATTTTAAGGGGGTCAAAGAACAGCTCAAAGAGGCAAAAATGACATTTTTTTAGGAGACTTTGCTCAGGGGTTCTTTGAAGGCGCGTAAAATCAAAACCTGAGAACTTATCAAAACTCTGTTCTATACTTTTAATCAGAATGGTTCAATTTCTCTCCTGTGCGAGTTTGAAGCCAAAACAACAAACGCACTCAGAGGAGATAATGTTTGAAGAAAGCTGACCTGTTTTTACAAAACTTTTGTTTTGAAGGGGGGATTGCAAACTTCCTGTTGATTTTTGTTGGGGGTTGTCAATCTATGAAATGTAGGTCTAAGCGAGACCTACATAGAGGTTTTTGTTTCATGTCTCTCCGACATTCTTACCGGAAGTTACAAGCAATTTTGTCTGTGTTTTCTTCCTAGGAGCAGTTTTTTCAGTGTTTTATTCAAAAATAGCGCTAGAGCGCAATTTTGAGTTTTGGGTTTTGTTTTTTCATTAGATCGCAATATCCGCCAATCCTTATGTGTGTGCCAAGTTTAGTGACTTTTGAAGCATTTTAAGGGGGTGAAGTAACAGCTCAAAGAGGCAAAAATGACATTTTTTTAGGAGACTTTGCTCAGGGGTTCTTTGAAGGCGCGTAAAATCAAAACCTGAGAACTTATCAAAACTCTGTTCTATACTTTTAATCAGAAGGGTTCGAACTCTCTCCTGTGCGAGTTTGAAGCCAAAACAACAAACGCACTCAGAGGAGATAATGTTTGAAGAAAGCTGACCGGTTTTTACAAAACTTTTGTTTTGAAGGGGGGATTGCAAACTTCCTGTTGATTTTTGTTGGGGGTTGTCAATCTATGAAATGTAGGTCTAAGCGAGGCCTACATAGAGGTTTTCGTTTCATGTCTCTCCGACATTCTTACCGGAAGTTACAAGCAATTTTGTCTGTGTTTTCTTCCTAGGAGCAGTTTTTTCAGTGTTTTATTAAAAAATAGCGCTAGAGCGCAATTTTGAGTTTTGGGGTTTCGTTTTTTCATTAGATCGCAATATTCACCAGTCCTTATGTGTGCGCCAAGTTTAGTGACTTTTGAAGCATTTTAAGGGGGTCAAATAACAGCTCAAAGAGGCGAGAATGACATTTTTTTAGGAGACTTTGCACAGGGGTTCTTTGAAGGCGCGTAAAATCAAAACCTGGGAACTTATCAAAACTCTGTTCTATATTTTTAATCAGAAGGGTTCAATCTCTCTCCTGTGCGAGTTTGAAGCCAAAACAACAAACGCACTCAGAGGAGATAATGTTTGAAGAAAGCTGACCGGTTTTTACTAAAGTTTTGTTTTGAAGGGGGGATTGCAAACTTCCTGTTAATTTTTGTTGGGAGTTGTCAATCTATGAAATGTAGGTCTAAGCGAGACCTACATAGAGGTTTGTGTTTCATGTCTCTCCGACATTCTTCCCGGAAGTTACAAGCAATTTTGTCTGTGTTTTCTTCCTAGGAGCAGTTTTTTCAGTGTTTTATTCAAAAATAGCGATAGAGCGCAATTTTGAGTTTTGGGGTTTGGTTTTTTTCATTAGATCGCAATATTCGCCAGTCTTTATGTGTGCGCCAAGTTTGGTGACTTTTCAAGCATTTTAAAGGGGTCAAATTACAGCGCAAAGAGGCATTTTTTGCGAAAATTTTATTTTGAAGGGGTTTTTGCCAACTTCCTGTAGATTTTTGCTGAAAGAAGTGAGTGTATGAAAATTGGGTCTAAGTCAGACCTACATAGGAGTTTTTGTTTCATGTCGCTATGACATTCCTAACAGAACTTACATGCAGTTTTGTCTGTAATTTTTTTCCTAGGGGGCGCTAGAGCGCAATTTTCATTTTGGGGGATTGGTTGGTTAATATGTTGGGAAGGTTCGCTATACCGACGTGTGTCAAATTTGGTGAGTTTTGAAGCATGTTAAGGGGGTCAAATTAGGGTGCGTAGGTGCGAAATAATAATAAAACACAGCAGTTTCAATATGGGCCTGCGCACCCTAATAAAGCAGTCTTGCATAGTAAGTTCACCAAACATAGATTTATCTTCGAGCACTGAGGAGTGCTCGAGTGAAATATAAATAGGCAGTAGTTGGATTGACAGCAGGTGTGAACCGCTGCCAATCAACGAAAAGAGAAAAACAACAGTGCTTGTGAATAAAACAGGAAATACAACAAAGTAAGAGCACTGAACAGGAAGTAAATACAAAAACACGAACATTTACAGAAATAAAGGGACAGATCGTCACAACCTCCTTTCCATATGAGTTGGGAAATTGTGTTAGATTATTTTATTCTTTTATTCTTTGGCTTTTAACACTACGTGAGTTGTGTGGTCCTCTGTTGTCCTCTGTGTTTTTTATACACTTTGATTTTTATTTTACTGTTTCAATTGATTTTACCCTTTAAAATTGTTTTTAATGATATTTGTTTTTATATTGTTTTTATTGTTTTTTTGTTTGTTTTATTCAGTCATTGGCAGAGCATATTATTGTTTGTTTTTGTTTTTGTTTTTTAATATTGTTTTTAACATGGCTGTGCAGCACTTTGGAAACGTTATTGTTGTTTAAATGTGCTTATATAAATAAAGTGGATTTTGTTAGATGTAAATATAAATAGAATACAATGATTTGCAAATCATTTTCAACCCATATTCAGTTGAATATGCTACAAAGACAACATATTTGATGTTCAAACTGATAAACATTTGTTTGTTTTTTTGCAAATAATCATTAATTTTAGAATTTGATGCCAGCAACAGGTGACAAAGAAGTTGGGCAAAGTGGCAATAAATACTGATAAAGTTGAGGAATGCTCATCAAACACTTATATGAAACCTCCCACAGGTGTGGAGGCTAATTGGGAACAGGTGGGTGCCATGATTGGGTATAAAAGCAGCTTCCATGAAATGCTAAGTAATTCACAAACAAGGATGGGGTGAGGGTCACCAATTTGTAAGCAAATTGTCGAACAGTTTTCGAACAACATTTCTCAGCGAGCTATGGCAAGGAATTTAGGGATTTTACCATCTACGGTCCGTAAAATCATCAAAAACTTCAGAGAATCTGGAGAAATCACTGCCTAAGCCATGATATTACGGACTTTTGATCCCTCAGGCGGTACTGCATCAAAAACCGACATCAGTGTGTAAAGGATATCACCACATGGGCTCAGGAACACTTCATAAAACCACTGTCAGTAACTACAGTTGGTCGCTACCTCTGTAAGTGCAAGTTAAAACTCTACTATGCAAAGAAAAACCCATTTATCAACAACACCCAGGAACGCTGCCAGCTTCTCTGAGCCCAAGCTCATCTAAGATGGACTGATGCAAAGTGGAAAAGTGTTCTGTGGTCTGACAAGTCCACATTTCAAGTTATATTTGGAAACAGAGGACGTGGTGTCCTCCAGAACAAAGAAGAACATAACCATTGGGCTTGTTATAGGCGCAAAGTTCAAAAGCCAGCCTCTGTGATGGTATGGGGGTGTATTAGTGCCCAAGGCATGGGTAACTTACACATCTGTGAAGGCACCATTAATGAGACTTTTCAAACTGAAGGAAGTGAAGGAGGACTTTTACCAGAAAGCTATCAACCTCACCGCACGTCACTGATCTGAACCTACGTCTGAAAGCCCAAGATGGAAAAAAAAAAGAAGAAACTTTGGAAGGGGGCAACAGACGTGGGGACACGCTCCTGGATAACCGGCTGCAACGAATGCCGAGTGGATACAGGTATTCCATTACAAAACTCAAAAGCAGTGAAGTTGTCATGTTGTGTAAATAATGAATTAATACAGAAAACATCCATCCACCCATCCATTTTCAACCACTTGTTCCGTTCGGGGTGACGGGGGGTGCTGGAGCCTATCTCAGCTGCATTCGGGCAGAGGGCAGGGTACACCCTGGAGAAGTCGACATATATATATATATATATATATATATATATATATATATATGTATGTGTGGGAAAAAAATCACAAGACTACTTCATCTCTACAGAACTGTTTCATGAGGGGTTCCCTCAATCATCAGGAGATTTTAATGGAAGCATTCACATACAATGGTTTATATAGGGCACAGAGTGGGTGGGTACAGGCAGGCGTAGGAGCGTGGTGATTGGCTCATGTGCTACCTAGGAGGTGTTTCCGTCTGTGGCGGCATGTTGAAATGATTTCACTGCGCTTGTTGAGGGATGACAGGTCTGGATGATATTTAATAAACAGTTTCTCTTTTAAGCATAGGTTCCATCTTTTATTACCACTGTTGTAAGGTGTGCTGGATGCAAGAATTTGCCATGTTATTGAATATTCAACATTATTGTCTTTGAGGTTTCAAATGTGCTTGCTGAGTTCTGTAGAATTCCGCAAAGCCTGGTTTCTATCACAACGCCTCCTTTAGAAACCAGGCTTTGCGGAATTCTACAGAACTCAGCAAGCACATTTGGAACCTCAAAGACAATAATGTTGAATATTCAATAACATGGCTATCATCAGGAAAAATCTCCTGATGATTGAGGGAACCCCTCATGAAACAGACTTGATGGAGGCCAGATAATTTACTCCGGTTCCATGTTCCATCTTCACATGCTAACCAGGACGAACCTCAAAGGTTTTCAGTGGCTCCAAACAAGAGTACTGGAAAAACTTAGAGGTCAGATTATAGACTTTGGTTTCACCTTGAAGACCTAATCAGGTAACTCTGTTAGGTTGTTTTAAACCAAAGAACTTAGAACACAAATGGAGTCTAGAATTTGGTTCTCCCTTGACAAATTAACCAGTGTAACATTCAATGGAAGGGTTTTTTTTTTAGACCATTTCAAAACCATTGAGGTCAGATCATAGACTTAGGTTCCATCTTCATGGGCTAACTCGATCATATTCGTTTGGAAGAAGGGATTTCATTTCGGGGTGATCTTTGTCACTTCTGATATTAGAGCCCTGAGTGATGGTCGATACTGATATTGATACAATCTCTGCAAGAATAATTCATACGTTTATTTTTTAGTAGAGTGGAATGTAAGAAAAGGTTTGATCAAGTGAAATGAGTCAAACCGAGAACAGTGGTGGGTATGAAAAACAGCAAGCTATTGATTATTAACCATCCTGAATGGACTTGTGCTAGCTTCAAGTTAAAGCGGGTGGTAAGTGTCACAACAAGTCATTAAGTTAGGCTCGTGGCGCAGTGTCTTGAGTTATGCGGACAGGTTTGTGTGGAGAGGCGGAGCCAACGGTCTGACGGCGTGGGCCGGGCATGTTGGAGCCCTGTCCAAGATGGCGGGAAGGAGGCCGAGAATGCGGCTAAGCGGAGAGGCGGGGCGTGCTGGGAGCGACGCTACGAGCAAGATCAGGTGCGTGGCTCACACACCGGCCCACAATTAACTCATCTCCTCACGCTGAGATAAAAGGGGAGAAGGAAGAGAAATCGGCAGAAGGAGTAGGAGGGCAGCAAATAGGAAGCGAGAACTGCCAAAAAGCAGACAAGGACGACGACGACGGCGCCTGAAAAGCAGACCGGGGACGAGCAGTGGAGGAAGGAGCTGAAAAGCGATCCGGACTGCAGCCAAGCTTTATTGCAAAATAAAGGAGTCAAACCTGCTCAAAGCATGTCCTTCCTGGGTGGTCCATTGAACCCGAGCGATGACGGCTCAAGACTGTCACGGTTTGTTACTGGATATTTTCTAATGCTGCCTTTGGAGACTTTGTATGTTTAAGTAAAATGCAACTTCAATGATTTGATACTTGTTCGTATTGACAAGTGTGCTGTTTTACATATGTCTGGCTTTTGTGCTATAGTGTGCTGAGCTGTTGTGTAGCTGCTATCATTTCAATAAGCACACCAACCATGTGTGCTTTAGTCCAGGACGTTTAGACGTTTACCGGCTGTCCAGATTTGCACAGGTAGGACTGCTTGTATCGGACTTTTTTACGCGCAAGCCCGTATCATCCGATACTTGAGTGATGCGGACACGTTTGTTACTGGACATGCAACTTCAATGATTTGATACTTGTTTATCTTGACAAGTGTGCTGTTTCATTGTTCGGTGATCCTTACGCATGTCTAGCTGGTGTGCTATTGTGGGCTGAGCTGTTGCGTAGCTGCCACAGCTCCAACAAGCACACTGAACATGCGCGCTTAGTCGAGGGCATTTTTTTTTATGTTAACTGGCTGTCCAGGTAGGACTGCTTGTATCGGACGTTTTACGCGCAACTCATATATCGGACCAATATTCGATATCGATATCGGGGAGCCCGATTTTTATCGACTCAAAAAATGAGACAAGTTAGCCGAGAGTATCTCGCGGCCAAGAGGCTCAACGAGGTGGTTTTTGCATGGGCATGCGAGTGTGTGTGTGTGTGTGTGTGTGTGTGTGTGTGTGTTTGAGGGGGCACACTTGACCTCCTCCCTCTCCAGACATCGACGGAGGAGGGGATGGAGAGCTTCTTCAGGCTGTCGCTCAAACTTCTCTCTCTCTCTCTCTCTCTTCTTTGTTCTCGCGTGGATTTGACGCGGTCTGGCGGGGACACAACATTAGGCACACCACCTAAGGAGAACTGGTGTACCTACTGTTCATCCATCCATCCATCCATTTTCTACCGCTTATTCCCTTTCGGGGTAGCGGGGGGCGCTGGCGCCTATCTCAGCTACAATCGGGCGGAAGGCGGGGTACACCCTGGACAAGTCGCCACCTCATCGCAGGGCCAACACAGATAGACAGACAACATTCACACACTAGGGCCAATTTAGTGTTGCCAATCAACCTATCCCCAGGTGCATGTCTTTGGAAGTGGGAGGAAGCCGGAGTACCCGGAGGGAACCCTAATGTTCAATCAATGTTTATTTATATAGCCCCAAATCACAAATGTCTCAAAGGGCTGCACAAATCATTACGACTACAACATCCTCGGAAGAACCCACAAAAGGGCAAGGAAAACTCACACCCAGTGGGCAGGGGAGAATTCACATCCAGTGGGACGCCAGTGACAATGCTGACTATGAGAAACCTTGGAGAGGACCTCAGATGTGGGCAACCCCGCCCCCCTTCTAAGGGACCGAAAGCAATGGATGTCGAGCGGGCGGGTCTAACATGATACTGTGAAAGTTCAATCCGTGGTGGCTCCAACACGGCGTGTTGCGTGTTGCTGGTTGGCGCCTTGCATGGCAGCTCCCTCCATCAGTGTGTGAATGTGTGTGTGAATGGGTAAATGTGGAAGTAGTGTCAAAGCGCTTTGAGTACCTTGAAGGTAGAAAAGCGCTATACAAGTACAACCCATTTATTATTTATTATTATAACACAGCCGCGAGAGTTCAGTTCAAAGCGGATCCAAGACAGCAGCGAGAGTCCCGTCCTCAGGAAACCATCCCAAGCGGAGGCAGATCAGCAGCGTAGAGATGTCCCCAACCGGTCCATCCTGGGTCTCGACTCTGGACAGCCAGTACTTCATCCATGGTCATCGGACCGGACCCCCTCCACAAGGGAGGGGGGGGGGGGGCGGACATAGGAGAAAAAAAGAAAAGAAGCGGCAGATCAACTGGTCTAAAAAGGAGGTCTATTTAAAGGCTAGAGTTTTAAGGTGAGACTTAAATGTTGTGGCTCAAAGCGCATATAGGGCTTGAGAAAGATAGCTTTAAAGCATGTGGGTGTTCCTTGGCAACAGGTGGGGGGGTGGGGGTGGGTTGGGGATGGGGGGGGGGGTGTTTTGCAGCATGGAAAGACAATACAATTAAATGATTAATGCGCGGCGTGGTGCGCAGACAATTAAAACCATTATAGGAATTAAAACGGCGTTATGGCGGCGCCGAGAGCTGATGACACCCGCCACGGCCCCCCCCCCCCCCCCATTTTAAAGAGCAATTTTCATAATTCCAATAATTGGAATTACGGCATATTCATTCATTTAGCGAGCGAGGAGGGCTGAGAGCGGCCACTAATGAAACGCAATCATTAGCATCCAAACAAAGTAATTGGGTCGTCTTTTTTTTCCCCCCTCCGGCGAGATAGGTGAGAAGACACAATCACAGGCGCCCGCCGCCGGTGTGTGAACGCACGGGCAAAGTAATTAAAGCAGAGATGAAGACGAGACCAGTGCTGCTGTGGTTCTGAAAACACCTTCTGAAAACATCGCTGATTGCCCTTGATTGGAGGCCTCGCCGTATCCTCTGATTTTGTTTATGGATCCTCTCCAAGCTGGGAGGCGTGGGGGGGGCGCAAGGGTGTGGGGTGGGGGGGAAGCTGGGTTACGAACTTGCTGGTCCGTCAGCAGCTGTTCCGACACGCGTACGCCAAGTCTTCTCCAAATGTCTTCACAGGATATCTTTTTGTGAATGGATGGACAAACATTTCCACTATGTTTCAATCAATCAATCAATCAATGTTTACTTATATAGCCCTAAATCACTAGTGTCTCAAAGGGCTGCACAAACCACCACGACATCCTCGGTAGGCCCACATAAGGGCAAAGAAAAACTCACAGCCAGTGGGACGTCGGTGACAATGATGACTATGAGAAACCTTGGAGAGGAGGAAAGCAATGGATGTCGAGCGGGTCTAACATGATACTGTGAAAGTTCAATCCACAATGGATCCAACACAGTCGCGAGAGTCCAGTCCAAAGCGGATCCAACACAGCAGCGAGAGTCCCGTTCACAGCGGAGCCAGCAGGAAACCATCCCAAGCGGAGGCGGATCAGCATCGCAGAGATGTCCCCCGCCGATACACAGGCAAGCAGTACATGGCCACCGGATCGGACCGGACCCCCCTCCACAAGGGAGAGTGGGACATAGAAGAAAAAGAAAAGAAACGGCAGATCAACTGGTCTAAAAAGGGAGTCTATTTAAAGGCTAGAGTATACAAATCAATCAATCAATCAATCAATGTTTACTTATATAGCCCTAAATCACTAGTGTCTCAAAGGGCTGCACAAACCACCACGACATCCTCGGTAGGCCCACATAAGGGCAAGGAAAAACTCACACCCAGTGGGACGTCGGTGATAATGATGACTATGAGAAACCTTGGAGAGGAGGAAAGCAATGGATGTCGAGCGGGTCTAACATGATACTGTGAAAGTTCAATCCACAATGGATCCAACACAGTCGCGAGAGTCCAGTCCAAAGCGGATCCAACACAGCAGCGAGGGTCCCGTTCACAGCGGAGCCAGCAGGAAACCATCCCAAGCGGAGGCGGATCAGCATCGCAGAGATGTCCCCAGCCGATGCACAGGCAAGCAGTACATGGCCACCGGATCGGACCGGACCCCCTCCACAAGGGAGAGTGGGACATAGGAGAAAAAGAAAAGAAACGGCAGATCAACTGGTCTAAAAGGGAGTCTATTTAAAGGCTAGAGTATACAAATGAGTTTTAAGGTGAGACTTAAATGCTTCTACTGAGGTGGCATCTCGAACTGTTACCGGGAGGGCATTCCAGAGTACTGGAGCCCGAACGGAAAACGCTCTATAGCCCGCAGACTTTTTTTGGACTTTGGGAATCACTAATAAGCCGGAGTCCTTTGAACGCAGATTTCTTGCCGGGACATATGGTACAATACAATCGCTATGTTTGTATATGAGAGGATTTATGTACAGTCGTGGTCAAAAGTTTACTTGTGAAGGATATAATGTCATCCATCCATCTTCTTCCACTAATCTGAGGTCAGGTCGCGGGGGCAGCAGCCTAAGTAAGGAAGCCCAGACTTCCCTCGCCCCAGCCAGTTCGTCCAGCTCTTCCCGGGGGATCCCGAGGCGTTCCCAGGCCATAGTCTTCCCAACGTGTCCTGGGTCTTCCCCGTGGCCTTGGACGTGCCCTAAACACCTCCCTAGGGAGGCGTTCGGGTGGCATCCTGACCAGATGCCTGAACCACCTCATCTGGCTCCTCATGAAGCCTCCTTGGGGTGTTTCCCTGCTGGCTCCGCTGTGAACGGGACTCTCGCTGCTGTGTCGGATCCGCTTTGGACTGGACTCTCGCGACTGTGTTGGATCCATTATGGATTGAACTTTCACAGTATCATGTTAGACCCGCTCGACATCCATTGCTTTCCTCCTCTCCAAGGTTCTCATAGTCATCATTATCACCGACGTCCCACTGGGTGTGAGTTTTCCTTGCCCTTATGTGGGCCTACCGAGGATGTCGTAGTGGTTTTTGCAGCCCTTTGAGACACTAGTGATTTAGGGCTATATAAGTAAACATTGATTGATTGATTGATTGATGAAGTGGAGGAGCAGCGGCTTTACTTTGAGTTCCCCCCGGATGACAGAGCTTCTCACCCTATCTCTAAGGGAGAGACCCAAACTCATTTCGGCCGCTTGTACCCGTGATCTTATCCTTTCGGTCATGACCCAAAGCTCATGACCATAGGTGAGGATGGGAACGTAGATCGGCCGATAAATTGAGAGCTTTGCCTTCCGGCTCAGCTCCTTCTTCACCACAACGGATCGATACAACGTCCGCATTACTGAAGACGCCGCACCGATCCGCCTGTCGATCTCACGATCCACTCTTCCCCCACTCGTGAACAAGACTCCTAGGTACTTGAACTCCTCCACTTGGGGCAGGGTCTCCTCCCCAACCCGGAGATGGCACTCCACCCTTTTCCGGGCGAGAACCATGGACTCGGACTTGGAGTCCGGTCGCTTCACACTCGGCTGCGAACCGACTCCTAGGTACTTGAACTCCTCCACTTGGGGCATGGTCTCTTTCCCAACCCGGAGATGGCACTCCACCCTTTTTCCGGGCGAGAACCATGGACTCGGACTTGGAGTCCGGTCGCTTCACACTCGGCTGCGAACCGACTCCTAGGTACTTGAACTCCTCCACTTGGGGCAGGGTCTCTTTCCCAACCCGGAGATGGCACTCCACCCTTTCCCGGGCGAGAACCATGGACTCGGACTTGGAGTCCGGTCGCTTCACACTCGGCTGCGAACCGACTCCTAGGTACTTGAACTCCTCCACTTGGGGCAGGGTCTCTTTCCCAACCCGGAGATGGCACTCCACCCTTTTCCGGGCGAGAACCATGGACTCGGACTTGGAGTCCGGTCGCTTCACACTCGGCTGCGAACCGATCCAGTGAGAGCTGATGAAGCCATCAGGACCAAATCGTCTGCAAAAAGCAGAGACCTAATCCCGCGGTCCCCAAACCGGAACCCCTCAACGCCTTGACTGCGCCTAGAAATTCTGTCCATAAAAGTTATGACCAGAATAAGTGACAAAGGGCAGCCTTGGCGGAGTCCAACCCTCACTGGAAACGTTCCAGACTTACTGCCGGCAATGTGGACCAAGCTCTGACACTGATCTTACAGGAAGTGGACCGACACAATAAGACAGTCCGATACCCCATACTCTCCGAGCACTCTCGGACCTTTACTGTTCCTAATATACGCATGCCACTGTGAATTGTTCCTGTTTGCGGATGACTCGGCCCCGCTGGTATCCGGCAAGGACAAGTCACAGGTGGAACAAATCCTTAGTGCTGAACTCCTTAGGTAAAACGGAATCCATCGTATTTGGGTCCCATATCAAACTTAAGAAAGTCAGTGACTTCACTATAAAAGTGGGTGACATTGTTATCACCAGGAAGGATGAGATCACCTACTTAGGTTCCATTCTAGAGGCTAATCTTTCCTGTGATAAAATGGCAACCAAGGTGATCTAAAAGGTCAACCAAAGAACGAGATTCCTCTACAGAATCTCCTCTCTGGTCAACAAAAGCACTCATTCAACCCTTCTTCGATTACGCTTGCACCTCCAAAACCCTCAAATCTAGACTCCAAACATCCCAGAATAAGCTAATCTGGTTACTTTTAGACCTCCACCCCAGATCACACCTCACTCCAACCCACTTCTCCAAAGTGGGCTGGCTCAGGGTGGAGGACAGAGTCAAACAACTTGCACTGAGCCTGGTCTATAAAATCCGCTACACCTCCCTGATACCGAAGTACATGTCAAACTACTTCCTTAACGTAAATGGCCGCCATAACCACAACACCAGGGGGAGCTCCACAAACCACGTTAAACCCAGATTCCGATCTAACAAAGGTCTTAACTCATTCTCTTTCTATGCCACATCAATGTGGAATGCACTCCCAACAGATATAAAAGTAAGTGCATCTCTATATTCCTTCAAAAGCGCTCTAAAACAACACCTCCAGGCAACTTCAACACTTTACTAATACCCTCCTCCATTCACATCCCATCTCCCCGGATTATAAACAACTCAAATGTACTTCTAATGTATATACTTGTTCTTATGCTATGTGAACTCACTATGTTCTCTGCTGGCTGTACATATCCTACTAAATAAGACCTACACTGTTTCAATGTCCACATTTCTCTGTTGATGCAATTGTTGATGACTGAAGTTCTGATATCAACCAAAGCTCCTCATGGATTGTAAATAATGTAAATAATTCAATGTACATACTATGATGATTAACTTGTGTGATGACTGTATTATGTTGATAGTATATATTTGTACCATGAATTGATTAACGAGTTGAAAAACTTATCGGGGTGTTACCATTTAGTGGTCAATTGTATGGAATATGTACTGTACTGTGCAATCTACTAATAAAAGTATCAATCAACATGCTACGCTAATCGATGCTAACATGCTATTTACGCTAGCTGTATGTACATTTGAAACTAGATACCCACATTTAATGCGAAACAAACACTTACCAATCGACGGATTTAAGTCGCTCCGGTGTCACAAGATGCGAAAGTCCTGATCGTTTGGTCCGCACATTTTACCGGCGATGCTAATAAGGCAACAAGTTGAAAAACTTATCGGGGTGTTACCATTTAGTGGTCAATTGTACGGAATATGTACTGAACTGTGCAATCTACTAATAAAAGTATCAATCAACATGCTACGCTAATCGATGCTAACATGCTATTTACGCTAGCTGTATGTACATTTGAAACTAGATACCCACATTTAATGCGAAACAAACACTTACCAATCGACGGATTTAAGTCGCTCCAGTGTCACAAGATGCGAAAGTCCTGATCGTTTGGTCCGCACATTTTACCGGCGATGCTAATAAGGCAACAAGTTGAAAAACTTATCGGGGTCTCACCATTTAGTGGTCAATTGTACGGAATATGTACTGAACTGTGCAATCTACTAATAAAACTATCAATCAACATGCTACGCTAATCGATGCTAACATGCTATTTACGCTAGCTGTATGTACATTTGAAACTAGATACCCACATTTAATGCGGAACAAACACTTACCAATCGACGGATTTAAGTCGCTCCGGTGTCACAAGATGCGAAAGTCCTGATCGTTTGGTCCGCACATTTTACCGGCGATGCTAATAAGGCAACAAGTTGAAAAACTTGTCGGGGTGTTACCATTTAGTGGTCAATTGTACGGAATATGTACTGAACTGTGCAATCTACTAATAAAACTATCAATCAACATGCTACGCTAATCGATGCTAACATGCTATTTACGCTAGCTGTATGTACATTTGAAACTAGATACCCACATTTAATGCGAAACAAACACTTACCAATCGACGGATTTAAGTCGCTCCGGTGTCACAAGATGCGAAAGTCCTGATCGTTTGGTCCGCACATTTGACCGGCGATGCTAATAAGGCAACAAGTTGAAAAACTTATCGGGGTGTTACCATTTAGTGGTCAATTGTACGGAATATGTACTGTACTGTGCAATCTACTAATAAAAGTATCAATCAACATGCTACGCTAATCGATGCTAACATGCTATTTACGCTAGCTGTATGTACATTTGAAACTAGATACCCACATTTAATGCGGAACAAACACTTACCAATCGACGGATTGAAGTCGCTCCGGTGTCACAAGATGCGAAAGTCCTGATCGTTTTGTCCGCACATTTGACCGGCGATGCTAATAAGGCAACAAGTTGAAAAACTTATCGGGGTGTTACCATTTAGTGGTCAATTGTACGGAATATGTACTGAACTGTGCAATCTACTAATAAAACTATCAATCAACATGCTACGCTAATCGATGCTAACATGCTATTTACGCTAGCTGTATGTACATTTGAAACTAGATACCCACATTTAATGCGAAACAAACACTTACCAATCGACGGATTTAAGTCGCTCCAGTGTCACAAGATGCGAAAGTCCTGATCGTTTGGTCCGCACATTTTACCGGCGATGCTAATAAGGCAACAAGTTGAAAAACTTATCGGGGTCTCACCATTTAGTGGTCAATTGTACGGAATATGTACTGAACTGTGCAATCTACTAACAAAAGTATCAATCAACATGCTAGGCTAATCGTTGCTAACATGCTATTTACGCTAGCTGTATGTACATTTGAAACTAGATACCCACATTTAATGCGGAACAAACACTTACCAATCGACGGATTTAAGTCGCTCCAGTGTCACAAGATGCGAAAGTCCTGATCGTTTGGTCCGCACATTTTACCGGCGATGCTAATAAGGCAACAAGTTGAAAAACTTATCGGGGTGTTACCATTTAGTGGTCAATTGTACGGAATATGTACTGAACTGTGCAGTCTACTAATAAAACTATCAATCAACATGATACGCTAATCGATGCTAACATGCTATTTACGCTAGCTGTATGTACATTTGAAACTAGATACCCACATTTAATGCGAAACAAACACTTACCAATCGACGGATTTAAGTCGCTCCAGTGTCACAAGATGCGAAAGTCCTGATCGTTTGGTCCGCACATTTTACCGGCGATGCTAATAAGGCAACAAGTTGAAAAACTTATCGGGGTGTTACCATTTAGTGGTCAATTGTACGGAATATGTACTGAACTGTGCAATCTACTAATAAAAGTATCAATCAACATGCTACGCTAATCGATGCTAACATGCTATTTACGCTAGCTGTATGTACATTTGAAACTAGATACCCACATTTAATGCGGGACAAACACTTACCAATCGACGGATTTAAGTCGCTCCAGTGTCACAAGATGCGAAAGTCCTGATCGTTTGGTCCGCACATTTTACCGGCGATGCTAATAAGGCAACAAGTCGAAAAACTTATCGGGGTGTTACCATTTAGTGGTCAATTGTACGGAATATGTACTGAACTGTGCAATCTACTAATAAAAGTATCAATCAACATGCTACGCTAATCGATGCTAACATGCTATTTACGCTAGCTGTATGTACATTTGAAACTAGATACCCACATTTAATGCGAAACAAACACTTACCAATCGACGGATTTAAGTCGCTCCAGTGTCACAAGATGCGAAAGTCCTGATCGTTTGGTCCGCACATTTTACCGGCGATGCTAATAAGGCAACAAGTTGAAAAACTTATCGGGGTCTCACCATTTAGTGGTCAATTGTACGGAATATGTACTGAACTGTGCAATCTACTAATAAAACTATCAATCAACATGCTACGCTAATCGATGCTAACATGCTATTTACGCTAGCTGTATGTACATTTGAAACTAGATACCCACATTTAATGCGGAACAAACACTTACCAATCGACGGATTTAAGTCGCTCCGGTGTCACAAGATGCGAAAGTCCTGATCGTTTGGTCCGCACATTTTACCGGCGATGCTAATAAGGCAACAAGTTGAAAAACTTATCGGGGTGTTACCATTTAGTGGTCAATTGTACAGAATATGTACTGAACTGTGCAATCTACTAATAAAACTATCAATCAACATGCTACGCTAATCGATGCTAACATGCTATTTACGCTAGCTGTATGTACATTTGAAACTAGATACCCACATTTAATGCGAAACAAACACTTACCAATCGACGGATTTAAGTCGCTCCGGTGTCACAAGATGCGAAAGTCCTGATCGTTTGGTCCGCACATTTTACCGGCGATGCTAATAAGGCAACAAGTTGAAAAACTTATCGGGGTGTTACCATTTAGTGGTCAATTGTACGGAATATGTACTGAACTGTGCAGTCTACTAATAAAACTATCAATCAACATGCTACGCTAATCGATGCTAACATGCTATTTACGCTAGCTGTAAATCATTTAATGCGGAACAAACACTTACCAATCGACGGATTTAAGTCGCTCTGGTGTCACAAGATGCGAAAGTCCTGATCGTTTGGTCCGCACATTTTACCGGCGATGCTAATAAGGCAACAAGTTGAAAAACTTATCGGGGTCTTACCATTTAGTGGTCAATTGTACGGAATATGTACTGTACTGTGCAATCTACTAATAAAAGTATCAATCAACATGCTACGCTAATCGATGCTAACATGCTATTTACGCTAGCTGTATGTACATTTGAAACTAAATACCCACATTTAATGCGAAACAAACACTTACCAATCGACGGATTTAAGTCGCTCCAGTGTCACAAGATGCGAAAGTCCTGATCGTTTGGTCCGCACATTTTACCGGCGATGCTAATAAGGCAACAAGTTGAAAAACTTATCGGGGTCTCACCATTTAGTGGTCAATTGTACGGAATATGTACTGAACTGTGCAATCTACTAATAAAAGTATCAATCAACATGCTACGCTAATCGATGCTAACATGCTATTTACGCTAGCTGTATGTACATTTGAAACTAGATACCCACATTTAATGCGAAACAAACACTTACCAATCGACGGATTTAAGTCGCTCCAGTGTCACAAGATGCGAAAGTCCTGATCGTTTGGTCCGCACATTTTACCGGCGATGCTAATAAGGCAACAAGTCGAAAAACTTATCGGGGTGTTACCATTTAGTGGTCAATTGTACGGAATATGTACTGTACTGTGCAATCTACTAATAAAAGTATCAATCAACATGCTACGCTAATCGATGCTAACATGCTATTTACGCTAGCTGTATGTACATTTGAAACTAGATACCCACATTTAATGCGAAACAAACACTTACCAATCGACGGATTTAAGTCGCTCCAGTGTCACAAGATGCGAAAGTCCTGATCGTTTGGTCCGCACATTTTACCGGCGATGCTAATAAGGCAACAAGTTGAAAAACTTATCGGGGTCTCACCATTTAGTGGTCAATTGTACGGAATATGTACTGAACTGTGCAATCTACTAATAAAACTATCAATCAACATGCTACGCTAATCGATGCTAACATGCTATTTACGCTAGCTATATGTACATTTGAAACTAGATACCCACATTTAATGCGAAACAAACACTTACCAATCGACGGATTTAAGTCGCTCCAGTGTCACAAGATGCGAAAGTCCTGATCGTTTGGTCCGCACATTTTACCAGCGATGCTAATAAGGCAACAAGTTGAAAAACTTATTGGGGTCTCACCATTTAGTGGTCAATTGTACGGAATATGTACTGTACTGTGCAATCTAATAATAAAAGTTTCAATCAATCAATCTCATGGTTGCCTTGAGTTTCCAATCATTTCTAAAACTCGTATTTTTCTTTGTGATAGAGTGATTAGAGCAGGGGTCTCAGACACGCGGCCCGCGGGCCAGTTGCGGCCCACGAGACGTTATTTTGCGGCCCCCACCTTCAGAGGTGGGTAGTAACGCGCTACATTTACTCCGTTACATTTACTTGAGTAACTTTTGGGATAAATTGTACTTCTACGAGTAGTTTTTTTGCAACATACTTTTACTTTTACTTGAGTATATTTATAGAGAAGAAACGCTACTTTTACTCCGTTCCATTTATCTACATTTAGCTCGCTACTCGCTACTTTTTTTTAATCGATCTATTAATGTTTGTTTTGGTTAATGACCGAGCATGCCTGCGTTTCACCAACCACATGCAGTCACTGGTGACGTTGGACCAATCAATCAATCAATCAATCAATGTTTATTTATATAGCCCCAAATCACAAATGTCTCAAAGGACTGCACAAATCATTACGACTACAACATCCTCGGAAGAACCCACAAAAGGGCAAGGAAAACTCACACCCAGTGGGCAGGGAGAATTCACATCTAGTGGGACGCCAGTGACAATGCTGACTATGAGAAACCTTGGAGAGGACCTCAGATGTGGGCAACCCCCCCCCCCCCCTCTAGGGGACCGAAAGCAGTGGATGTCGAGCGGGTCTAACATGATACTGTGAAAGTTCAATCCATAGTGGCTCCAAGACAACAGCGAGAGTCCCGTCCACAGGAAACCAACTCAAGCGGATCAGCAGCGTAGAGATGTCCCCAACCGATACAGGCGAGCGGTCCATCCTGGGTCCCGACGAGCGGTCCATCCTGGGTCTCGACTCTGGACAGTCAGTACTTCATCCATGGTCATCGGACCGGACCCCCTCCACAAGGGAGGGGGGGACATAGGAGAAAGAAAAGAAGCGGCAGATCAACTGGTCTAAAAAGGAGGTCTATTTAAAGGCTAGAGTATACAGATGAGTTTTAAGATGAGACTTAAATGCTTCTACTGAGGTAGCATCTCGAACTGTTACCGGGAGGGCATTCCAGAGTACTGGAGCCCGAACGGAAAACGCTCTATAGCCCGCAGACTTTTTTTGGGCTCTAGGAATCACTAATAAGCCGGAGTCTTTTGAACGCAGATTTCTTGCCGGGACATATGGTACAATACAATCGGCAAGATAGGATGGAGCTATCAAACAGAGCCAGGCGGTCACGTGACCCGACTTAAACAAATTAAAAAACTTATTGGGGTGTTACCATTTAGTGGTCAATTGTACGGAATATGTACTGAACTCTGCAGTCTACTAATAAAAGTTTCAATCAATCAATCAAAAGCGTAAAGTAAAAAAGACACTTTTTATTTCAACCGTACTTCCCGTCAAAAGCCTAAAGACTGATCGCACAGTTCCTGTCTTCACAATAAAAGCGCCGCTCCATCGCGCCTGCGCTAACAAAACAAGAGTCTCCGAAAGCCAGCGCAAACAAGCTAGCAAGATACGGAGTTTGCCGCCAATGTATTTCTTGTAAAGTGTATAAAAACGAATATGGAAGCTGGACAAATAAGATGCCAAAAACCAACCACTTTCATGTGGTATTAGACGGAAAAGAGGAACTTTTTTTCTCCTCCATTTGAAAACGTGGACGTCTGATTCCAATCAATGCAAGTCATCAGAATCAGGTAATACACCAACTTATATTCTTGTCTTCATGAAAGATAGGAATCTATATGTTAAACATGCATGTATGTTCATTAAAACACCTTCAACATGTGAACAAAAACGGCAAAATAAATAAATATAAATGATATACTGTATATATAAATATATGTATGTGTATATATATATATATATATATATGTGTGTGTATGTATATATGAGGTAGATCACCTCGACTTGGTCATTTATTAAGTAATTGATAAATGTTGAAAAGCTTATTGGGGTGTTACCATTTAGTGGTCAATTGTACGGAATTTGTACTGTACTGTGCAATATACTAATACATGTTTTAATCAATCAATCAATCAATCAATCAATCAATCAAATCAATGAATGCCTACTGAGGCTATGGTGCTGTTAAGTTATTGTGGCTCAATGTGCCATTTTTTTCATTTTATTTTAATGTACTATTATTTAATATATATTATTGTTTTAGTTGCTTAAGAGATATTCCTGAATCTGAATTTGCTCATTGCTATTTTTATGTTTTTGTGCATTATTTGTTGCCGTAATCATTAAACAAACAGGTTACTCATCAGTTACTCAGTACTTGAGTAGTTTTTTCACAACATACTTTTTACTTTTACTCAAGTCAATATTTGGGTGACTACTCCTTACTTTTACTTGAGTAATACATCTCTAAAGTAACTGTACTCTTACTTGAGTACAATTTCTGGCTACTCTACCCACCTCTGCCCACCTTAATATGAAAGTTCGATGTTAGTGCGGCCCGCGAGTTTTATAAGAATGGTGCTTGACAGCCTTGTGTGCGGAGCTGAAGGAATCTACCAATCAGGGTGTGGTATGTGGCTATAGAGCAGTGGTTCTCAAATGGGGGTACTTGAAGGTATGCCAGGGGGTACGTGAGATTTTTTAAAAATATTCTAAAAATAGCCACAATTCAAAAATCCTTTATAAATATATTTATTGAATAATCAACAAAATATGCATGTAAGTTCATAAACTGTGAAAAGAAATGCAACAATGCAATATTCAGTGTTGACAGCTAGATTTTTTGTGGACATGTTCCATAAATATTAATGTTAAATATTTCTTTTTTTGTGAAGAAATGTTTAGAATGAAGTTGATGAATCCAGATGGATCTCTATTACAATCCCCAAAGAGGGCACTTTAAGTTGATGATTACTTCTATGTGGAGAAATATTCATTCATAATTGAACCACTTGTTTATTTTTCAACAAGTTTTTAGTTTTTTTTCCAAATAGTTCAAGAAAGACCACTACAAATGAGCAATATTTTGCACTGTTATACGATTTAATAAATCAGAAACTAATGACATAGTGCTGTATTTTACTTCTTTATCTCTTTTTTTCAACCAAAAATGCTTCGCTCTGATTAATGGGTATCCATCCATCCATTTCCTACCGCTTATTACCTTGTGGGGTCGTGGGGATTAGGGGGTACTTAAAATTAAAAAAATGTTCACAGGGGTACATCACTGAAAAAAAGTTGAGAACCACTGCTATAGGGCAGTGGTCCCCAACCACCGGGCCGCAGAAGAATTTTTTATTGAAAAAAAAATATATATTATTTTTTATTATTTTTTTTTATTTTTATTAAATGAACATAAAAAATACAATATACACTTACAAATAGTGCACCAACCACAAAAAAACTCCCTTTTTCATGACAAAAACGTCCCTTTTTCATGACAAAGAAGAAAAAAAAAAATGGGAAAAAAAAGGACACCCGCCCCCCGGGCCGCGGGACAAATTATTAAGCGTTGACCGGTCCGCGGATACAAAAAGTTTGGGGACCACTGGTATAGAGGACTGAACATTGACCTCACTTGCGCGATTCAAGCAGAGAAATGTTTTGCCGCTTTTCCACTAGACCATGGGTGTCAAACTCTGGCCCGCGGACCAAATTTGGCCCGCCGTGTAATTTATTTTGGCCCTTGAGGCGATAACAAATTAACATTACAGCTGGCCCGCCGGTATTACACAGCAGCGGTGCTGCTGTAACACCGCAATTTCTCACACTTGCCAATCCTCCCGAAGTTCAGTGCCCCTCACGAAAATCTCCCCGGGCAAGCATTCTCCAGATTTTCACCCGGACAACAATATTGAGGGCCTTTAGCATTCCCTACAACCTGTCGTGACGTCCGCATTTCCTCCATACAAACAGCGTGCAGGCCCACCCGCATAACATAAGTGAATGCAAGGCATACTTGGTCAACAGCCATACAGGTCACACTGAGGGTGGCTGTATAAACAACTTTAAAACTGTTACAAATATGCGCCACACTGTGAACTCACACTAAACAAGAATGACAAACACATTTCGGGAGAACATCTGCACTGTAACATAACATAAACACAACAGAACAAATACCCAGAACCCCTTGCAGCACTAACTCTTTCGGGACGCTACAATATATTTTGATATTTACCTCAGAAGGCTGCAAATAGAAAAGAGGCATTACATTTGTATTCAAATTTTATTTGAAAAGCCATTGATATTTTTTAATTATTATTATTTTATTTGAAGCTCGATTTTGCATGTCACTGTTTGGGTCCCTATTAAAAGGTTAATTTGTTCAACCTTGGCTTTGTTCAGTTTTAAATTTTGGCCCACTCTGTATTTGAGTTTGACACCCCTGCAGTAGACCAAAAGGGCTTTTTCAACGTTCTGGGTTGCCTACCCCTGCATTAGTGGAAAAGCTGCAAATGAGTGAAAGCAACAGAAACGTTGCCATGGAGACAAGGGTTTTCTTACGTGCCTGGCTGCAGTCACACCGCGACACCTGTCCGTCAGCAATATCGGTCCCCGATAACCTGGATCAATTCAAAACGTTATTTGTTTTTTTTAATTGTTTAATTTACGACGCCTTACGCATAGTTGCTGACTGGAAAAATCAAATTATTATTTTTATTACTTATAACTGATTTATTTACTTAATTCTCATTTTGTTCATTTATATTTTGATTGTATTTTGTGGTGAAAATAAAAATAAAGACATTTAAAAATATTTTTTTTAAGAAATCTTCAGCCTCACCCAGACTCTGCATCCAGTGGCCCCCCCGGGAAATTGAGTTTGAGACTCCTGGATTAGAGCACATACTTGTTGGTCACAAAAAAAAAAAACATCTGACATCACAAGGACAAAGATAAGATCTTCTGGAAGAAAGTTCTGTGGTCAGATGAAATAAAAATGGAGCTGTTTGGTCACAACACCAAGCAATATGTTTGGAGGAGAAAAGGTGAGGCCTTTAATCCCAGGAACACCAAACCTACCGTCAAGCATGGTGGTGGTAGTAGCCTATCTTGCCGATTGTATTGTACCGTATGTCCCGGCAAGAAATCTGCGTTCAAAAGACTCTGGCTTATTAGTGATTCCTAGAGCCCAAAAAAAGTCTGCGGGCTATAGAGCGTTTTCCGTTCGGGCTCCAGTACTCTGGAATGCCCTCCCGGTAACAGTTCGAGATGCTACCTCAGTAGAAGCATTTAAGTCTCCCCTTAAAACTCATCTGTATACTCTAGCCTTTAAATAGACCTCCTTTTTAGACCAGTTGATCTGCCGCTTCTTTTCTTTCTCCTATGTCCCCCCCTCCCTTGTGGAGGGGGTCCGGTCCGATAACCATGGATGAAGTACTGGCTGTCCAGAGTCGAGACCCAGGATGGACCGCTCGTCGGGACACAGGATGGACTGCTCGCCTGTATCGGTTGGGGACATCTCTACGCTGCTGATCCGCTTGAGATGGTTTCCTGTGGACGGGACTCTCGCTGCTGTCTTGGAGCCACTATGGATTGAACTTTCACAGTATCATGTTAGACCCGCTCGACATCCATTGCTTTCGGTCCCCTAGAGGGGGGGGGGTTGCCCACATTTGAGGTCCTCTCCAAGGTTTCTCATAGTCAGCATTGTCACTGGCGTCCCACTGGATGTGAATTCTCCCTGCCCACTGGGTGTGACTTTTCCTTGCCCTTTTGTGGGTTCTTCCGAGGATGTTGTAGTCGTAATGATTTGTGCAGTCCTTTGAGACATTTGTGATTTGGGGCTATATAAATAAACATTGATTGATTGATTGATAGTATTATGCGCTGGGCCTGCTTCGCTTTACAGAAAGTAAATGGGACAATGAAAAGGGAGGATTACCTCCAAATTCTTCAGGACAAGCTAAAACCATCAGCCCGGCGGTTGGGTCTTGGGCGCAGTTGGGTGTTCCAGCAGGACAATGACCCCAGACGCACCTCAAAGTGGCAGAGGAATGGCTTAATCAGACTAGAATGAAGGGTTTCCCAAAGTCAATGTTTATTTTTATTTATATAGCCCCAAATCACAAATGTCTCAAATGACTGCACAAATCATTACGATTACAACATCCTCGGAAGAACCCACAAAAGGGCAAGGAAAACTCACACCCAGTGGGCAGGGAGAATTCACATCCAGTGGGACGCCAGTGACAATGCTGACTATGAGAAACCTTGGAGAGGACCTCAGATGTGGGCAACCCCCCCCCTCTAGGGGACCGAAAGCAATGGATGTCGAGCGGGTCTAACATGATACTGTGAAAGTTCAATCCATAGTGGCTCCAAGACAGCAGCGAGAGTCCCGTCCACAGGAAACCATCTCAAGCGGATCAGCAGCGTAGAGATGTCCCCAACCGATACAGGCGAGCGGTCCATCCTGGGTCCCGACGAGCGGTCCATCCTGGGTCTCGACTCTGGACAGCCAGTACTTACAATGCTGAAGAAACAAGTCAGAAAACCAACACATTTAGCTGAACTGCACCAATTTAGTCAAGAGGGAGTGGTCACAAATTCAAGCAGAAGCTTGTGGATGGCTAGCAAAAGTGCCTTATCACAGTGAAACTTGCCAAGGGACATGCAAACAAATATTAACATTGCTGTACGTATACTTTTAACCCAGCAGATTTGCTCACATTTTCAGTAGAACCATAATAAATTCATAAAAGAACCAAATATTATTAATGTTTTTTTTTGTGACCAACAAGTATGTGCTCCAAACAGTCTATCACAAAAAAATAAGAGTTGTAGAAATGATTGGAAAGTCAAGACAGCCATGACATTATGTTCTTTACAAGTGGACGTAAACTTTTGACCACAACTGTATGTATGTGAATGGACTGACAACATTTGCATGATGTATTGTTTGTAAGTATGTTTGTATGTATGCACGTTTATATGTATTTATGTATGTATGTATGTATAGCCCTGTCTTGGTTTAACTCTTATCTTACTGATAGGATGCAGTGTGTCTCCCATAACAATGTGACCTCGGACTACGTTAAGGTAACATGTGGAGTTCCACAGGGTTCGGTCCTTGGCCCTGCACTCTTCAGCATCTACATGCTGCCGCTAGGGGACATCATACGCAAATACGGTGTTAGCTTTCACTGTTATGCTGATGACACCCAACTCTACATGCCCCTAAAGCTGACCAACACGCCGGATTGTAGTCAGCTGGAGGCGTGTCTTAATGAAATTAAACAATGGATGTCCGCTAACTTTTTGCAACTCAACGCCAAAAAAACGGAAATGCTGATTATCGGTCCTGCTAGACACCGAACTCTATTTAATAATACAACTCTAACATTTGACAACCAAACAATTAAACAAGGCGACACGGTAAAGAATCTGGGTGTTATCTTCGACCCAACTCTCTCCTTTGAGGCACACATTAAAAGCGTTACTAAAACGGCCTTCTTTCATCTCCGTAATATCGCTAAAATTCGCTCCATTCTGTCCACTAAAGACGCTGAGATCATTATCCATGCGTTTGTTACGTCTCGCCTCGACTACTGTAACGTATTATTTTCGGGTCTCCCCATGTCTAGCATTAAAAGATTACAGTTGGTACAAAATGCGGCTGCTAGACTTTTGACAAGAACAAGAAAGTTTGATCACATTACGCCTGTACTGTATATACCTTTATATACATATATACATACATATATACCTGTACTGGCTCACCTGCACTGGCTTCCTGTGCACTTAAGATGTGACTTTAAGGTTTTACTACTTACGTATAAAATACTACACGGTCTAGCTCCATCTTATCTTGCCGATTGTATGTACCATATGTCCCGGCAAGAAATCTGCGTTCAAAGGACTCCGGCTTTTTAGTGATTCCCAAAGCCCAAAAAAGTCTGCGGGCTATAGAGCATTTTCCGTTCGGGCTCCAGTACTCTGGAATACCCTCCCGGTAACAGTTCGCGATGCCACCTCAGTAGAAGCATTTAAGTCTCACCTTAAAACTCATTTGTATACTCTAGCCTTTAAATAGACTCCCTTTTTAGACCAGTTGATCTGCCGTTTCTTTTCTTTTTCTTCTATGTCCCACTCTCCCGTGTGGAGGGGGTCCGGTCCGATCCGGTGGCCATGTACTGCTCGCCTGTGTATCGGCTGGGGACATCTCTGCGCTGCTGGTCCGCCTACGCTTGGGATGGTTTCCTGCTGGCTCCGCTGTGAACGGGACTCTCGCTGCTGTGTCTTGGATCCTCTCTGGACTGGACTCTCGCGACTGTGTTGTATCCATTGTGGATTGAACTTTCACAGTATCATGTTAGATCCGCTCGACATCCATTGCTTTCCTCCTCTCTAAGGTTCTCATAGTCATCATTGTCACCAATGTCCCACTGGGTGTGAGTTTTCCTACCGAGGATGTCGTGGTGGTTTGTGCAGCCCTTTGAGACACTAGTGATTTAGGGCTATATAAGTAAACATTGATTGATTGATTGATTGATATATATCAGGGGTGTCAAACTCAAATACAGAGTGGGCCAAAATTTTAAACTGAACAAATCCGCGGACCGAGGTTGAACAAATGAACCTTTTAATAGGGACCCAAACAAGTTTCGCATTAAATATTGAACAAGCAAGGCTTATATAACTTTAGTGACATGCAAAATCCAGTTTCAAATAATAATAATAATAATAATTTAAAAAATATCAATGGCATATCAAATACAATTCAAATAAAAAATGTTATGTCTTTTTTTGTATTTGCAATCTTCTGAGGTAAATATCACTTTTTTTCCACAGGCTAATAATACATTTGAAAATAAAATAACAATAATGAATGAACCAAACATTCAAGCCTTGAAGTAGCAAGAGAAAATGCATGAATAAAACGTTAATTATTGGTCAGTTTGCTGGAAGTTTCCCGGAAGAGTTAGTGCTGCAAGGGGTTCTGGGTATTTGTTCTGTTGTGTTACGGTGCGGATGTTCACCCGAAATGTGTTTGTCATTCTTGTTTGGTGTGGGTTCACAGTGTGGCGCATATTTGTAACAGTGCTAAAGTTGTTTATACGGCCACCCTCAGTGTGACCTGTATGGCTGTTGACCAAGTATGCCTTGCATTCACTTGTGCGTGTGTGTGTGTGTAAAAGCCACAAATATTATGTGACACTCTGTTAGTATGGAGGAAAAGCGGACGTGACGACAGGTTGTAGAGAACGCTAAAGGCAGTGCCTTAAATGCAGGCCCCCAATATAGTTGTCCAGGTGGAAATCGGTAGAAATTCGGGAGAATGGTTGCCCTGGGAGATTTTCAGGAGGGGCACTGAACTTCGGGAGTCTACCGGGAAAATTAGGAGGGTTGGCAAGTATGAGTATTAGCGGTGAATGCGGTGTTACAGCGGCACCGACGCTGTATAACACCGGCGGGCCAGCTCTAATGCTAAATTGATATTGCCTCAAGGGCCAAATTAAATTACACGGCGGCTGGCCAGAGTTTTACACCCATGGTATATATGGATAGATGTATACACACATGCATTAATTGATACATATATACTTACAAACATACATTCATACATACATACTGTATAACACGCGCACACACATATATGTATACATACATGCATACAAAACATATATACATACATACATACGTATACACATACATTTATATACACACATACATGCATGTAATACATGCACCCATGCATACATACATACTAACAAACATACATACATACATACAACACGCGCACACACACATACATGTATACATACATGCATACAAACATACACATACATAATGTACGTATACACATACATACATTTATATATATACACAAACATGCATGTAATACATGCACACATGCATACATACATACAAACAAAAATACATACGTACAGACATATAACACACGCATACACACATACATACATGTATATATACATGCAGATAAAATATATACATACATACGTATACACATACATACATACATTTATATAAACACATACATACATGTAGTACACGCACCCATGTATAGATACATACTAACAAACATACAAACACACACACACACACACACACACACACACACACACACACACACACACACACACACACACACACACACACACACACACACACACACACTGTACATACATGTATACATACATGCAGATAAAAATATACACATACATACATACATACGTATACACATACATACATTTATATATATACTGTATACACATACATGCATGTAATACATGCACCCATGCATACATACATACTAACAAACATACATACATACTAACAAACATACATACATACATACATACATATAACACACATCATAAAATTACCAACATTTAAGCTTTTCTTATAAAATAGCCACTGTTAATGAGTAACATTTCCAAATTTTATCATAAAATTGCAAAAATGTTGCATTTTTCTTGTAACATTTTGACTTGCGTTGAGTAAAAATGATGACTTTTATTATAATGCTGCAAACATTGAACGTTTCCCACTTCCTGGGAAACTTATCAAGGATATTTGAGTAATATTAGGTCCATCAGTGCTAAATATTATAAACTCATCACTTTCCTCTGGCACTGTTCCTCCAGCATTCAAAAAAGTGGTTATTGATCCTCTGCTCAAAAGACCTGACCTCGATCCTGACCTCATGGTAAACTACCGGCCGGTTTCTCACCTTCCCTTTATTTCGAAAATCCTTGAATAAATTGTTGCACAGCAGCTAAATGAACACTTAGCGTCTAACAATCTCTTTGAACCCTTTCAACTCACGATGGATTCTGATGCGTCATCTATGTTGCTGCTTTTTAATCTTAGCGCTGCTTTTGATACTGTCGATTACAATATTTTATTAGAGCGTATCAAAGCACGTATTGGTATGTCAGACTTAGTCTTGTCTTGGTTTAACTCTTATCTTACTGACAGGATGCAGTGCGTCGCCCATAACAATGTGACCACGGACTATGTTAATGTAACGTGTGGAGTCCCACATCTGCGGTCCCCTCCTAGGTTTCTCATTGTCCCATTGGGTTGAGTTTTTCCTTGCCCTGATGTGGGATCCGAGCCGAGGACGTCGTTGGGGCTTGTGCAGCCCTTTGAGACACTTGTGATTTAGGGATGTATAAGTAAACATTGATTGATTGATATATTACATACAACAATGAAATATACCGTATTTCCTTGAATTGCCGCAGGGGATATAGTATGCGCCTGCCTTGAATTACCGCCTGGTCAAACTCGTGACGTCACGAGTGACACTTCCCCTGTCATCATTTTCATAATGGAGGAGGCTGATTTCAATACCGGTAAGTTGAAATCGCTTAAAGGGAAGAAGATTAAGAGCTCTTCAGTAAGATTTAAGGTCCAAGCTTACATCACACTCAAATTTTTACTGCATGCTTTTGGTAAGTGCCGGAGTGAGAAGAGGTTTTAAAATAATTTGGGCATGCTTACTTTTACCGCATGCCTTTGGTAAGCGCAGGAGTGAGAAGAGGTTTTAAATTAATTAGCGCACCGCCGGCAATTCAAGGAAATACGGTTTGTCATATATCACATACAACAATGTAATAGATGTCATATATCACATACAACAATGTAATAGATGTCATATATCACATACAACAACATAATAGATGTCATATATCACATACAACAATGTAATAGATGTCATGTATCACATACAACAATGTAATAGATGTCATATATCACATACAACAATGTAATAGATGTCATATATCACATACAACAATGTAATAGATGTCATATATCACATACAACAATGTAATAGATGTCATATATCACATATAACAATGTAATAGATGTCATATATCACATACAACAATGTAATAGATGTCATATATCACATACAACAATGTAATAGATGTCATATATCAAATACAACAAAGTAGTAGATGTCATATATCACATACAACAATGTAATAGATGTCATATATCACATATAACAATGTAATAGATGTCATATATCACATACAACAACGTAATAGATGTCATATATCACATACAACAATGTAATAGATGTCATATATCACATACAACAATGTAATAGATGTCATATATCACATACAACAATGTAATAGATGTCATATATCACATACAACAATGTAATAGATGTCATATATCACATACAACAATGTAATAGATGTCATATATCACATACAACAATGTAATAGATGTCATATATCACATACAACAATGTAATAGATCAATCAATCAATCAATCAATGTTCATTTATATAGCCCTAAATCACTAGTGTCTCAAAGGGCTGCACAAACCACTACGACATCCTCGGTAGGCCCACATAAGGGCAAGGAAAACTCACACCCAGTGGGACGTCGGTGACAATGATGACTATGAGAACCTTGGAGAGGACCACATATGTGGGCAACCCCCCCCCCCCGTCTAGGGGACCGAGAGCAATGGATGTCGAGCCTGTCTAACATGATACTGTGAAAAGTTCAGTCCATAGTGGATCCAACACAGCCGCGAGATGTCAATGTAATGTCAAGTATGCGGTAAAAGCGTTGCTACAAAAAGTAGCAGCACTGCTAATTTGTAGCATTATCTGTACAGTGACCCCCTGGAGAATGAAAAGTGCATGAAACTACACGTTACACCTCGGCCAGTGCCATGCCGACGCAACCAGCAGTGACCCAATTCAGCCTGGCGTCTTCCATTTCCAGATAAACACCGTATGAAAAAAAAATCAAAAAGAAGAGATAACGCCCACAGTACCTTACAACATAGCGAAGGACATACTCAATTTGATTTCCTATTATGCAGATAATTTTTAATTAACTGATTTTAAGATTTCTTGTTGTGACATCATGCACAAAAATGCACTTCATTTGTTTTAAAGTATTGTAGTGGCTTTCTGTACACAAAGTGCAGTTGATTTTAGTGTTTTGATATATTATCTTGTCTTAAAATGTGGACAATGTTGCACTTTGTCTGGAAATTACATGAATATTTATGCCGCTGTTGAATAAATACAGTTTTAGTAAATTGACTTATTTGTGATTTTCCTCGCTGCATTAGAGTTTAAAATTAGAGAAAATAATGCAGTAAGAATAACAATGTTTTAATGTAAACACAGAATCATCATACTGGTGTAATTACATGCATCTAGTGTTAATTCAAGGCTAAGACAAAATATTGAGATATATATTGTGTACCGTAAAATGGCGTAAAAATAGATATATTAATAAAAGGCCATATCACCCTCCCCTGATTCAGAGTACCAGTATTTTTTGGTACCGGTTCCTAATTAAGTCGGCCCCTGAGGACCGTGACGTTTCTGAACCAACGATAGATACAGTGGTCTATATTTTTCTGTTTCAGGTAACAGACAATTATGACACGCTGGGTGAAACTCCAGCCACCCCAAAAGGGACAAACTGTAGAAAACTAATGGATGGATGTCATTCAGTTCAGCTGCCACTGCTACATTAAAATCAGCTTTGAATAATAAAGAAACAAGTTTGTCACAACAGCATTTCCTCAAAAGTTCTTCAAAGTCAAGCACGGTCTGTGAAGTGACTGCACTTATGAGTCACGGTCGCGCTTCATCAACTGTCCCAGCGATCCATGAATCCACCCAAACTAAACTATCAACATACATATATATATATATAGAAAGATCAATTCTAGTGGACTCATGGATCACCGAAACAGCCGACAAAACGCAGCCGTGACTCATCAGTATATATGTATATATATATATAGTGTATTGTGACACGGCCTAAAAATAGAAATATTAATCAATCAATCAATCAATGTTTACTTATATAGCCCTAAATCACTAGTGTCTCAAAGGGCTGCACAAACCACTACGACATCCTCGGTAGGCCCACATAAGGGCAAGGAAAACTCACACCCAGTGGGACGTCGGTGACAATGATGACTGAAAACTTTTAAGACGACATGTCACCCAGCCCTAATCCATATCACCTTCAACATAATCTAAGTTTAATAATTTTCTCAAGTTGCTACACCAGGAGTCAAGGACTGCTAAATTCACTTTGATACACCTGTCTTGAGACAAAAAAAACATTACAAATATACAAATGTAATCGGGCAGCAAGTGAACACTTCACAGGAGTGGCAGGTCCTTTTGATGTCCCAACCAACTTATGACATCATATATCATATATCACATACAACAACGTAATAGATGTCATATATCACATACAACAACGTAATAGATGTCATATATCACATACAACAATGTAATAGATGTCATATATCACATACAACAATGTAATAGATGTCATATATCACATACAACAATGTAATAGATGTCATATATCACATACAACAATGTAATAGATGTCATATATCACATACAACAATGTAATAGATGTCATGTATCACATACAACAATGTAATAGATGTCATATATCACATACAACAATGTAATAGATGTCATATATCACATACAACAATGTAATAGATGTCATATATCACATACAACAACGTAATAGATGTCATATATCACATACAACAATGTAATAGATGTCATATATCACATACAACAACGTAATAGATGTCATATATCACATACAACAACGTAATAGATGTCATATATCACATACAACAACGTAATAGATGTCATATATCACATACAACAACGTAATAGATGTCATATATCACATACAACAATGTAATAGATGTCATATATCACATACAACAACGTAATAGATGTCATATATCACATACAACAATGTAATAGATGTCATATATCACATACAACAACGTAATAGATGTCATATATCACATACAACAACGTAATAGATGTCATATATCACATACAACAATGTAATAGATGTCATATATCACATACAACAACGTAATAGATGTCATATATCACATACAACAACGTAATAGATGTCATATATCACATACAACAATGTAATAGATGTCATATATCACATACAACAATGTAATAGATGTCATATATCACATACAACAATGTAACAGATGTCATATATCACATACAACAATGTAATAGATGTCATATATCACATACAACAATGTAATAGATGTCATATATCACATACAACAATGTAATAGATGTCATATATCACATACAACAATGTAATAGATGTCATATATCACAAAAAACAATGTAATAGATGTCATATATGACATACAACAATGTAATAGATGTCATGTATCACATACAACAATGTAATAGATGTCATATATCACATACAACAATGTAATAGATGTCATATATCACATACAACAACGTAATAGATGTCATATATCACATACAACAATGTAATAGATGTCATATATCACATACAACAATGTAATAGATGTCATATATCACATACAACAATGTAATAGATGTCATATATCACATACAACAATGTAATAGATGCCAAATGGATTTCAACCATTGAAATACTTTCTATAGTTGAAGACTTACAGTCATTTAAAAACATGACTGCACATCCATCCATCCATCCATCTTCTACCGCTTATTCCCTTTTGGGGTCGCGGGGGGTGCTGGCGCCTATCTCAGCTACAATCGGGCGGAAGGCGGGGTACACCCTGGACAAGTCGCCACCTCATTACAGGGCCATGGCAAATACACTTCTGATGTTAAAGGTGTAAAAAAATGATGTCAAATGTCCGGCGGGCCGGATTGTAAATCTTAACGAGTCTGCATTAGATCTTTTCCACGCACTCGACTTCACGGAAAGGGGTTGGGAAGCCACGCCTGATGAGCTGCGTTCTGGGGGACTTTGAACGAGGAGAAGAGTGGAAGTGAAAGGAAAAGATGGCCTCATGAAGAGTCTTCAGGAAGAGATCTCCTCATATAGGGGGGGGGGTTGGGGGTCATTGTCTCGTCATAGCCTTCTGGGGGTCTTCTCCTCCTCCTCCTTGCCTCTCCTCAAGACCTCCATCTTTGTGGCCAAGAGCGTGATGAGAGCCTCTTGGAGAAGAGTGGGGGACTGGGGGGGGGGGAACCGTGGAGGCTGGTCGCCCCTCATTCACGACCCGGAATTCAATCTCACCTCTCGCCCCGCTCCCTTTTTGGATCATCTCCTTCCCTTGCCCCACCTCTGCTGGCAAGTTGACCCCCCTCCACCTCCACCTCCACCTCCTCGGAGATGGACCGTGCATGCAGCCTTGGCCCTGAAGCCCTGAAGCCCTGAAGCCTTCCATTTTGCTCGCTTTTCATCCCGCGACGCATCAACACATTTCAGCCATTTCTCCTCCTCCTCCTCCTCCTCCTCCGTCGTCGCCGCTTTCTTCCTAACTCCTCGCCAAATGGGAAAACTGTCCTTGCTTTTCAAAGGAATCAATTCCCTTTTGTACGCGTGTGAGTTGACCCTGTCACACGCATGAAGCGTGTCTTCTTGCCCGCCTCGCTCGTGCTCTGTGTGCTGATGGAGGTGTGCATTGTCTCTCTCTCTCTCTGACACAAACACACACACACACACACACACCATCACGGGCACGGTCTCATGCCAGGCCGACGCGGTGTCAAAGGGGAACGCCAGCCATTGATTGAGGTTTGCGGCGTTTATTCAGAGAAGGCACAGGTGGCGTTCTCCTCGCTCGCGTGTGCCTTGTCATGGGAGAACGACTCTTACTCGTCATTTACTGGTGCTTTTTTACGTGAACACGCCATTTTGCCGTCACTTCTCACGGTTTCTTCCCTCCAGCCCCTCCAAACTCTGCACTATGAGTTTTTCCTTGCCCGGATGTAAGTTTAAATAAGGGGATGGAGTCAGTTTGTGGAGCCCTTTGAAACACTTGTGATTAAGGGTTATATGAATACATTTTGATCAATAGATGTTTTTATAGATGTCATTTATCACATACAACAGGGGTAGGGAACCTATGGCTCTAGAGCCAGATCAATCAATCAATCAATTTTTATTTATATAGCCCCAAATCACAAATGTCTCAAAGGACTGCACAAATCATTACGACTACAACATCCTCGGAAGAACCCACAAAAGGGCAAGGAAAACTCACACCCAGTGGGACGCCAGTGACAATGCTGACTATGAGAAACCTTGGAGAGGACTTCAGATGTGGGCAACCCCCCCCCTCTCTAGGGGACCGAAAGCAATGGATGTCGAGCGGGTCTAACATGATACTGTGAAAGTTCAATCCATAGTGGCTCCAACACAGCCGCGAGAGTTCAGTTCAACGCGGATCCAAGACAGCAGCGAGAGTCCCGTCCACAGGAAACCATCTCAAGCGGATCAGCAGCGTACAGATGTCCCCAACCGATACAGGCGAGCGGTCCATCCTGGGTCTCGACTCTGGACAGCCAGTACTTCATCCATGGTCATCGGACCGGACCCCCTCCACAAGGGAGGGGGGGGACATAGGAGAAAGAAAAGAAGCGGCAGATCAACTGGTCTAAAAAGGAGGTCTATTTAAAGGCTAGAGTATACAGATGAGTTTTAAGGTGAGACTTAAATGTGGCTCTTTTGATGACTTCATCTGGCTCTCAGATAAATCTTAGCTGACATTGCTCAACACAGGGCTGTCCAAAGTGCGGCCCGCGGGTCATTTTTTAACGGCGCCACGGCACATTTTAAGAATACAATTAAAAAAGAATAAAAAACATAAAAAGTGGTAAAAAAGAGCAAACGGGTGAAATGTAACAAGAAATTGTTGCAATGCTTACTCTTATAACACAAAGCTGCCATGCAGGTTGTTTCTTTCTTTAAAAAAAGAATAATAAATCAAAAACAATGTCATTTTGAATTATTGACCTATTCAAGGCTTCGATTACATCACATTAAATATTCCACTTTGAGATATTTTTTGGGGGGAAATGTTGCATATTTTGTGTTATACAATTTAAAAAACTGAGCTGTTTTTTTTTTTTTTTTTCAAGAAGGGCCTAAAACAAACAAACGAAACATAAACAACAATAACACTTAAAACTGACGGATATATCTGAAGTTGATCTCGAGATTATTGTGCTAAAAGTAAAAAAAAGTTATTTTTTGAAACTTTAATAAGTAGGACACTTTTGGATCCCCGATTATTTTAGTGTGATTTGTTTTTAAGTATCATTGCTCAAAAAATAATAATGAATCAAAATCCAAAATTAAGGCTCCAATTATTATATAATCTCAAACATCCCACCTAACAAACTTATTGGGTGAAAATATTGCATATTTAGTGTTTTTTCCATTTTTTTTTTCTAATGTTGATCAAGATCACGGGTGCCCATTACGTCGATCGCGAGCTACCAGTCGACCGCGGGGGGTGTGTCAGTCGATCTCCAGCCAGGCTTTTTAAAAAAAATAGACCTAAAAATGAGTGATCATCAATCTTCACCAAGACGTCACTTAAATGACATTCACGGTACCGGAGGGTCTTGTGAGATGACGCTGGCTGCTGCAAGATCATTATTATGAAAATATGACCGAGAGGAAGGCGAGAAACACTTTTTATTTCAACAGACTTTCGCGCCGTACCTTCCGTCAAAACTCTAAAGGCCGACTGCACATTTCCTATCTTCACAATAAAAGCCCTGCTTCATGCTGCCTGCGCTAACTAAATACAGAGTCTTGGAAAACTGGCGTGCACAAGTGATGTGCACGCCAACTTTCCGAGACTCTTATTTTGTTAGCACAGGCAGCATGAAGCAGGGCTTTTATTATACCATCTGATCACACTCTGGCTCCAGCCCCAACCCCGTCTCTCCTCCTGGCTGCTGCTTATAACATAGCGACGGGTGATTAGATAACAAGGCCCAGGTGGGCCGTCTACGCACCTGTCGCTGATTTCAAGGCCGGGTCCTGGCACACCCGGCTTCGCTGCAGGCCCGCAGGCCACATCCCCTCCACAATTAGCTTCAGAATAACAAATACTCTACAAATGTTGTTTTACTTAAAAATGCACGTGATTAGTTGTGTTCAGTGTAAAAAAAAATATTATATGGCTCTTAGGGAAATACATTTTAAAATATTTGGCTTCTTGGCTCTCTCAGCCAAAAAGGATCCTGACCCCTGCTGTATCAATCAATCAATCAATGTTTATTTATATAGCCCCAAATCACAAATGTCTCAAAGGACTGCACAAATCATTACGACTACAACATCCTCGGAAGAACCCACAAAAGGGCAAGGAAAACTCACACCCAGTGGGCAGGGAGAATTCACATTCAGTGGGACGCCAGTGACAATGCTGACTATGAGAAACCTTGGAGAGGACCTCAGATGTGGGCAACATCCCCCCCCCCCCCCTCTAGGGGACCGAAAGCAATGGATGTCGAGCGGGTCTAACATGATACTGTGAAAGTTCAATCCATAGTGGCTCCAAGACAGCAGCGAGAGTCCCGTTCACAGGAAACCATCTCAAGCGGATCAGCAGCGTAGAGATGTCCCCAACCGATACAGGCGAGCGGTCCATCCTGGGTCCCGACGAGCGGTCCATCCTGGGTCTCGACTCTGGACAGCCAGTACTTCATCCATGGTCATCGGACCGGACCCCCTCCACAAGGGAGGAGGGGACATAGGAGAAAGAAAAGAAGCGGCAGATCAACTGGTCTAAAAAGGGAGTCTATTTAAAGGCTAGAGTATACAAATGAGTTTTAAGGTGAGACTTAAATGCTTCTACTGAGGTGGCATCTCGAACTGTTACCGGGAGGGCATTCCAGAGTACTGGAGCCCGAACGGAAAACGCTCTATAGCCCGCAGACTTTTTTTGGGCTCTAGGAATCACTAATAAGCCGGAGTCTTTTGAACGCAGATTTCTTGCCGGGACATATGGTACAATACAATCGGCAAGATAGGATGGAGCTAGACCGTGTAGTATTTTATACGTAAGTAGTAAAACCTTAAAGTCACATCTTAAGTGCACAGGAAGCCAGTGCAGGTGAGCCAGTACAGGTGTAATGTGATCAAACTTTCTTGTTCTTGTCAAAAGTCTAGCAGCCGCATTTTGTACCAACTGTAATCTTTTAATGCTAGACATGGGGAGACACGAAAATAATACGTTACAGTAGTCGAGACGAGACGTAACAAACGCATGGATAATGATCTCGGCGTCTTTAGTGGACAAAATGGAGCGAATTTTAGCGATATTACGGAGATGAAAGAAGGCCGTTTTAGTAACGCTTTTAATGTGTGACTCAAAGGAGAGAGTTGGGTCGAAGATAATACCCAGATTTTTTACAGAGTCACCTTGTTTTATTATTTGGTTGTCAAATGTTAAAGTTGTATTATTAAATAGAGGTCGGTGTCTAGCAGGACCGATAATCAGCATTTCCGTTTTTTTGGCATTAAGTTGCAAAAAGTTAGCGGACATCCATTGTTTAATTTCATTAAGACACGCTTCCAACTGACAATGACCCTGGAACAGACAATTTCTGCATTATTCCCATATTTAAAACAAAAAAGCCCACAAAGTGACTTTTGACACCAGCGTGGAGGCCTCGGTGGCGGCCGCGAAGACGAGAAGGAGGCGCCCTGACCCCCCGAGGGTGGGGGGGGTGGGGGGTATGCCTTTTTGCTCGTCGTTCCACACTCCGGGTCACAATCAGCACACGCGGGGGTGATTTTTGCTCCCAGCTCGATCTAATCCACGTCTACCGTTCCCTCTCAATGCTCTTTAATTGTCTCTCATTTGTCTCCTTGTTGCCGTGTCGGCCGCCTTTCCGAAGGAAGGGGAAGAATGTCTTTGATTAGCGCAAGTTTTGACGTCCCCGCCATTGTGTCCCTGAGGGAACAGTGAGGCTCATAAAATAATGTCCTTTTTTTTTGTAAATGAACCCAAAAAAAAAAAAAAAAAGAGAAAAACATTCACGGTGACATTTCTTAATCAAATACGGCAATCAAGAGGGGACATTTGCAATCGCTTTTAATTCATAATCAAAGTGAGGGTGTGAGACGGCGGAGCGAGACAGAACGGGGGGAGGGGCGGAAAGATGGAGATGGAAGAGAGACGATAGACGGGCAGGTCATTACTCGTCTTCTTCCTGGCCTCCGCGAGCGCGGTGAGGAATTAATCAGAGGCCATTAGGGTTGTATTTACTTACCGCTGCAGGGAGCGCACGGCTCTCTGTGGAAGTGATATGATCTTCAACCACCTTCAGCACAGGGCAGCAGGCCGGAGATGAAGGGCAGAAGATAGTTGATTGTGTGTGTGTGTGTGTGTGTGTGGTCTTGTATTTCTGCCCTTCTTGAGACACCAAGTAGGGAAAAGTACCGTCCATTTCAGGACCGGTGATTTATAGTGAGGACCAAAATCCTGGTTCCAATATGTAAAAAACACTGCATGTAATAGAGGGCCAAACACTAGAGTCCGTGAACCATACTTGCCAACCCTTCCGGATTTCCCGGGAGACTCCCGAAATTCAGCGCCTCTCCCGAAAACCTCCCGGGACAAATTTTCTCCCGAAAATCCCCAGAAATTCAGGCGGTAACAACACACGGTAACAACACACAACAACAGCAGTCAGGTTTTCGTCGACCGTAAAGCAGTTCGTCTGCCGTAAACAGCAATGTTGTGACACTCTTAAACAGGTCAATACTGCCATTTACTGTACATGCATATGGTTAGAAAAATAGTGACAGAGAATACAACAAGGATGGAAAATTCAACCCTTAACTCAAAAATGAGTAGATGAGTGATGTGTGAAGTGAAGTTTTTTTTTTATAGTTGCATGGTATGTATATATTATTAATGTTGTAAATACACATCTTTATATAGCTAGAAAGGGTGGTCCTAAAGAGGGAGGCATTTTTCTCAGGTCTCCAGAAGGTAACAAATACAAGAACGTGTGTGTGTGTGTGTGTGTGTGTGTGTGTGTGTGGTCTTGTATTTCTGCCCTTCTTGAGACACCAAGTAGGGAAAAGTACCGTCCATTTCAGGACCGGTGATTTATAGTGAGGACCAAAATCCTGGTTCCAATATGTAAAAACCACTGCATGTAATAGAGGGCCAAACACTAGAGTCCGTGAACCATACTTGCCAACCCTTCCGGATTTCCCGGGAGACTCCCGAAATTCAGCGCCTCTCCCGGAAACCTCCCGGGATAAATTTTCTCCCGAAAATCCCCAGAAATTCAGGCGGTAACAATACACGGTAACAACACACAACAACAGCAGTCAGGTTTTCGTCGACCGTAAAGCAGTTCGTCTGCCGTAAACAGCAATGTTGTGACACTCTTAAACAGGTCAATACTCCTATCTACTGCACATGCATATGGTTAGAAAAATAATGACAGAGAATACAACAAGGATGGAAAATTCAACCCTTAACTCAAAAATGAGTAGATGAGTGATGTGTGAAGTGAAGTTTTTTTTTTTTATAGTTGCATAGTATGTATATATTATTAATGTTGTAAATACACATCTTTATATAGCTAGAAAGGGTGGTCCTAAAGAGGGAGGCATTTTTCTCAGGTCTCCAGAAGGTAACAAATACAAGAACGTGTGTGTGTGTGTGTGTGTGTGTGTGTGTGGTCTTGTATTTCTGCCCTTCTTGAGACACCCAGTAGGGAAAAGTACCGTCCATTTAAGGACCGGTGATTTATAGTGAGGACCAAAATCCTGGTTCCAATATGTAAAAACCATTGCATGTAATAGAGGGCCAAACACTAGAGTCCGTGAACCACACTTGCCAACCCTTCCGGATTTCCCGGGAGACTCCCGAAATTCAGCGCCTCTCCCGAAAACCTCCCGGGACAAATTTTCTCCCGAAAATCCCCAGAAATTCAGGCGGTAACAACACACGGTAACAACACACAACGACAGCAGTCAGGTTTTCGTCGACCGTAAAGCAGTTTGTCTGCCGTAAACAGCAATGTTGTGACACTCTTAAACAGGTCAATACTGCCATCTACTGTACATGCATATGGTTAGAAAAATAGTGACAGAGAATACAACAAGGATGGAAAATTCAACCCGTAACTCAAAAATGAGTAGATGAGTGATGTGTGAAGTGAAGTTTTTTTTTTTATAGTTGCATAGTATGTATATATTATTAATGTTGTAAATACACATCTTTATATATCTAGAAAGGATGGTCCTTAAGAGGGAGGCATTTTTCTCAGGTCTCCAATAGGTAACAAATACAAAAACGTGTGTGTGTGTGTGTGTGTGTGTGTGTGTGTGGTCTTGTATTTCTGCCCTTCTTGAGACACCAAGTAGGGAAAAGTACCGTCCATTTAAGGACCGGTGAACTATAGTGAGGACCAAAATCCTGGTTCCATAATGTAAAAACCATTGCATGTAATAGAGGGCCAAACACTAGAGTCCGTGAACCGTACTTGCCAACCCTTCCGGATTTCCCGGGAGACTCCCGAAATTCAGCGCCTCTCCCGAAAACCTCCCGGGACAAATTTTCTCCCGAAAATCCCCAGAAATTCAGGTGGAGCTGGAGGCCACGCCCCCTCCAGCTCCATGCGGACCTGAGTGAGGACAACCTGTTTTCACGTCCGCTTTCCCACAATATAAACAGCGTGCCTGCCCAATGACGTTATAACTGTAGAATGATCGAGGGAGAGTTCTTGGTTTATTGTTAGGCAGTTTCATTAACGTCCTCCCAGCACGGTAACAACGCACAACAACAGCAGTCAGGTTTTCGTCTACGGTAAAGCAGTTCGTCTGCCGTAAACAGCAATGTTGTGACACTCCTAAACAGGTCAATACTGCAATCTTCTGTACATGCATATGGTTAGAAAAATAATGACGGACAATACAACAAAGATGGACAATTCAACCCTTAACTCAAAAATGAGTAGATGAGTGATGTGTGAAGTGAAGTTTTTTTTTTATAGTTGCATAGTATGTATGTTTTATTAATGTTGTAAATACACATCTTTATATATCTAGAAAGGATGGTCCTTAAGAGGGAGGCATTTTTCTCAGGTCTCCAGAAGGTAACGAATACAAGAATGTGTGTGTGTGTGTGTGTGTGTGTGTGTGTGTGTGTGTGTGTGTGTGTGTGTGTGTGTGAGTGTGTGTGTGTGTGTGTGTGTGTGTGTAAAAAGTAGCTTCCATATTAGGGCCGGTGAACAAGTTAGGACCGAAATCCTGGTCCCAATACGGAAAACCATTGCATTTAATACAGAACCAAATACTAGAGTCCGTGAACATTGCTTCAAAGTCTTTCTGCCATATTGCAATATTTTCTTGTAAAATTATGACTTTTTCATGTAAAAATATGACTTTTTAAGGCAATATGTTCAAATTCATTGTATGAAATTCTGACTTTTATCACAATATTGCCAATTTTTTTTGTTGTTATGTAAAATGACATTTTTTGAGTAAAATGATGACTTTTGTCATGATTTGGCCAAATGAAATTCCGATTATCATTGCAATATTGCCAGGATTTGAAAGTTTTCTTATAAAATTGTGACTTTTGTCGAGTAAATCTACTACTCTTTTCAAAAAAATTGCCAATATTTAAGCTTTTCTTATAAAATAGCGACTTTTATTGAGTACAATTTCCAACTTTTATCATGACATTGCACAAATCTTGCATTTTTCTCGTAACATTTTGACTTGCGTTGAGTAAAATGACGACTTTTATTATAATGCTGCCAAAATTCTAAGTTTTTCATGTGAAATTCTGACCTTTTTTGCGTGAAATTCCAACTCATTTTCACAACATAGTATGTATGTTTTATTAATGTTGTAAATACACATCTTTATATATCTAGAAAGGCTGGTCCTAAAGAGGGAGGCATTTTTCTCAGGTCTCAAGAAGGTAACAAATACAAGAATGTGTGTGTGTGTGTGTGTGTGTGTGTGTGTGTGTGTGTGTGTGTGTGTGTGTGTGTGTGTGTGTGTGTTCTTATATTGCTGCCCTTCTTGAGACATCAACAAGAAAAAGTAGCTTCCATATTAGGGCCGGTGAACAAGTTAGGACCCAAATCCTGGTCCCAATACGGAAAACCATTGCATTTAATACAGAACCAAATACTAGAGTCCGTGAACATTGCTCCAAAGTCTTTCTGCCATATTGCAACATTTTCTTGTAAAATTATGACTTTTTCATGTAAAATTATGAGTTTTTAATGCAAAATGGTGAAATTCATCATATGAAATTCTGACTTTTATCACAATATTGCCAATTGTTTTTGTTGTCATGTAAAATGACATTTTTGGAGTAAAATTATGACTTTTATCACGATTTGGCCAAATGAAATTCCGATTATCATTGCAATATTGCCAGGATTTAAAGTTTTCTTATAAAATTGTGACTTTTGTCGAATTAAATTATAACTCTTTTCAAAAAATTGCCGACATTTAAGCTTTTCTTATAAAATAGCGACTTTTATTGAGTACAATTTCCAACATTTATCATGACATTGCACAAATGTTGCATTTTTCTTGAAACATTTTGACTTGCGTTGAGTAAAATGATGACTTTTATTATAATGCTGCCAAAATTTTAAGTTTTTCATGTGAAATTTTGACCTTTTTTGCGTGAAATTCCAACTCATTTTTCACAACATAGTATGTATGTTTTATTAATGTTGTAAATACACATCTTTATATATCTAGAAAGGCTGGTCCTAAAGAGGGAGGCATTTTTCTCAGGTCTCAAGAAGGCAACAAATACAAGTGTGTGTGTGTGTGTGTGTGTGTGTGTGTGTGTGTGTGTGTGTGTGTGTGTGTGTGTGTGTGTGTGTGTGTGTGTGTGTGTGTGTGTGTGTGTTCTTGTATTGCTGCCCTTCTTGAGACATCAACAAGAAAAAGTAGCTTCCATATTAGGGCCGGTGAACAAGTTAGGACCGAAATCCTGGTCCCAATACGGAAAACCATTGCATTTAATACAGAACCAAATACTAGAGTCCGTGAACATTGCTCCAAAGTGTTTCTGCCATATTGCAATATTTTCTTGTAAAATTATGACTTTTTCATGTAAAATTATGAGTTTTTAATGCAAAATGGTGAAATTCATCATATGAAATCCTGACTTTTATCACAATATTGCCAATTGTTTTTGTTGTCATGTAAAATGACATTTTTTGAGTAAAATGATGACTTTTGTCATGATTTGGCCAAATGAAATTCCGATTATCATTGCAATATTCCCAGGATTTGAAAGTTTTTTTTTATAAAACTGTGACTTTTGTCAAGTAAAATTTCAACTCTTTTCATAAAATCGCCAACATTTAAGCCTTTCTTATAAAAATATAAAATAGTGACTTTTATTGAGTACAATTTCCAACTTTTATCATGACATTGCACAAATGTTGCATTTTTCTTGTAACATTTTGACTTGCGTTGAGTAAAATGACGACTTTTATTATACCGCTGCCAAAATTCTAAGTTTTTCATGTAAAATTTTGACCTTTTTTGCGTGAAATTCCAACTCATTTTTCACAACATAGTATGTATGTTTTATTAATGTTGTAAATACACATCTTTATATATCTAGAAAGGCTGGTCCTAAAGAGGGAGGCATTTTTCTCAGGTCTCCAGAAGGCAACAAATACAAGAATGTGTGTGTGTGTGTGTGTGTGTGTGTGTGTGTGTGTGTGTGTGTGTGTGTGTTGTTGTATTGCTGCCCTTCTTGAGACACCAACAAGAAAAAGTAACTTCCATATTAGGGCCGGTGAACAAGTTAGGACCGAAATCCTGGTCCCAATACGGAAAACCATTGCATTTAATACAGAACCAAATACTAGAGTCCGTGAACATTGCTCCAAAGTCTTTCTGCCATATTGCAATATTTTCTTGTAAAATTATGACTTTTTCATGTAAAATTATGACTTTTTAATGCAAAATGGTGAAATTCATCGTATGAAATTCTGACTTTTATCAAAATATTGCCAATTGTTTTTGTTGTCATGTAAAATGACATTTTTTCGAGTAAAATGATGACTTTTGTCATGATTTGGCCAAATGAAATTCCGATTATCATTGCAATATTGCCAGGATTTGAAAGTTTTCTTATAAAATTGTGACTTTTGTCGAGTAAATCTACTACTCTTTTCAAAAAAATTGCCAATATTTAAGCTTTTCTTATAAAATAGCGACTTTTATCGAGTACAATTTCCAACTTTTATCATGACATTGCACAAATGTTGCATTTTTCTTGTAACATTTTGACTTGCGTTGAGTAAAATGACGACTTTTATTATAATGCTGCCAAAATTCTAAGTTTTTCATGTGAAATTTTGACCTTTTTTGCGTGAAATTCCAACTCATTTTTCACAACATAGTATGTATGTTTTATTAATGTTGTAAATACACATCTTTATATATCTAGAAAGGCTGGTCCTGAAGAGGGAGGCATTTTTCTCAGGTCTCAAGAAGGTAACAAATACAAGAATGTGTGTGTGTGTGTGTGTGTGTGTGTGTGTGTGTGTGTTCTTATATTGCTGCCCTTCTTGAGACATCAACAAGAAAAAGTAGCTTCCATATTAGGGCCGGTGAACAAGTTAGGACCGAAATCCTGGTCCCAATACGGAAAACCATTGCATTTAATACAGAACCAAATACTAGAGTCCGTGAACATTGCTCCAAAGTCTTTCTGCCATATTGCAATATTTTCTTGTAAAATTAGGACTTTTTCATGTAAAATTATGACTTTTTAATAGAAAATGGTGAAATTCATCGTATGAAATTCTGACTTTTATCACAATATTGCCAATTGTTTTTGTTGTCATGTAAAATGACATTTTTGGAGTAAAATGATGACTTTTGTCATGATTTGGCCAAATGAAATACCGATTATCATTGCAATATTGCCAGGATTTAAAGTTTTCTTATAAAATTGTGACTTTTGTCGAATTAAATTATAACTCTTTTCAAAAAATTGCCGACATTTAAGCTTTTCTTATAAAATAGCGACTTTTATTGAGTACAATTTCCAACTTTTATCATGACATTGCACAAGTGTTGCATTTTTCTTGTAACATTTTGACTTGCGTTGAGTAAAATGACGACTTTTATTATAATGCTGCCCAAATTCAAAGTTTTTCATTTGAAATTTTGACCTTTTTTGCGTGAAATTCCAACTCATTTTTCACAACATAGTATGTATGTATTATTAATGTTGTAAGAAGGCAACAAATACAAGCGTGTGTGTGTGTGTGTGTGTGTGTGTGTGTGTGTGTGTGTGTGTGTGTGTGTGTGTGTGTGTAAAAAGTAGCTTCCATATTAGGGCCGGTGAACAAGTTAGGACCCAAATCCTAGTCTCAAGACAGAAAACCATTGCATCTAATAGAGGGCCGAATACTAGAGTCCGTGAACATTGCTCCAAAGTGTTTCTGTCATATTGCAATATTTTCTTGTAAAATAATGCCTTTTTCATTAAAACTATGACTTTTTGATGCAAAATGTTTAAATTCATCATATGAAATTCTGACTTTTATCACAATATTGCCAATTTTTTTTGTTGTTATGTAAAATGACATTTTTTTGAGTAAAATGATGACTTTTGTCATAATTTTGCCAAATGAAATTCGGATTATCATTGCAATATTGCCAGGATTTGAAAGTTTTCTTATAAAATTGTGACTTTTGTCGAGTAAAATGACGACTTTTATTATAATGCTGTCAATATTCTAAGTTTTTTATGTGAAATCGTGACATTTTTTACTTGAAATTCCAACTCATTTTTCACAACATAGTATGTTTGTTTTATTAATGTTGTAAATACACATCTTTATATATCTAGAAAGGCTGGTCCTAAAGAGGGAGGCATTTTTCTCAGGTCTCAAGAAGGTAACAAATACAAGAACGTGTGTGTGTGTGTGTTGTTGTATTGCTGCCCTTCTTGAGACACCAACAAGAAAAAGTAGCTTCCATATTAGGGCCGGTGAACAAGTTAGGACCGAAATCCTGGTCCCAATACGGAAAACCATTGCATATAATACAGAACCAAATACTAGAGTCCGTGAACATTGCTCCAAAGTCTTTCTGCCATATTGCAATATTTTTTTGTAAAATTATGACTTTTTCATGTAAACATATGACTTTTTAATGCAAAATGGTGAAATTCATCATATGAAATTTGGACTTTTATCACAATATTGCCAATTGTTTTTGTTGTCATGTAAAATGACATTTTTGGAGTAAAATTATGACTTTTATCACGATTTGGCCAAATGAAATTCCGCTTATCATTGCAATATTGCCAGGATTTGAAAGTTTTCTTATAAAATTGTGACTTTTGTCGAGTAAATCTACTACTCTTTTCAAAAAAATTGCCAACATTTAATCTTTTCTTATAAAATAGTGACTTTTATTGAGTACAATTTCCAACTTTTATCATGACATTGCACAAATGTTGCATTTTTCTTGTAACATTTTGACTTGCGTTGAGTAAAATGACGACTTTTATTATAACGCTGCCAAAATTCTAAGTTTTTCATGTGAAATTTTGACCTTTTTTGCGTGAAATTCCAACTCATTTTTCACAACATAGTATGTATGTTTTATTAATGTTGTAAATACACATCTTTATATATCTAGAAAGGCTGGTCCTAAAGAGGGAGGCATTTTTCCCAGGTCTCAAGAAGGCAACAAATACAAGAATGTGTGTGTGTGTGTGTGTGTCTGTGTGTGTCTGTGTGTGTGTGTGTGTGTGTGTGTGTGTTCTTATATTGCTGCCCTTCTTGAGACACCAACAAGAAAAAGTAACTTCCATATTAGGGCCGGTGAACAAGTTAGGACCCAAATCCTGGTCCCAATACAGAAAACCATTGCATTTAATACAGAACCAAATACTAGAGTCCGTGAACATTGCTCCAAAGTGTTTCTGCCATATTGCAATATTTTCTTGTAAAATTATGACTTTTTCATGTAAAATTATGACTTTTTAATGCAAAATGGTGAAATTCATCGTATGAAATTCTGACTTTTATCACAATATTGCCAATTGTTTTTGTTGTCATGCAAAATGACATTTTTGGAGTAAAATGATGACTTTTGTCATGATTTGGCCAAATGAAATTCCAATTATCATTGCAATATTGCCAGGATTTGAAAGTTTTTTTTATAAAACTGACTTTTGTCGAGTAAAATTTCAACTCTTTTCAGAAAATCGCCAACATTTAAGCCTTTCTTATAAAACTATAAAATAGTGACTGTTATTGAGTACAATTTCCAACTTTTATCATGACATTGCACAAATGTTGCATTTTTCTTGTAACATTTTCACTTGTGTTGAGTAAAATGACGACTTTTATTATAATGCTGCCAAAATTCTAAGTTTTTCATGTAAAATTTTGACCTTTTTTGCGTGAAATTCCAACTCATTTTTCACAACATAGTATGTATGTTTTATTAATGTTGTAAATACACATCTTTATATATCTAGAAAGGCTGGTCCTAAAGAGGGAGGCATTTTTCTCAGGTCTCAAAAAGGCAACAAATACAAGAATGTGTGTGTGTGTGTGTCTGTGTGTGTCTGTGTGTGTGTGTGTGTTCTTATATTGCTGCCCTTCTTGAGACATCAACAAGAAAAAGTAGCTTCCATATTAGGGCCGGTGAACAAGTTAGGACCGAAATCCTGGTCCCAATACGGAAAACCATTGCATTTGATACAGAACCAAATACTAGAGTCCGTGAACATTGCTCCAAAGTGTTTCTGCCATATTGCAATATTTTCTTGTAAAATTATGACTTTTTCATGTAAAATTATGTCTTTTTAATGCAAAATGGTGAAATTCATCGTATGAAATTCTGACTTTTATCACAATATTGCCAATTGTTTTTGTTGTCATGTAAAATGAAGTTTTTTTAGTAAAATGATGACTTTTGTCATGATTTTGCCAAATGAAATTCCGATTATCATTGCAATATTCCCAGGATTTGAAAGTTTTTTTTTATAAAACTGTGACTTTTGTCAAGTAAAATTTCAACTCTTTTCATAAAATCGCCAACATTTAAGCCTTTCTTATAAAAATATAAAATAGTGACTTTTATTGAGTACAATTTCCAACTTTTATCATGACATTGCACAAATGTTGCATTTTTCTTGTAACATTTTGACTTGCGTTGAGTAAAATGACGACTTTTATTATACCGCTGCCAAAATTCTAAGTTTTTCATGTGAAATTTTCACCTTTTTTGTGTGAAATTCCAACTAATTTTTCACAACATAGTATGTATGTTTTATTAATGTTGTAAATACACATCTTTATATATCTAGAAAGGCTGGTCCTAAAGAGGGAGGCATTTTTCTCAGGTCTCAAGAAGGCAACAAATACAAGAATGTGTGTGTGTGTGTGTGTGTGTGCGTGCGTGCATCAGCACAAAAGGAGATGAAGAGGCGTTATTTTTAGGACAAATCTACTAATATGTAAAAAATGTACATGTACTGGACATGCATTAGGACACACTTCAATGCAATTAGTGCGCTAAATGTGGATAACTTTAGTTCAATATGATATATTCAAATGAATATATCATAGCAAATATATACATAATTTTTTTAGATAAAGAACTCTACTCTGTAGGTAATTATAAAATAGTATATTTATATAATTGATGTAATATTAAGGATACAACTACAATTAAAGCTGCAAGCAGCGATGGACAGGACCGAGTATTTAAACATGTACATACAAAAAATTATTGCCCCCGCGACCCAAGTGGTAGAAGATGGATGGATGGCTTATTACACAGAGAAAAAGTTGTATACACATGTATTATACATCAGTCTCTTACATTCGTTATAAACTCTTTCATCAACTTTTAATCAGAAGTGTTTAATCCCTCTCCTGTGCTTATTTGAATCTGACACGACAAACGGCCTCAGAGGAGATCATGTTTGAAAAAAAAAGCGACATTTTTTTACCCAACTTTTGTATCGAAGGGGGAATTGCAAACTTTTTGTTGATTTTAGCTTGGGGTTGTCAGAGTGTGAAATATAGGTCTAAAAGAGACCTATATAGAGGTTTTTGTTTCATGTGTCTACGACATTCCTACTGGGAGTTAGAGGCAGTTTTGTCTGTTTTCTTCCAAGGGGGCGCTAGAGTACAATTTTGAGTTTTGGGGTTTTGTTTTTCGATTAAATCACAATTTTTGCCAGTCCTGATGTGTATGTCTAGTTTGGTGAGTTTTAAAGCATGTTAAGGGGGTTAAATTACATCTGAAAAAGGCGGCGGTATAATAATAAAGAATAAAAAATAAAGAATAATGATAAAACGCCAGAAATTCAATAAGGTCCTCTCACCCAAAAAGACATGGGTCCCTAATTAATGATGAGAAGGATAGAGAACATATCATATTTTCAAAAAACCATGTACACATGACTAAATGTGTGTCAGGATCAAACATTGATGACATCTAATAATCAGACGAGAAGCAAGGAAACATGCAGAGACAGAGTTCAATTTAGCTCATGAGGAGACACATGTTTTGGGGCTGTAGTCTACTTACAGATCCAAACTACGTTCTAAAAGTCAAGCCCGCGCGCCTCCTCTATTTATTAGGAAGGTCCTGTTACATCACTGAAGCTGTCGCTGAGAGAAGGGGTGGGGGTGGGGGGTGTGGGGGTAATCTTGACAAGTCCAGTTAGACACAATATATCAGGGGTTTAATCCCTCGCCTGTGCTTATTTGAATCTGACACGACAAACGGCCTCTGAGGAGATCATGTTTGAAAAAAAAGCGACATTTTTTTACCCAACTTTTGTATCGAAGGGGGAATTGCAAACTTTTTGTTGATTTTAGCTTGGGGTTGTCAGAGTATGAAATATAGGTCTAAAAGAGACCTATATTGAGGTTTTTGTTTCATGTGTCTACGACATTCCTACTGGGAGTTAGAGGCAGTTTTGTCTGTTTCTTCCTAGGGGGCGCTAGAGCGCAATTTTTGAGTTTTGGGGTTTAGTTTTTTTAATAAATCACAATTTTTGCCAGTCCTGGTGTGTATGTCTAGTTTGGTGAGTTTTGAAGCATGTTAAGGGGGTCAAATTACAGCTCAAAGAGCCGGCGGTATAATAATAAAGAATAAAAAATAAAGAATAATGATAAAACGCCAGAAATTCAATAAGGTCCTCTCACCTAAAAAGACATGGGTCCATAATTAATAATGAGAAGGATAGAGAACATATCATATTTTCAAATAACCATGTACACGTGACTAAATGTGTGTCAGGATCAAACATTGATGACATCTAATAAACAGGCGAGAAGCAAGGAACCAAGCAGAGACAGAGTTCAATTTAGCTCATGAGGAGACACTTGTTTTGGGGCTGTAGTCTACTTACAGATCCAAACTACGTTCTAAAAGTTAATCTCGACAACTCCAGTTAGATACAATATATCAGGGGTGTCAAACTCAAATACAGAGTGGGCCAAAATTTTTAACTGAACAAATGAACCTTTTAATAGGGACCCAAACAAGTTTTGCATTAAATTTTGAACAAGCAAGGCTTATATAACTTTAGTGACATGCAAAAACCAGTTTCAAATAATAATAATAATGATAATTAAAAAAATATCAATGGCATATCAAATAAAATAAAAATAAAAATTAAAGCCTTTTTTTGTATTTGCAATCTTCTGAGGTAAATATCATTTTTTACCCCCACAGGCTAATAATACATTAGAAAATAAAATAACAATAATGAATGGACCAAACATTAAAGCCTTGAAGTAGCAAGAGAATGCATGAATACAACGTTAATTATTGGTCAGTTTGCTGGAAGTTTCCCGGAAGAGTTAGTGCTGCAAGGGGTTCTGGGTATTTGTTCTGTTGTGTTACGGTGCGGATGTTCACCCGAAATGTGTTTGTCATTCTTGTTTGCTGTGGGTTCACAGTGTGGCGCATTTTTGTAACAGTGCTAAAGTTGTTTATACGGCCACCCTCAGTGTGACCTGTATGGCTGTTGACAAAGTATGCTTTGCATTCACGTGTGTGTGTGTGTAAAAGCCAGAAATATTATGTGACACGCTGTTAGTATGGAGGAAAAGCGGACGTGACGACAGGTTGTAGAGAACGCTAAAGGCAGGGCCTTAAATGCACGCCCCCAATATAGTTGTCCAGGTGGAAATCGGTAGAAATTCGGGAGAATGGTTGCCCCGGGAGATTTTCGGGAGGGGCACTGAACTTCGGGAGTCCATCCATCCATTTTCTACCGCTTATTCCCTTTCGGGGTTGCGGGGAGTCTACCGGGAAAATTAGGAGGGTTGGCAAGTATGAGTATTAGCGGTGAAAGCAGTTTTACAGCGGCACCGACGCTGTATAACACCGGCGGGCCAGCTCTAATGCTAAATTGATATTGCCTCAAGGGCCAAATTAAATTACACGGCGGGCCAGATTTGGGCCGCGGGCCAAAGTTTGACACCCATGCAATATATGATTATAGAATAAATAAAAACTAGTTGACGCAGGTCATATCGCCTTGTCTCTGCTCTGTCTGCGTCACGGCGGTGTTCGGCCTTGTCTCTGCTCTGTCTGCGTCACGGTGGTGTTCGACCTTGTCTCTGCTATTTCTGCATCACGGCGGTGTTCGACCTTGTCTCTGCTCTGTCTGCGTCACGGCGGTGTTCGGCCTTGTCTCTGCTATGTCTGCGTCACGGCGGTGTTCGGCCTTGTCTCTGCTATGTCTGCGTCACGGCGGTGTTCGGCCTTGTCTCTGCTCTGTCTGCGTCACGGCGGTGTTCGGCATTGTCTCTGCTATGTCTAGGTCACGGCGGTGTTCGGCCTTGTCTCTGCTCTGTCTGCGTCACGGCGGTGTTCGGCATTGTCTCTGCTATGTCTAGGTCACGGCGGTGCTCGGCCTTGTCTTTGCTCTGTCTGCGTCACGGCGGTGTTCGACCTTGTCTCTGCTCTGTTTGCGTCACGGCGGTGTTCGACCTTGTCTCTGCTCTGTCTGCGTCACGGCGGTGTTCGGCATTGTCTCTGCTATGTCTAGGTCACGGCGGTGCTCGGCCTTGTCTTTGCTCTGTCTGCGTCACGGCGGTGTTCGACCTTGTCTCTGCTCTGTTTGCGTCACGGCGGTGTTCGACCTTGTCTCTCCTCTGTCTGCGTCACGGCGGTGTTCGACCTTGTCTCTCCTCTGTCTGCGTCACGGCGGTGTTCGGCCTTGTCCGTCAGCAGGCCGAGTCTAGAAACAACACTGATAAAGACAACTGGCAGCTTGCATAGATACAAAAAAATACCACTTCAGCACAACTGACAATAATTTATATCAACAACCCTTGAGCATAAAGTTATGATGATAATACATACATGATTATTCTAACAATGTGCACATGACTATATGCAAAAATTACAGATTCCTGTAGACATGTCTAAATGCACGCACACACGCGGAAAAATCTACATACACGTTACTAAATACATGTACACATGACTAAATCCGTGACTAAAACCAAGTACACGAGACCAAATCCATACACAGGTGACTAAGATGTGTGCAAATGACTACATTTGTGTAGTTGGACTAAATACGTGTACACATGACCAGGTCTACATACACATGATTAAATCCAGGAACACATAACCAAATCCTTCCGCACACAACTAAGTCCAGCACTCAGAACTAAACGTGTACAAAGAACTGAATCAACGTACACAAAAACAAACAAACCTACACATGACCAATTACATGTACACAAGACCAGTGTTGGGTTAGTTACTGAAAACCAGTAACTAGTTACAGTTACTAGTTACTTCATTTCACAAGTAACTCAGTTACTTACACTAAAAAGTAATGGGTTACTGTGAAAAGTAACTATTTAGTTACCCACGTACATACATATATATATATATATATATATATATATATAATGTTGTCTGTCTATCTGTGTTATCCGTGTTGGCCCTGCGATGAGGTGGCGACTTGTCCAGGGTGTACCCCGCCTCCCGCCCGATTGTAGCTGAGATGGGCGCCAGTGCTCCCCACGACTCCGAAAGGGAATAAGCGGTAGAAAATGGATGGATGGATGGATATATATATATATATATATGTGTGTATATATATATATATATATGTATGTATATATATATATATATATAGTATACATAAATATATATATGTATGTATGTATGTATATATATATATATATACATTTTTATATATACACACACTAATGAAGTGAAGTGAATTATATTTATATAGCGCTTCTCTCTAGTGACTCAAAGCACTTTACATAGTGAAACCCAATATCTAAGTTACATTTAAACCAGTGTGGGTGGCACTGGGAGCAGGTGGGTAAAGTCTCTTGCCCAAGGACACAACGGCAGTGACTAGGATGGCGGAAGCGGGAATCGAACCTGCAACCCTCAAGTTGCTGGCACGGCCGCTCTACCAACCGAGCCATGCCGCCCCTAAACTATGTACACATGACCTAAAATGATTGACATGGCTAAATATTGGAAACATAATTAAATCATGTACACATGACTACCAGCCATGATACTGGACTGGCAGGACCACGCCATTACAGCACAAGTCTTTTTCCAAACACTGATAGCAACACAAAGGCCTGCTTTCTACCCGCAAACAGATGATGATGTTGACACGAGATTGCTTGTCACACACACACACACACACACACACACACACACACACACACACACACACACACACACACACACACACACACACACACACACATGCAGACAAAAAGAGTCACCCCTACACACTCGCTGTTTGTGTTTGTCAGGTGTGGTGCAGGAATGCTGCTTTTACATGTCAATCATTCACCTGCAAGCACACACCAGGGAAACACAAAAGCATGACGTCATCACTTTCACTACAAAAACAACCGAACAATTTGTTGTTTCTCATATATATATATATATATATATATATCGATGCAAAGTGTAAAAGCCAGCATTTGTGATGGTATGGGGGTGCATTAGTGCCCAAGGCATGGGTAACTTACACATCTGTGAAGGCACCATTAATGCTGAAAGGTACATACAGGTTTTGGAACAACATATGCTGCCACCTAAGCGCCGTCTTTTTCATGGACGCCCCTGCTTATTTCAGCAAGACAATGCCAAGCCACATTCAGCACGTGTTACAACAGCGTGGCTTCGTACAAAAAAGAGTGCGGGTACTTTTCTGGCCCGCCTGCAGTCCAGACATGTCTCCCATGGAAAATGTGTGGCGCATTATGAAGCGTAAAATACGACAGCGGAGACCCCGGACTGTTGAAGGACTGAAGCTCTACATAAAACAAGAATGGGAAAGAATTCCACTTTCAAAGCTTCAACAATTAGTTTCCTCAGTTCCCAAACGTTTATTGAGTGTTGTTAATAGAAAAGGTGATGTAAGACAGTGGTGAACATGCCCTTTCCCAACTACTTTGGCACGTGTTGCAGCCATGAAATTCTAAGTTAATTATTATTTGCAAAAAAAATCAATAATAAAGTTTATGAGTTTGAACATCAAATATGTTGTCTTTGTAGCATATTCAACTGAATATGGGTTGAAAAGGATTTGCAAATCATTGTATTCTGTTTATATTTACATCTAACACAATTTCCCAACTCACATGGAAACGGGGTTTGTGTATATATATATATATATATATATATATATATGTGTATATATATATAGGACAATACTTATTAGTTGGTGTAGAGTGGAACTCCTTAGAGGTCAAGATCTGCCTCAAAAATCAAAACATTAGCATATTTGACTTCATGGACTTCCTCCATAACGATGATGGAGCCAAAGTGTGATAATAACAAAAATATTTGGCTGCTCAATCTGCACGTACATATAATTACATACATGTACACAGGACTAAACCCACATACATATAACTACATACATGTACACAGGACTAAACCCACATACATATAACTACATACATGTATACAGGACTAAACCAACATACATATAACTACATACATGTACACATGACTAAACCCACATTCAAATAACTACATACATGTACACAGGACTAAACCCACATACATATAACTACATACATGTACACAGGACTAAACCCACATACATATAACTACATACATGTACACATGACTAAACCCACATACATATAACTACATACATGTACACATGACTAAACCCACATACATATAACTACATACATGTACACAGGACTAAACCCACATACATATAACTACATACATGTACACATGACTAAATCACATACATATAACTACATACATGTACACAGGACTAAACCCACATACATATAACTACATACATGTACACATGACTAAATCACATACATATAACTACATACATGTACACATGACTAAACCCACATACATATAACTACATACATGTACACAGGACTAAACCCACATACATATAACTACATACATGTACACAGGACTAAACCCACATACATATAACTACATACATGTACACAAGACTAAACCCACATACATATAACTACATACATGTACACAGGACTAAACCCACATACATATAACTACATACATGTACACAGGACTAAACCCACATACATATAACTACACACATGTACACATGACTAAACCCACATACATATAACTACATACATGTACACATGACTAAACCCACATACATATAACTACATACATGTACACATGACTAAACCCACATACATATAACTACATACATGTACACATGACTAAACCCACATACATATAACTACACACATGTACACAGGACTAAACCCACATACATATAACTACATACATGTACACATGACTAAATCACATACATATAACTACATACATGTACACAGGACTAAACCCACATACATATAACTACATACATGTACACATGACTAAATCACATACATATAACTACATACATGTACACATGACTAAACCCACATACATATAACTACATACATGTACACAGGACTAAACCCACATACATATAACTACATACATGTACACAGGACTAAACCCACATACATATAACTACATACATGTACACAAGACTAAACCCACATACATATAACTACATACATGTACACAGGACTAAACCCACATACATATAACTACATACATGTACACAGGACTAAACCCACATACATATAACTACATACATGTACACATGACTAAACCCACATACATATAACTACATACATGTACACATGACTAAACCCACATACATATAACTACATACATGTACACATGACTAAACCCACATACATATAACTACATACATGTACACAGGACTAAACCCACATACAGATAACTACATACATGTACACATGACTAAACCCACATACATATAACTACATACATGTACACATGACTAAACCCACATACATATAACTACATACATGTACACATGACTAAACCCACATACATATAACTACATACATGTACACATGACTAAGCCCACATACATATAACTACATACATGTACACAGGACTAAACCCACATACATATAACTACATACATGTACACATGACTAAACCCACGTACATATAACTACATACATGTACACATGACTAAACCCACATACATATAACTACATACATGTACACATGACTAAACCCACGTACATATAACTACATACATGTACACATGACTAAACCCACATACATATAACTACATTCATGTACACAGGACTAAACCCACATACATATAACTACATACATGTACACAGGACTAAACCCACATACATATAACTACATACATGTACACATGACTAAACCCACGTACATATAACTACATACATGTACACATGACTAAGCCCACATACATATAACTACATACATGTACACATGACTAAACCCACATACATACAACTACATACATGTACACATGACTAAATAAAATACACATGACTAAGCCCACATACATATAACTACATACATGTACACAGGACTAAACCCACATATATATAACTACATACATGTACACATGACTAAACCCACATACATATAACTACATACATGTACACATGACTAAACCCACATACATATAACTACATACATGTACACAGGACTAAACCCACATATATATAACTACATACATGTACACATGACTAAACCCACATACATATAACTACATACATGTACACATGACTAAACCCACATACATATAACTACATACATGTACACATGACTAAACCCACATACATATAACTACATACATGTACACATGACTAAACCCACATACATACAACTACATACATGTACACATGACTAAATAAAATACACATGACTAAGCCCACATACATATAACTACATACATGTACACAGGACTAAACCCACATATATATAACTACATACATGTACACATGACTAAACCCACATACATATAACTACATACATGTACACATGACTAAACCCACATACATATAACTACATACATGTACACAGGACTAAACCCACATACATATAACTACATACATGTACACAGGACTGAACCCACATACATATAACTACATACATGTACACATGACTAAACCCACATACATATAACTACATACATGTACACAGGACTAAATCACATACATATAACTACATACATGTACACATGACTAAACCCACGTACATATAACTACATACATGTACACATGACTAAACCCACGTACATATAACTACATACATGTACACATGACTAAACCCACATACATATAACTACATACATGTACACAGGACTAAACCCACATATATATAACTACATACATGTACACATGACTAAACCCACATACATATAACTACATACATGTACACAAGACTAAACCCACAAATATATAACTACATACATGTACACATGACTAAACCCACATACATATAACTACATACATGTACACAGGACTAAACCCACATACATATAACTAAATACATGTACACATGACTAAACCCACATACATATAACTACATACATGTACACATTATTAAACCCACATACATATAACTACATACATGTACACAGGACTAAACCCACATACATATAACTACATACATGTACACAGGACTAAACCCACATATATATAACTACATACATGTACACAGGACTAAACCCACATATATATAACTACATACATGTACACAGGACTAAACCCACATATATATAACTACATACATGTACACAGGACTAAACCCACATACATATAACTACATACATGTACACATGACTAAGCCCACATATATATAACTACATACATGTACACATGACTAAGCCCACATATATATAACTACATACATGTACACAGGACTAAACCCACCGACATATAACTACATACATGTACACATGACTAAACCCACATACATATAACTACATACATGTACACATGACTAAACCCACATACATATAACTACATACATGTACACATGACTAAACCCACATACATATAACTACATACATGTACACATGACTAAACCCACATACATATAACTACATACATGTACACATGACTAAACCCACATACATATAACTACATACATGTACACAGGACTAAACCCACATACATATAACTACATACATGTACACATGACTGAATCATGCTCACGTGACTAACATGGGTTATTTGTTCCGATATCGTATCACATCGATATCGAGCCAATTGTTAAAGGGGAACATTATCAGCAGACCTATGTAAGCGTCAATATATACCTTGATGGTGCAGAAAAAAGACCATATATTTTTTTAACCGATTTTCGAACTCTAAATGGGTGAATTTTGGCGAATTAATCGCCTTTCTGTTTATCGCTCTTTTTGCGATGACGTCAGAACGTGACGTCTCCGAGGTCATACAGCCGCCATTTTCATTTTCAACACATTACAAACACCGGGTCTCAGCTCTGTTATTTTCGACTATTTTTTGGAACCTTAGAGACGTCATGCCTCGTGGGTGTGTTGTCGGAGGGTGTAACAACACTAACAGGGAGGGATTCAAGTTGCACCACTGGCAAGAAATCTGCCGCCAGACCCCCATTGAATGTACCAGAGTGTCTTCACATTTGACCGGCGATGCTAAGACAGACATGGCACAGAGATGTATGGATAACCTGCTGATGCATTTGCAACGATAAAGTCAACGAAATCACAAAGGTGAGTTTTGTTGATGTTGACTTATGTGCTAATAAGACATATTTGGTCGCGGCGTGACTGCCAGCTAATCGATGCTAACATGCTATGCTAATCGACGCTAACATGCTATTTACCGGCGGTGCTAAAGCAGACATGGCACAGAGATGTATGGATAACCTGCAGATGCATTTGCAACGATAAAATCAACGAAATCACAAAGGTGAGTTTTGTTGATGTTGACTGCCAGCTAATCGATGCTAACATGCTATGCTAATCGATGCTAACATGCTATTTACCAGCGGTGCTAAAGCAGACATGGCACAGAGATGTACGGATAACCTGCAGATGCATTTGCAACTATAAAGTCAACGAATTCACAAAGGTTTGTTTTGTTGATGTTGACTGCCAGCTAATCGATGCTAACATGCTATGCTAATCGACGCTAACATGCTATTTAGCGGCGGTGCTAAAGCAGACATGGCACAGAGATGTACGGATAACCTGCAGATGCATTTGCAACTATATTACGTTTTTTTCCACCCACAATTAATGCGAAACAAACACTTACCAATCGACGGATTTAAGTTGCTCCAGTGTCAAAAGATGCGAAAGTCCTGATCGTTTGGTCCGCACATTTTACCGGCAATGCTAACGCAGCTATTCGGCCATGCTATGGCTATGAATTTGCTCAATAGCTTCAGTTTCTTCTTCAATACTTTCATACTCCAACCATCTGTTTCAATACATGCGTAATCTGTTGAATCGCTTAAGCCGCTGAAATCCGAGTCTGAATCCGAGCTAATGTCGCTATATCTTGCTGTGCTATTCCCATTGTTTGTTTACATTGGCAGCATTGTGTGACGTCACTGCGATGAGGTGGCGACTTGTCCAGGGTGTACCCTGCCTTCCGCCCGATTGTAGCTGAGATAGGCGCCAGCGCCCCCCGCGACCCCGAAAAGGAATAAGCGGTAGAAAATGGATGGATGGACAGGGAAATGGATAGTGGCATTGCAAATAGCGAAAATCAAGCACTTTAAAGCTTTTTTTAGGGATATTCCGGGACCGGTAAAATTTTGAAAAAAACTTCCAAAAATACAACAAGCCACTGGGAACTGATTTTTATTGTTTTTAACCCTGTTGAAATTGTGATAATGTTCCCCTTTAAGGCTGAAATTTCAGTATAAGCAGTAAAAGTGAATAATGTGTCAATAAATACCCCGAAAGGGAATAAGCGGTAGAAAATGGATGGATGGATGGATGGATGGATGGATAAATACACAGCCTGCTGCTCGGTAAAGAAAAATGGCCTCGATTCTATTTGCATTTATGTTGTGCAGGGGTGCCTAATGTAGTGTCCTTGGGCCCTGTGGGGCGGGGCGGTATCAGCCCACACTTCAGAAGTAGACGTTGGATCATCCTCTCCCCGGCTAACAGGAGCCGGGCGAGACGTCAACGACGGTCCCGTCTGATCCCCGGCGAGGGCGTATCATTTTCTCATTAAGCTCCGACACCAATTAGCAGGGCGGCCCCGACCTCGCACGCCTGCGCCTTAATCAGCCCGCTTAGCCGCCATCAGCATCCTATCCATAATTCATGCACCTTCACTCCGAGGTCGGACGCTGAGTGAGCCTTTCATTACCGCACTTTTGCAGGATCACGCCAGGAAATAAAAAAAAAGCAACAATCATTTCCGCTAAACTTTGTGGACGAGCCGAAGAAGAGGCCGACTTAGGTCTGTGCAGATCTGGATGAAGATGCAAAGTGGAAAATGTACTCTCTGCTTAAATTGGGGCCAGGATTAAAAAAACAACTCATTTTGCAATACCAAGCACTACTGCCACCTAGGGGGCTGGGGTGGAACACTATGACATAAACGCTCAATTTTAGTTAAAACAGTTTCAAATTGTTTGGTATTTGAGTTGACAAAATCACATTTTAAAAGTAAAAGTATAATGAATAAAAAATATTGACATTTTCAGTGAAAACGTGCAGGTGAAATCATACAATTATATATATATATATATATATATATATATATATATATATATATATATATATATATATATATATATATATATATATATATGTATCGCCCCCCGCGATCCCAATGAGAATAAGCGGTAGAAATGGATGGACATAAATATATATATATATATATATATATATATATAATCATAATTTTATAATAATATAATTTCTACGACACTACGACATAAACACTCAATTTTAGTTAAAAAAAAGTTTCAAATTGTTTGGTATTTGAGTTGACAATACAAGAAATATCACATTTTAAAAGTAAAAGTATAATGAATAAAAAATATTGACATTTTCAGTAAAAACGTGCAGGTGAAATCATACAATTATTACAAAATGATGATTATAATAAATATGCTCGTTTATATATATATAAAAAATAAAAATAAATATATATTGTGTGAATGTGAGTGTGAATGTTGTCTGTCTATCTGTGTTGGCCCTGTGATGAGGTGGCGACTTGTCCAGGGTGTACCCTGCCTTCCGCCCGATTGTAGCTGAGATAGGCGCCAGTGCCCCCCGCGACCGCGAAAGGGAATAAGCGGTAGCAAATGGATGGATGGATGGATATATATATATATATATATATATACATACATATATATATAAAAATATATATATATCCCAAGGATAATAAGCGGTAGAAATGGATGGACATACATGTGTGTATATATATATATATATATATATATATATATATATATATATATATATATATATATATATGTATAATCATCATTTTATAATAATAGAATTTCTGTTGACTGACCTGCCATTTTTTTACTGTAAAATATTATAAATGTAAAGACGGTACATTTGTTTTTCTCGGTAGAAAAAACAGGTTGCCAGAATAATAAAATAATGAATACAAAAAGAATATAAAGGATAATATAAAATAATGATTATAATAAATATGCTCGTTTTATATATATATATATGTGTGTGTATATATTAATATATATATATATATATGTTACATTAAAATTTTGTAAATGTAAGGATTTTACCGCAAAATCGACAATCTACTTAAAACAATTTATATGATTAATAATTAAATCCAGATGCAAATCCATACATGATTTTCTGTTCAAATTGGCCCTCCAATGGCAGCCATAACTGCCTTGTGGCCCTCAATGAAAACGTATGGGCCCTCATACTAAGCAATGTGTAATACTGCCACCTACAGGACTGGAGTGTCACGCTGCCACCATATATGGTGACAGCCAATTATTGGAAATATTTGAGGCATAATCGGCCGGACGAGAAGGAAAAATGGTAAATAGAATGATAAATAATGGCAAATAAAAAAATAAAAAAATAATAATAAAATAATACAATAATAATAATAATAATAAAATTAAAAAATGGCAAATTAAATAATAATAATGATAATAATAAAATAAAATAGGAAAATAGAATAATAAAAAAAACTAGTTAATTAAAGACACAATACGAACACATAATTGATCATTTTCCATTAGATAATGTAATGTTTATTATATCAAAGAGCTATTTATTTGACTGCCACTAAGGAGTTATGACTTATCTGAACATTTTACCCTAAAAGCAAAAGGGAATAAGCGGTAGGAAATGGATGGATGGATGGATAAATAAAAAAGAAGGTGGTTTTCATGCAACTTCCAGCCGCTAGGGGGCTGCTACGACATATTTACTATTTGAGGAAATGACTGAAGCGCTTGTTTCTTTCAGTTTGGTCATGCAATACCAGGCATCACCATAGGGGGGCGTGTTGACACCAGAGCACAGAGGGGACAAAAGGTTAAAGTTCATTTTTAAAGACTTTTAACAAACCCGTGATGAACTTAAAGTGCTTTAAAAATATATATTTGAGTGTACCTAATATTGTGAGGTGTCATCTCCATTATTTTGTCGGCGAAGGAGCGGACACGCCACAATTCATCAGCACGTGCAGGCGCGTCTTTAAGTGGCTGCACGCAGGCCTCATGGCGGCGTTTGCACGTGCATGCCCGCCATCGCCATCGCCATCGCCATCGCCATATCTTCCCTTCCTGCCGCTCCTGGACGTGGCGAGCGCTTCCCACCAGGCCTCCTCCTTTCATGGCTAAGAAAGCATCCATTGGGCGGCAGTAATCAGAGCTGTGCCTCCAGGAGCCCGGCCAAGCCTCTCAAGAGCAGCTTTAATTAACCATCATACCGCAGATGGGATCGATTTTTTTTTTTTTCTTTCCTTTTGCTTTCCTCCTCCATCTCCGCCCACGTCTCCATCCTTCAGCCTTCCCTCCCGCACACACAGGCTGCGTAATTGCACTGGAGCCCTGCCAGCCGCCAGCCGGAGACCCCCAGACTAGTGCAGGCCTTCCTGCCTCAAACTCACCTGCTCCACACCTCATTAGTGGCAGGGATCTGTGCAGAGCCGTGGAGGATTAAGGGAGAAACCACACAGTATAGTGGGCGTCCTAACTTTTTCTATCATATATATATATAAAACATGTGTAGACAGAAAAATATTATATATGTATACATATAAATATATATATAGAAAGAACACATATATATTTATATATGTATATATATATACATATATTATTGTTCTATACAACGATGCTACATCACAGTATATAACTCCATACTACATCACATTATATGATTCTATACTACATCACATTATATAACTCTATACTACATCACAGTATATAACTCCATACTACATCATACTATATAGCTCTATGCCACATCACAGCATATAACTCTATACTACATCCCAGTATATAACTCTATATTACATCACATCATATAACTCCATGCTACATGACATTATATAACTCTATACTACATCACAGTATATAACTCTATGCTACATCACATTGTATAACTCTATGCTACATCACAGTATATAGCTCCATACTACATCACATTATATGACTCTATACTACATCACATTATATAACTCCATACTACATCATACTATATAGCTCTATGCTTCATCACAGCATATAACTCTATACTACATCCCAGTATAAAACTCTATATTACATCACATCATATAACTCTATGCTACATCACAGTATATAACCTTAATGTTACATCCCAGTGTATAACCATATGATACATCCCAGTATGTAACTCTATACTACATCACATTATATAACTCCATACTACATCATACTATATAACTCTATGCTACATCACAGCATATAACTCTATACTACATCACAGTATATAACTCTATGATACACCACAGTATATAACTCTATGCTACATCACAGTATATAACCTTAATGTTACATCCGAGTTTCTAACTCTATATTACATCACAGTATATAACCCTATGATACATCCCAGTATGTAACTCTATGCTACATCACATTATATAACTCTATACTACATCACATTATATAACTCTACGCTACATCACAGTATATATGTCTATCCTACATCACAGTATATAACTCGATGCTACATCCCAGTATGTAACTCTATATAACAACACATTATATAACTCCATACTACATCGCATTATATAACTCCACGCTACATCGCATTATATAACTCCATACTCCATCACAGTATATAACTCTATGCTACATCACAGTATATAACTCAACGCTACATCATATTATATAACTCTACGCTGCATCACAGTATATACGTCTTTCCTACATAACATTATATAACTCCATACTACATCCCAGTATGTAACTCCATACTACATCACATTATATAACTCCATACTACATCGCATTATATAACTCTATGCCACATCACATTGTATAACTCTATGCTACATCACAGTATATAAGTCTACGCTACATCACAGTATATAACTCTATATCCTACAAACATTATATAACTCCATACTACATCCCAGTATGTAACTCTATACTACATCACATTATATAACTCTATATCCTACATAACATTATATAACTCCATACTACATCCCAGTATGTAACTCTATGCTACATCACATTATATAACTCTATACTACATCACAGTATATAACTCTATGCTACATCACATTATATAACTCTATGCTACATCACATTATATAACTCTATGCTACATCACAGTATATAACTCTATGCTACATCCCAGTATATAACTCTATAGCTACACATTCACGGTTGGTGCAGAGATTAACATGTATTTCAAAGCCAGTTGACTTTGTAAGGTGTGTGTGTGTGTGTGTGTGTTGGGTGTGTGTGTGTGTGTGAGTGTGTGTTGGGTGTGTGTGTGTGTGTGAGTGTGTGTTGGGGGGGGTGTTGTGTGTGTGTGTTGGGTGTGTGTGCGTGTGTGTGTGTGTGCGTGTGTGTGTGTGAGTGTGTGTGTTGGGTGTGTGTGTGTGTGTGAGTGTGTGTGTGTGTTGGGGGGGTGTTGTGTGTGTGTGTTGGGTGTGTGTCTGTGTGTGTGTGTGAGTTTGTATTTGTGTGTGTGCTGGGTGTGTGTGTGAGTGTGTGTGTGTGTGTTGGGTGTGTGTGCGTGTGTGTGTGTGTGTGCGTGTGTGTGCGTGTATGTGTGTGTGTGTGAGTGTGTGTGTGTGTTGGGTGTGTGTGCGTGTATGTGTGTGTTGGGTGTGTGTGTGTGTGTGTGTGCGTGTGTGTTGTGTGTGTTGGGTGTGTCTGTGTGTGTGTGTGTGTGTGCGTGTGTGTTGTGTGTGTTGGGTGTGTCTGTGTGTGTGTGTGTGTGTTGGGTGTGTGTGCGTGTGTGTGTGTTGGGGGGGTGTTGTGTGTGTGTGTGCGTGCGTGTGTGTGTGTGCGTGTGTGTGTGTTCTCCTCAGGATTGCTCTGTAATCACAGGCCTGCATGGCACTTGTGGAGGAGCGGTGTCAGCTGGGCTCTCTTCTGTTTGCTAATAGCGGGGGTGGAGGGAGGAAGAGGGGGTTGGCGAGTGGGGAACGCGGGGGTCAGGTGTCTTTCTCTACACAGAGACGTGCGTTTGATCCCCAGGTACGGGACACGGCGCCGAGAAGCGAGGTGGCGCCTTTGAATGCTAATGGGGGGGCGAGCTGCACGTTTGACATCTTAATGGCGCTTGTTTTGCCAGCAGACAGCTCGCTTGGCCGCCATGTCCACCCCACCCTCCCCCCCCTCATCCGCCACCCCAGCGAAATAAAAATGATCAGCTCGCTGCAAAGGAGATTCGGCGATTATTCCTGTGTCCACATGATCGCATTTGTCAATTGCACACTGAAGCAACAGGTGGCGCTGTAGCCCCTGACGGTGTTGAAGGGTAAAGAAGGGATTTTTTATACCGCCTTTTCAAGTGCATTAATCCCATATTAGGGAGACTAATATCAACATAGAGGAATAACATCACATGTTTCATCTAATGTAGTCGCAAATGACCCCCAAAAAACAAAAATTTTACTTATTATAATGACTTTTAAAGCAATACGTCGCAGTTATTTTGGCAATTATGTCGGGTTGTGTGGTATACCGGTACTAGTATAGTCCCACAATACTAATGGATCATATTCGGTACTATACCGCCTCTAAAAAAGCCACCCTTTTTTGACGGCGCGTCGTCTTTGCTGGTTTTACGAGCAGAGGAGCATGTTCGGCAGCGCGCGCGCACAGAGTACAGCCAAGCAGACACAGTGTGTAGACAGAAAAGGGAACACGAATACAAAACCTGACAATAATGTCTGATTGAATGCTAACAACTTTATGACAGACCGCCTTAAAGACGGAATTTTACATTTTTTTACTGAATGAGACACCCAGAATGTACATAACTATGAAGGATAAAACACTGAATATTGACAACATATGAACACCACACCCCCGCTCCATCCAACATATTTTACAATCAAGTGAAACACAACTAAAATGCAACAAACTGTGAACTATGAATGTGAAGGATTTCACGTCTGTCCCTGACACCCACATGTCAGGTACTGGAAACACTCTGTGGAAACACTCCCCACCCCCACACTGATTGGTACCTCGTCTGAGCTGCTGTGACTTACATTACTATAGTAACTCATTAGATGACCATAGTAACTCATTAGATGACCATAGTAACTCATTAGATAACCATAGTAACTCATTAGATGACCATGGTAACTCATTAGATGACCATAGTAACTCATTAGATCACCATAGTAACTAATTAGATGACCATAGTAACTAATTAGATGACCATAGTAACTCATTAGATGACCATAGTAACTCATTAGATGACCATAGTAACTAATTAGATGACCATAGTAACTAATTAGATGACCATAGTAACTAATTAGATGACCATAGTAACTCATTAGATGACCATAGTAACTCATTAGATGACCATAGTAACTCATTAGATGACCATAGTAACTCATTAGATGACCATAGTAACTCATTAAATGACCATAGTAACTCATTAAATGACCATAGTAACTCATTAGATGACCATAGTAACTCATTAGATGACCATAGTAACTCATTAGATGACTATAGTAACTCATTAGATGACCATAGTAACTCATTAGATGACCATAGTACCTCATTAGATGACTATAGTAACTCATTACATTACCATAGTAACTAATTTGATTACCATAGTAACTAAATCAATTACTATAGCAACTCATTAGATGACCATAGTAACCAATTAGATGACCATAGTAACTCATTAGATGACCATAGTACCTCATTAGATGACCATAGTAACTCATTAGATGACCATAGTAACTCATTAGATGACCATAGTAACTCATTAGATGACGATAGTAACTCATTAGATGACCATAGTAACTCATTAGATGACCATAGTAACGCATTAGATGACCATAGTAACTCATTAGATGACCATAGTAATTAATTAGATGACCATAGTAATTAATTAGATGACCATAGTAATTAATTAGATGACCATAGTAACAAATTAGATGACCATAGTAACTCATTAGATGACCATAGTAACTAATTAGATGACCATAGTAACTCATTAGATGACCATAGTAACTAATTAGATGACCATAGTAACTCATTAGATGACCATAGTAACTCATTAGATGACCATAGCAACTAATTAGATGGCCATAGTAACTCATTAGATGACCATAGTAACTCATTAGATGATCATAGTAACTCATAACTCATTAGATGACCATAGTAACTCATTAGATGACCATAGTAACTCATTAAATGACCATAGTAACTCATTAGATGACCATAGTAACTCATTAGATGACCATAGTAACTCATTAGATGACCATAGTAACTCATTAGATGACCATAGTAACTCATTAGATGACCATAGTAACTCATTAGATGACCATAGTAACTCATTAGATGACCATAGTAACTAATTAGATGACCATAGTAACTCATTAGATGACCATAGTAACTCATTAGATGACCATAGTAACTCATTAGATGACCATAGTAACTAATTAGATGACCATAGTAACTCATTAGATGACCATAGTAACTCATTAGATGACTATAGTAACTTATTAGATGACCATAGTAACTAACTAGGTGACCAGAGCAACTAATTAGATGACCATAGCAACTCATTAGATGACCTTACTTACAGATTATAAGACCATAGTAACTCATTAGAAGACCAACTCATTAGACGACTAATTGGATGACCATATTTACTCATTGGATGACCATAGTAACTAATTAGATGGCCATAGTAACTAATTAGATGACCATAGTAACTCATTAGATAACCAAAGTAGCTTATTAGATGACCATAGTAACTCATTATATGACCATAGCAACTAATTAGATGACCATAGTAACTCATTAGATGACCTTACTTACGGATTAAAAGACCATAGTAACTAATTAGATGACCATAGTAACTCAATAGATGACCAACTCATTAGATGACCATAGTAACTCATTAGATGACCAACTCATTAGATGACTAATTGGATGACCATATTTACTCATTAAAAGACCATAGTAACTAATTGGATGACCATATTTACTCATTAAAAGACCATAGTAACTAATTAGATGACCATAGTAAGTAATTAGATGACCATAGTAACTCATTAAAAGACCATAGTAACTAATTAGATGACCATAGTAACTCATTAGTTAACCAAAGTACCTCATTAGATGACCATATTTACTCATTAAAAGACCATAGTAACTAATTAAATGACCATAGTAACTATATAGATGACCATAGTAACTAATTAGATGACCTTACTCACAGATTAAAAGACCATAGTAACTAATTAGATGACCATAGTAACTCATTAGATGACCTTACTCACAGATTAAAAGACCATAGTAACTATATAGATGACCATAGTAACTAATTAGATGACCATAGTAACTAATTAGATAACCATAGTAACTCATTAGATGACCATAGTAACTCATTAGATGACCTTACTCACAGATTAAAAGACCATAGTAACTAATTAGATGACCATAGTAACTAATTAAATGACCATAGTAACTATATAGATGACCATAGTAACTAATTAGATGACCATAGTAACTAATTAGATGACCATAGTAACTCATTAGTTAACCAAAGTAACTCATTAAATGACCATAGTAACTCATTAGATCACCATAGTAACTAATTAGATGACCATAGTAACTAATTAGATGACCATAGTAACTCATTAGATGACCATAGTAACTCATTAGATGACCATAGTAACTAATTAGATGACCATAGTAACTAATTAGATGACCATAGTAACTAATTAGATGACCATAGTAACTCATTAGATGACCATAGTAACTCATTAGATGACCATAGTAACTCATTAGATGACCATAGTAACTCATTAGATGACCATAGTAACTCATTAAATGACCATAGTAACTCATTAAATGACCATAGTAACTCATTAGATGACCATAGTAACTCATTAGATGACCATAGTAACTCATTAGATGACTATAGTAACTCATTAGATGACCATAGTAACTCATTAGATGACCATAGTACCTCATTAGATGACTATAGTAACTCATTACATTACCATAGTAACTAATTTGATTACCATAGTAACTAAATCAATTACTATAGCAACTCATTAGATGACCATAGTAACCAATTAGATGACCATAGTAACTCATTAGATGACCATAGTACCTCATTAGATGACCATAGTAACTCATTAGATGACCATAGTAACTCATTAGATGACCATAGTAACTCATTAGATGACGATAGTAACTCATTAGATGACCATAGTAACTAATTAGATGACCATAGTAACTAATTAGATGAGCATAGTAACTCATTAGATGACCACAGTAACTAATTAGATGACCATAGTAACTCATTAGATGACCATAGTAACTCATTAGATGACCATAGTAACTAATTAGATGACCATAGTAACTCATTAGATTACAATAGGAACTAATTAGATGACCATAGTAACTCATTAGATGACCATAGTAACTAATTAGATGATGATAGTAACTAATTAGATGATAGTAACTAATTAGATGATGATAGTAACTCATTAGATGACCATAGTAACTCATTAGATGACCATAGTAACTCATTAGATGACAATAGTAACTGATTAGATTACCATAGTAACTCATTAGATGACCATAGTAACTAGTACATGATGCAGATTCCAAGCATTGAAAGACTTAGAGTCATTAAAAGAACATGACTCCACATCATGATGGAAGCTGCACTTTCCATCTTAAAGATCCAGAAACAATATTTGAGAATGTCAGGTGGGCCAGCCTGCAAAGCTAAACGGGCCGCATGTGGCCCCCCGGGGCCTCAATTTGCCCAGCAGTGCACTAAAGAGTGTGTGGAGCTCTCTAGCTTCACCACGTCAAAAAACAAAAACAAAAGCATTTCCCAGTGCGGCGTGTTGACAAAGCGTGCCGATGCGTTTATTGATAAGCGGCGGGCACCAAGCCGTCGAGGAGCCAAAGAAAAGTTTCTCCCCCCAAAAAATGCGCGGGCAGGTGCGTCGCCCTTTTTGTGCGCCACAGCTGCAGATCTGTTGGTGCCGCCCGGGTCCCGGGGCCCAGCTGCCGGAGCCAGGCAGGAGAGTCGGCCATCATTGTGGCGTGATTTCCTCCTCTCCTCGCAGATGGAGTGTTTTTGTCGGAGCTCGGGGCCACTGTGATTGCCTCTTGGCCACCGGTGTCAGCCCCCCCGGATAATACCCCCTCCCCCCCCGACTTCCCTCTCAGGAACAAAACAGGATCAGTGCAATCCATTTTCTTTTTCTCTGGTAAAATGGAATAATTTCAAAGAGACAATCCCCGTGGCTCCCAGAGGCCCACGGAGGAGAGAATCAAAAGACAACCATTAGGGCTGACGGAGGCCGGCCCCCCGACTTGATCTTTTTTTTTTTTTTTTTTACCTGCGTGCCCCCCCCCTCCCACCGCCGCTAACGTGCCGAGATAAGTGCGGCCGAGAGCAAACGCAGATTAATGCTGAATTTCCATGAAGCTGATGTACAAACCCCGTTTCCATATGAGTTGGGAAATTGCGTTTGATGTAAATATAAACAAAATACAATGATTTGCAAATCATTTTCAACCCATATTCAGTCGAATATGCTACAAAGACAACATATTTGATGTTCAAACTGATAAACATTTTTTTTCTGCAAATAATCATTAACTCAGTAGTTGGGAAAGGGCATGTTCACCACTGTGTTACATCACATTTTCTTTGAACAACACTCAATAAACGTGTGGGAACTGAGAAAACTAATTGAAAGTGGAATTCTTTCCCGTTCTTGTTTTATGTAGAGCTTCAGTCCTTCAACAGTCCGGGGTCTCCGCTGTCGTATTTTACGCTTCATAATGCGCCACACATTTTCCATGGGAGACAGGTCTGGACTGCAGGCGGGCCAGGAAAGTACTCTTCTACTGCGAAACCACGCTGTTGGTTTTGTCTTGCTGAAATAAGCAGGGGCGTCCATGATAACGTTGCTTGGATGACAACATATGTTGCTCCAAAACCTGTATGGACCTTTCAGCATTAATGGTGCCTCCACAGATGTGTAAGTTATCCATGCCTTGGGCACTAATGCACCCCCATACCATCACAGATGCTGGCTTTTGAACACTGTGCCTATAAAAATCCAAATGGTTATTTTCTTCTTTGTTCTGGAGGACACCACGTCCTCTGTTTCCAAATATAATTTGAAATGTGGACTCGTCAGACCAAAGAACACCTTTACAAGGTGAGCTCGGGCCCAGCGAAGCCAACAGCGTTCCTGGGTGTTGTTGATAAATGGGTTTTGCTTTGCATAGTAGAGTTTTAACTAGCACTTACAGATGTAGCGACCAACTGTAGTTACTGACCGTGGTTTTATGAAATGTTCCTGAGCCCATGTGGTGATATCCTTAACACACTGATGCCGGTTTTTGATGCAGTACCGCCTGAGGGATCAAAAGTCCGTAATATCT
>NC_084613.1:83842429-83869929 GCF_033978795.1 Nerophis ophidion
TGAAGTCTTCCTGAGCCCATGTTGTGATATCCTTTACACGCTGATGTCGCTTTTTGATGCAGTACCGCCTGAGGGATGCAGGGTCACGGGCATTCAATGTCACGTCCAGATTCTTTGAACCTTTTGAATGATGTTACAAACCTTGTTACAATAATGATGTGTAAGTCATCACACAACTTTAATATGTTTAAAGTCTGTTGCTATAGTTATTAGCTATTGTGCTCAAGCTGTACTTTTTCTATCTGTGCAAGGACAAAACTTCTTGTCCGAGGGGTGGCCTCTATATTTGTTTGAGCCTACTCACAGCCAAGGACTTCAAGGACCTCAACGCAGATAAGACTACAGCACGCAGACGAAGCAGAGACAAGGCGAAATCACATTAGATGACCATAGTAACTCATTAGAAGACTATAGTAACTAATTAGAAGACCATAGTAACAAATTAGATGACCATAGTAACTAATTAAAAAACCATAGTAACTAATTAGATGACCATAGTAACTAATTAGATGACCATAGTAACTCATTAGATCACCATAGTAACTCATTAGATCACCATAGTAACTCATTAGATCACCATAGTAACTAATTAGAAGACCATAGTAACTAATTAGAAGACCATAGTAACTAATTAGATGACCATAGTAACTAATTAGAAAACCGTAGTAACGAATTAAATGACCCTAGTAACAAATTAGATTACCATAGTAACTCATTAGATGACCATAGTAACTAATTAGAAGACCATAGTAACTAATTAGATGCCCATAGTAACTAATTAGAAGACCGTAGTAACGAATTAGATGACCATAGTAACTCATTAGATGACCATAGTAACTCATTAGATGATCATAGTAACTAATAAGAAGACCATAGTAACAAATTAGGTGACCAAAGTAACTCATTAGATGACCATAGTAACTCATTAGATGACTATAGTAACTCATTAGATTAGAATGTCCGGCGGGCCAGATTGAAAAGCTTAACGGGCCGCATGTGGCCCAACGGTCCTTATTTTGCCCAGGTCCGGCTCAGGGCAAGACTGTGACTACGTGCGCAGCGCCATGCCTTCTCCTCATGAGCTAAATTGAACTCTGTCTCTGCATGATTCCTTGCTTCTCGTCTGTTTAATAGATATCATCAGCGTTTGAACCTGACGGACGAGAAATCCCCGAATTCCTTGCGATAGCTGGTCGAGAAATGTCGTCCTTGAACAATTTGCACGGGCATTTGTCGACAAAGCAGTGACCCTCGCCCCGTCCTTGTTTGCGAACGACTGAGCATTTCGTGGAAGCTGCTTTTACACTCGATAGTGGCAGCCGCCTGTTCCCAATTAGCCGTGTTCACCTGTGGGATGTTCCAAATGAGTGTTTGATGAGCATTCCATTACTTTCTCAGTCTTTTTTGCCACTTGTGCAAGCCTTTTGGAAAAAAAACAAACAAACTTTACCAGTGTAAACATGAAATATCTTGTCTTGGCAGTCGCAAAATGCTTGACCGCCGACACGGGTTCAATTCAAAGCAGTGGACGAAAGCTCTGAACGCCACCTAGATGTGAAGCTGGGGTACTGCGGTGTCCAGCGGGGGGTCTGCGGCTGCAGGAGTGGAGGAGGAAAGGGTGCGGGGTGGGGAGGGGGGAGGCCAAGTGTCTCATCAGCATCCAGCTCAGGTGCAGCCGGGGCCCGGGCGCTAACTATACCCTGACTTGATTGTAATTGCCTGAATTCAACCCCTGCTGCTCCCTCCTGGAACATTTAACTCCACACAGCCCGGCGCCGCACCGCAGGGCCGCGACAGAGCAGCTGACTTGTTGAGGGCCCCGAAGGGGGACGCGGCCCTTAAGTCCCTATCCCACCTAAGGGCCTGCGGGGGGGGGGGGGGGGGGGAGGATGTCTCTCGCAGGTGTGCACACCCACAACTTCCCCTCTTCCTCCTTCTGGGTGTTTACCAAAGTAGGAAGTGTGTTCCCACAGTGATGGCATGACGCTTGGGGGTTGACGACTGGGGGGGAAAAAAAAAGGCACTTGAAGGAAGTGCGACACTCAAAGTTATTCGGGAAAATGGAAACTTCTTAACCTTCCTCTTGTGTTAGCTTTCTGTTCGAGATGCTACCTCAGTAGAAGCATTTAAGTCTCACCTTAAAACTCATCTGTATACTCTAGCCTTTAAATAGACCTCCTTTTTAGACCAGTTGATCTGCCGCTTCTTTTCTTTCTCCTATGTCCCCCCCCTCCCTTGTGGAGGGGGTCCGGTCCGATGACCATGGATGAAGTACTGGCTGTCCAGAGTCGAGACCCAGGATGGACCGGTCGGGGACATCTCTACGCTGCTGATCCGCCTCCGCTTGAGATGGTTTCCTGTGGACGGGACTCTCGCCGCTGTCTCGGATCCGCTTTGAACTGAACTCTCGCGGCTGTGTTGGAGCCACTATGGATTGAACTTTCACAGTATCATGTTAGACCCGCTCGACATCCATTGCTTTCGGTCCCCTAGAGAGGGGGGGGGTTGCCCACATCTGAGGTCCTCTCCAAGGTTTCTCATAGTCAGCATTGTCACTGGCGTCCCACTGGATGTGAATTCTCCCTGCCCACTGGGTGTGAGTTTTCCTTGCCCTTTTGTGGGTTCTTCCGAGGATGTTGTAGTCGTAATGATTTGTGCAGTCCTTTGAGACATTTGTGATTTGGGGCTATATAAATAAACATTGATTGATTGATTAACGGGTCGGTTTTGACCCATGTCTTAAATCAGCTGTAAAATACACTAAAAAACAATTATTTATCATCCAATTTGTTTCTCGTCTCTTGGTTACCTCGTTAGGTTTCCTTATCCATGAAAATATTGGTTTTAATATTTTTGGCGTGCCTTTTTTTTTGTCAGTATACCCCTCGATTTCAATTGAAAAAAATGGTAAAACGAACCTCAAGAGAATCGTATAAATAAAAAAAAAGGCTGTTGTGTTACCTGACCATTACTGAGGGGTATTAGAACACATCTCTTAAATACATTTGTTTTATTTATTTTTTCATTTGAATCATTTTAACATAGTAACAACTGAATCGACCTCAAATGTCTGGACATTTTAGTTTTTAAATGCATAAAAGAACCACATGAATTTTGTTTGTTTTTGTACTGGATAACAAGGTCAAATGAGGATCCACTAAAGCTCACATGATTGGGAGAGGAGCTGGCCGGCAGTTTTGGCTCCACTTAGTGCTTTATAGTCTTATTTTTTATAACTGGGTCAAAACCGACCCTAACAACACCAATGTCATAATTTCAACCAGAGCATTTTATAATTTAGCGAAACCAAAAAAACAAGTTTTATTTTGTTGAAATAGAGGTTGCTGACAAAGTCAAAAAGCCTTGATGCATAAAAATTAATTTATGCGGTTCTTTTATGCATTTAGAAACTAAAACGGGTCGGTGCCGACCCTAACACAAGACGAAGGTTAAAGCTGAGGCTGGTGTAAATGTACTGAATGGTCGCTTTGAAGTTCATTTTCTTCGTTAATTAACGTCGAGGAAATAATGTGACATCATGGCAAACCATAGCACCATGGGAAATTTTTTTTTTAATTTTTGGGGGAAACATTTTACTCGAAACAATTACAAAATAAGATGTATTAATTAATGGAAAGTTTTTCTTACTTTATTTAAACATTTTTTTTCTTCTTTTTTTTTTTTGAAGGGGGAGGGGGGACTTTTTTTTCAGTACCTGTTTTATGATTTCCCTACCAAATGATTAAATATGATTTAAAAAAAAAAAATAATAATAATAAAATAAATATATATAATATAATTTTCACAGATTCATCCATATTTTGCGGCATATTAGTATATTTTTTGGAAAAAAATAGTTATTTATTCAAATGTAACACTTTCGCATCAAAATAATTATTCTTACGTCATTTTAAAAATCAAATTATGCATTTTAATCAAAAACTATAACTATTATTCTGCTATAATTATTTAAGTTAGTCTTAATTGTATTAATTATAATTACCTGTTTTATGATTTCCCTACCAAATGATTAAATATGATAAAAAAATGTATTAAAAAAATAAAATAAAAAATAAAATATATATATATATATATATATATATATATATATATATATATATATATATATATATATAATTTTCACAGATTCATCCATATTTTGTGGCATATTATAGTATATTTTGTGAAAAAAAGTTATTTATTATAATGTAACACTTTCGCATCAAAATAATTATTCTTACATCATTTCAAAAATCAAATTATGCATTTTAATCAAAAACTATAACTATTATTCTTCTATAATTCTTTAAGGTGGTCTTAATTGTATTAATTATAATTACCTGTTTTATGATTTCCCTGCCAAATGATTAAATATGATTTAAAAAAAATAAATAAAAAATAATAAAGAAATATATATATGATTTTCACAGATTCATCCATATTTTGTGGCATATTAGTATATTTTGTGGAAAAAAAAATCAAATCATCATCATTTCAAAAATCAAATTATGCATTTTAATCAAAAACTATAACTATTATTCTTCTATAATTCTTTAAGTTAGTCTTAATTTTATTAATTATAATTACCTGTTTTATGATTTCCCTGCCAAATGAATAAATAAATATGATTTAAAAAATAAACATAACAAATTATATAATTTTTACAGATATCATAGTATATTTTGTAAAAAAAAAAAAAAAAAGTTCATTAAATTGTAACCTTTTCGCATAAAAATATTTATTCCTACGTCATTTTAAAAATCAAATTATGCATTTTAATCAAAAACTATAACTATCATTCTTCCATAATTCTTTAAGTTAGTCTTAATTTTATTCATTATAATTACCTGTTTTATGATTTCCCTGCCAAATGAATAAATAAATATGATTTAAAAAATAAAATAACAAATTATATAATTTTCACAGATATAGTATATTTTGTAAAAAAAAAAAAAAAAGTTCATTAAATTGTAACCTTTTCGCATAAAAATATTTATTCTTACGTCATTTTAAAAATCAAATTATGCATTTTAATCAAAAACTATAACTATTATTCTTCTATAATTCTTTAAGTTAGTCTTACTTTATTTAATTATAATATTTTTTTGGGGGGGTCTGTTTTCTCAGTACCTGTTTTATGATTTCCCTGCCAAATGAATAAATAAGTATGATTAAAAAAATAAAAATAACAAATTATTAAATTTATACAGATTAATCCACATTTTGAGGCACATCATAGTATATTTTGTAAAAAAAAAAAAAAAAAGAAGTTCATTAAATTGTAACTTTTTCGCATCAAAATATTTATTGTTGCGTCATTTCAAAAATTAAATTATGCATTTTAATCAAAACTATAACTATTATTCTTCTATAATTCTTTAAGTTAGTTTTACTTTATCTAATTATAATTTTGGGGGGGGGGGGGCTGTTTTCTCATTACCTGTTTTATGATTTCCCTGCCAAATGAATAAATATATATGATTAAAAACATTAAAACAACATATTATATAATTTTTACAGATCAATCCACATTTTGTGGCATATTATAGTACATTTTGTAAAAAAAAAAAAATAAGGAGTTCATTAAAATGTAACCTTTTCGCATCAAAATATTTATTCTTACGTCATTTCAAAAATCTAATTATGCATTTTAATCCAAAACTATAACTATTATTCTTCTATAATTCTTTAAGTTAGTCTTACTTTATTTAATTATAATGTTTTTTTTGGGGGGGGTCTGTTTTCTCGTTACCTGTTTTATGATTTTCCTGACGAATGAATACATAAATATGATTTAAAAAATAAAAATAACAAATTATTTAAATTTTACAGATTAATCCACATTTTGTGGCGTGTTATAGTACATTTTGGAAAAAAAAAAAAAAAAAAATTCATTAAAATGTAACCTTTTCGCATCAAAATAATTATTCTTACGTCATTTCAAAAATCGAATTATGCATTTTCATCAAAAACTATAACTATACTTCTTCTATTTATCTTTCTATAATTCTTCAAGTTAGTCTTACTTTATTTGATTATAATTTTTTAGAGGGGTCTGTTTTCTCATTACCTGTTTTATGATTTCCCTGCCAAATAAATAAATAAATATGATTAAAAAAATAAAAATAACAAGTTATTTAATTTTTACAGATTAATCCACATTTTGTGGCATATTATAGTACATTTTGTAAAAATAAATAAAAAAGAAATTCACTAAAATGTAAACTTTTTGCATCAAAATATTTATTCTTACGTCATTTCAAAAATCAAATTAAGCATTTTAATCAAAAACTATAACTATTATTCTTCTATTTATTTTTCTATAATTCTATAAGTTATTCCTACTTTATTTTATTTATTTTTTCTTTGAGGGGCGGTGATGTTTTCTCAGTACCTGTTTTATGATTTCCCTACTAAACCAATAAATAAATATGATTTAGAAAAAAAACAAAAACTTTTATATCATTTTCACAGATATTAATCTGTAAAAATGATATAATAGTTTTGTTGTTAAAATGTAACCCTTTCGCACCAAAATATTTATTTTTACGTCATTTGAAAAATCTAATTATGAGTTTTAATCAAAAACTACGACTATTATTCTTCTATATTTCTATAACTTATTCTTAATTTATTTTATTAATTTTTTGAGGGGGGGGGCAGGGTTCTGATTTCTCAGTATATGTTTTATAATTTCCCTACCAAAATGAATAAAAAATATGATTTAAAAAATAAAATATAAATTATTATATTATTTTTACAGATTAATCCAATTTTTTGGGCATATTATATAGCCCGGCCCTTTGTGGAGAAAAAAAACCCAATTAAAATGTAACCCTTTCGCATCAAAATATTTATTCTTATGTCATTTGAACAATCCAATTATGGATTTTCATCAAAAACTATAACTATACACTCACTTTTAATTCTATTTCACTATTGTTATGTAGTTAAAAAACATATATTTTTTAACATTTGTATGTCAATGAAAATAAATGTAGTCTAATATAGCAGTTGTGTATACAAACATTTGGTCAAAATATATCACTTTTTTGTCAAATATTTATAAAACTTTGTAATTTATTAGTTAAACTGTATGACAAAAAGTAAATAGTGCTGAATATTAAATTTTTTAAGCTATTCATTATTCTTGCCAAGTCATCCCTCGTTTAACGCAATTAATTGGTTGCAGGCCTAACAGTGGTAAACACATTTCAACAAAGTATGATTATTATTAAATCAAACATTTTCATAGTAAAGGCGTACAAAACTGATACAACCTTCTAAATATTTTTTCAAACATATTTAGAGCCCTTTAAACATGAAACAACATGGGCGTGGATTGTTTTTCCTAGGCAAAGGAAAGTTGGCACGAGCAAGACGTGAATGTAAGTACATAATTAATTTTAACATTAACAAACTACAAAAGAAGAAAGCAAACAAAAGGCGCGCACAATGGCGGAGAACAAACTTGATTAAAGAAAACAACAACTTGCACTATGGCATGAATAACGAAAACACTTACTGTGTATGAGAAAAAAGCAGCATGGATATCATGGGCGCAGGAGGTGATGTTGCCAGGACGAAAAACAGAAACAGACAGCTTAAATAGCAGTGACGTAATCAGTGAAAACAGGTGCAAGACAGGAGGAAAGGTGAAAAACTAATGAGTTGTCATGGTGACAAAACAAACCAGGAAGTGCAAAAACAGGAACTGAGTGTCCAAAAAACAAAACATAATCACACGGACATGACACTGAGTGTTCTGCTATGGATTAAAGTACTCAATGCTATGGTTGTCACCCGGCCACTACAACACGACCACGGCGTGGAAATACTTCACCCACATCTGCGGTCCTCTCCAAGGTTTCTCATAGTCATTCACATTGACGTCAACACCAGCATGCTTGACCGCGTCAGGACTGAGTCAAGAATAGGACTCAGATGCAGAGGTGGGGAATAATCCGTCTGGCTTTTATTTTGAAAAGTTCACTTTTCACCTCTTGAGTCAAGGTAATACAACAACGGCTATAAATGTTAACTAGGCGAAAATCACTCCAAAAGGAGGGAAAAAAAATCTATATTTAGCAACACTAACGAGAAATATAACTATGAAATTGAAACAACAAAAGGAGGGAAAAACAATGGGCTATAAAGCTTCGGCACTGATTTTTTTCCTAGAGAAAAAATTAACAAAAGGTCACTCAAAAATGAGGAAAAGAAGAGACGGTAAAAGTAAACTAAACTCACCACTGCCGTTTGAAAACTTAACAAACAGAAATCCACTCTCCTTAAGAGGAGAAAAGGAAAACTCAAAACACTCACTTGGAAATTCAGGATCTGGATGACAAGGCTTGGGTATGACGCCGGAGATGCACGAGACATTCTGGCACAGAACAAAAGGGAGGCGTGGGCTTGTAAAACACATGAGGGTAATGGGGAACAGGTGGGAACAATCAGGGATGACGTCAGACTGATGACACGTAAGGAAGGGCAAGCGACCTGAAACGAGAGGAGATTTATTTTTCAAACTAAAACACAAAAAAACCCAAGACGAGGCATTCCTCACCGCGGTGTGACAGACGGTAGGCATGGTGCTCCTGGGATTAAAGCCCTCACCCTTTCTCCTCCAAACATATTGCAGGGGATTGTGGCTCAATTTTTGTTTCATCAGACCACGGAACTTTCCTCCAGAAGGTCTTATCTTTGTCCATGTGATCAGCAGCAAACTTTAGACGAGCCTTAAGGTGTGGCTTCTGGAGCAAGGGCTTCCTTCTTGCATGGTAGCCTCTCAGTCCACGCTAGACCGTGGACACTTGACACCTGTGTTCCAGCAGCTTCCAGTTCATTGCAGACCTGCTTTTTGGTGGTTCTCGGTTGACTCTTGATCATTCTGACTAATTTTCTCTCAGCTTGTGTTTTCTTTCTGATCATGGCAGTGACAAAACTGTGCCATGCACTTTATACTTATGAACAATTGTCTGCACAGTTGCTCTTGGGACCTTAAGCTGCTTTGAAATGGCCTTAAGTGACTTTCTTGACTTGTTCAAGTCAATGATTTGTTTTTTTTCCAGATCTTTACTGAGTTACTTTGACTTCCCCATTGTCGGGTTTGCAACCGAGTCCAATGACTGCATCACATGAGTCCTATTTAAATGGGCTAAGAGAAGTCAACAGGTGTCGTCAATCATAATCACTCACATGAAGTTAAGAGAACATGCCATGAAGCTCATTGGATCTGATTGTAACTTTTCTACATCACCAATAGAAGCATTTAAGTCTCATCTTAAAACTCATCTGTATACTCTAGCCTTTAAATAGACCTCCTTTTTAGACCAGTTGATCTGCCGCTTCTTTTCTTTCTCCTATGTCCCCTCCTCCCTTGTGGAGGGGGTCCGGTCCGATGACCATGGATGAAGTACTGGCTGTCCAGAGTCGAGACCCAGGATGGACCGCTCGTCGGGACCCAGGATGGACCGCTCGCCTGTATCGGTTGGGGACATCTCTACGCTGCTGATCCGCTTGAGATGGTTTCCTGTGGACGGGACTCTCGCTGCTGTCTTGGAGCCACTATGGATTGAACTTTCACAGTATCATGTTAGACCCGCTCGACATCCATTGCTTTCGGTCCCCTAGAGGGGGGGGGGTTGCCCACATCTGAGGTCCTCTCCAAGGTTTCTCATAGTCAGCATTGTCACTGGCGTCCCACTGGATGTGAATTCTCCCTGCCCACTGGGTGAGAGTTTTCCTTGCCCTTTTGTGGGTTCTTCTGAGGATGTTGTAGTCGTAATGATTTGTGCAGTCCTTTGAGACATTTGTGATTTGGGGCTATATAAATAAACATTGACTGACAACATTGATCGTGTATGTTGCTGTACGTATACTTTTGACCCAGAAGATTTAGTCACATTTTCAGTAAACCCATAATAAATTCATGAAAAAACCAAACTGACCAACAAGTCTGTGCTCCAATCACTCTATCATGGAACAATAAGACAGCCATGACATCATGTTCTTTACAAGTGTATGTAAACTTTTGACCACGACTTTATATATTTCAAAGTTGTTCCGTGTGTGTGTTTTATTTTCTTACAGGATGATGAATCAGTAGCAGTAGACTCAAAGTTACAATCCAACAACCTGAAGACACATCCTCAGCTTCAACAGATGTCTGTGAATGACAAAATCCATAGAAATGTTCCAAAGGGTTCAATGTTTACTTATATAGCCCGAAATCAGGAGTGTCTCAAAGGGCTGCACGAGCCACAACAACATCCGGGGCGCAGATCCCACATCAGGGCAAGGAAAAACTCAACGGGATGACAATGAGAAACTTGGCGACCGGTGTAATGGACGTTAAGTGGATCGAGCATAATATAGGGAGAGTCCAGTCCATAGTGGATCTAACATAATAGTGAGAGTCCAGTCCATAGTGGATCCAACATAATAATGTGAGAGTCTAGTCCATAGTGGATCCAACATAATAATGTGAGAGTCTAGTCCATAGTGGATCCAACATAATAATGTGAGAGTCCAGTCCATAGTGGATCTAACATAATAGTGAGAGTCAAGTCCATAGTGGATCTAACATAATAGTGAGAGTCCAGTCCATAGAGGATCTAACATAATAGTGTGGAAGTCCAGTCCATAGTGGATCCAACATAATAGTGAGAGTCCAGTCCATAGTGGATCTAACATAATAGTGAGAGTCCAGTCCATAGTGGATCCAACATAATAGTGAGAGTCCAGTCTGTAGTGGATCTAACATAATAGTGAGAGTCCAGTCCATAGTGGATCTAACATAATAGTGAGAGTCCAGTCCATAGTGGAACTAACATAATAGTGTGAGAGTCCAGTCCATAGTGGATCTAGTCCATAGTGGATCTAACATAATAGTGAGAGTCCAGTCCATAGTGGATCTAACATAATAGTGTGAGTCCAGTCCATAGTGGATCTAACATAATAATGTGAGAGTCCAGTCCATAGTGGATCTAACATAATAGTGAGAGTCCAGTCCATAGTGGATCTAACATAATAGTGAGAGTCCAGTCCATAGTGGATCTAACATAATAGTGAGAGTCTAGTCCATAGTGGATCCAACATAATAATGTGAGAGTCCAGTCCATAGTGGATCTAACATAATAGTGAGAGTCAAGTCCATAGTGGATCTAACATAATAGTGAGAGTTCAGTCCATGGTGGATCTAACATAATAGTGTGAGAGTCTAGTCCATAGTGGATCTAACATAATAGTGTGAGAGTCTAGTCCATAGTGGATCCAACATAATAATGTGAGAGTCTAGTCCATAGTGGATCCAACATAATAATGTGAGAGTCCAGTCCATAGTGGATCTAACATAATAGTGGGAGTCAAGTCCATAGTGGATCTAACATAATAGTGAGAGTCCAGTCCATAGAGGATCTAACATAATAGTGTGGAAGTCCAGTCCATAGTGGATCCAACATAATAGTGAGAGTCCAGTCCATAGTGGATCTAACATAATAATGAGAGAATCCAGTCCATAGTGGATCTAACATAATAGTGAGAGTCCAGTCCATAGTGGATCCAACATAATAGTGAGAGTCCAGTCTGTAGTGGATCTAACATAATAGTGAGAGTCCAGTCCATAGTGGATCTAACATAATAGTGAGAGTCCAGTCCATAGTGGAACTAACATAATAGTGTGAGAGTCCAGTCCATAGTGGATCTAGTCCATAGTGGATCTAACATAATAGTGAGAGTTCAGTCCATACTGGATCTAACATAATAGTGAGAGTCCAGTCCATAGTGGATCTAACATAATAGTGAGAGTCCAGTCCATAGTGGATCTAACATAATAGTGAGAGTCCAGTCCATAGTGGATCTAACATAATAGTGAGAGTCCAGTCCATAGTGGATCTAACATAATAGTGAGAGTCCAGTCCATAGTGGATCTAACATAATAGTGAGAGTCCAGTCCATAGTGGATCTAACATAATAGTGAGGGTCCAGTCCATAGTGGATCTAACATAATAGTGAGAGAGTCCAGTCCATAGTGGATCTAACATAATAGTGAGAGTCCAGTCCATAGTGGATCTAGCATAATAGTGAGAGTCCAGTCCATAGTGGATCTAACATAATAGTGAGAGTCCAGTCCATAGTGGATCTAACATAATAGTGAGAGTCCAGTCCATAGTGGATCTAACATAATAGTGAGAGTCGAGTCCATAGTGGATCTAACATAATAGTGAGAATCCAGTCCATAGTGGATCTAACATAATAGTCAGAGTCCAGTCCATAGTGGATCTAACATAATAGTGAGAGTCCAGTCCATAGTGGATCTAACATAATAGTGAGAGTCCAGTCCATAGTGGATCTAACATAATAGTGAGAGTCCAGTCCATAGTGGATCTAACATAATAGTGAGAGTCCAGTCCATAGTGGATCTAACATAATAATGAGAGTTCAGTCCGTAGTGGATCTAACATAATAGTGAGAGTCCAGTCCGTAGTGGATCTAACATAATAGTGTGAGAGTCCAGTCCATAGTAGATCTAACATAATAGTGTGAGAGTCCAGTCCATAGTGGATCTAACATAATAGTGGGAGTCCAGTCCATAGTGGATCTAACATAATAGTGAGAGTCCAGTCCGTAGTGGATTTAAAATAATAGTGAGAGTCCAGTCCATAGTGGATCTAACATATTATTGTGAGAGTCCAGTCCATAGTGGATCTAACATAATAGTGAGAGTCCAGTCCATAGTGGATCTAACATAATAGTGAGAGTCCAGTCCATAGTGGATCTAACATAATAGTGTGAGAGTCCAGTCCATAGTGGATCTAACATATTATTGTGAGAGTCCAGTCCATAGTGGATCTAACATAATAGTGAGAGTCGAGTCCATAGTGGATCTAACATAATAGTGAGAATCCAGTCCATAGTGGATCTAACATAATAGTGAGAATCCAGTCCATAGTGGATCTAACATAATAGTGAGAGTCCAGTCCATAGTGGATCTAACATAATAGTGAGAGTCCAGTCCATAGTGGATCTAACATAATAGTGAGAGTCCAGTCCATAGTGGATCTAACATAATAGTGAGAGTCGAGTCCATAGTGGATCTAACATAATAGTGAGAATCCAGTCCATAGTGGATCTAACATAATAGTGAGAATCCAGTCCATAGTGGATCTAACATAATAGTGAGAGTCCAGTCCATAGTGGATCCAACATAATATTTTGAGAGTCCAGTCCATAGTGGATCTAACATATTATTGTGAGAGTCCAGTCCATAGTGGATCCAACATAATATTTTGAGAGTCCAGTCCATAGTGGATCTAACATAATAGTGAGAGAGTCAAGTCCATAGTGGATCTAACATAATAGTGAGAGAGTCAAGTCTATAGTGGATCTAACATAATAGTTAAGAGTCCAGTCCATAGTGGAACTAACATAATAGTGAGAGTCCAGTCCATAGTGGATCTAACATAATAGTGAGAGTCCAGTCCATAGTGGATCTAACATAATAATGTGAGAGTCCAGTCCATAGTGGATCTAACATAACAGTGTGAGAGTCTAGTCCATAGTGGATCTAACATAATAGTGAGAGTCATGTCCATAGTGGATCTAACATATTATTGTGAGAATCCAGTTCATAGTGGATCTAACATAATAGTGTGAGTCCAGTCCATAGTGGATCTAACATAATAGTGAGAGTCCAGTCCATAGTGGATCTAACATAATAGTTAAGAGTCCAGTCCATAGTGGATCTAACATAATAGTGAGAGTCCAGTCCATAGTGGATCCAACATAATATTGCGAGAATTCAGTCCATAGTGGATCTAACATAATAGTGAGAATCCAGTCCATAGTGGATCCAACATAATATTGCGAGAATTCAGTCCATAGTGGATCTAACATAATAGTGTGAGAGTCCAGTCCATAGTGGATCTAACATAACAGTGTGAGAGTCTAGTCCATAGTGGATCTAACATAATAATGTGAGAGTCCAGTCCATAGTGGATCTAACATAATATTGTGAGAATCCAGTCCATAGTGGATCTAACATAATATTGTGAGAATCCAGTCCATTGTGGATCTAACATAATAGTAACAGTCCAGTCCATAGTCGATCTAGCATAATAGTGTGACAGTCCAGTCCATAGTGGATCCAACATAATATTGTGAGAATCCAGTCCATAGTGGATATAGCATAATATTGTTCTGCTTGATCCACTATGGATATTGGTGCTAGATCCACTATGGACTGGACTCTCACTATTATGTTGGATCCACTATGGACTGGACTCTCACTATTATGTTAGATCCACTATGGACTGGACTCTCACTATTATGTTAGATCCACTATGGACTGGACCCTCACAAAAAAAAACAATTTTATTTGTGACGAACAAGAGCACAACCGAATTTAAAAAAAAGAAGCACTTCCTCTCACGCCAACAAAAAGTCTTGCCAACACTGAAAATGACCGTGAAAAAACCACATTTTCCAGCAGCAACGGGCAGCTCCCAGTCCTCGGTGCTTTAGAAAGATCTGCAGGGTTAAGCTAAAAAAGTTAGCCTGTGGCGCTCCTCACCCTGTGATAATGGGCCTGCCTGTAATGAAGAACAGGCTTGTTGCCAACAGGTGGTCTCTTTAGAAGACCAGAGCCACAGCACTCAGGATGATGGGGGGGGGGGGGAAACCACCATGGCAAAATGTGTCCGAATCTAATGTTCTGCGGAGTGAAAAGCCTGTTTTCCGTCCTTTGTTCCCCGCTCCAGATTCAGCCTTGTTCCCCATTGTTTGCGGCTCAAACGAGCAACAGTCTTTTTTGACACGGAGCCACCGCTGAATAAAGACTGGAGCTGACTAGTCACAGGAAAGAGCTTTCTCTCTGGAGGGCCTGCAGCCCATTAAGAGTTGCTGAGATATGAATAGATATGAATCCTCTCCTGCGACCTCGGCGAATAGGAGAGGGAGGGAAAAAAAACTGCCAGCGGATTCAAAAGGGGGCACAAGGAACACCTCTGTGTCCTTTCAGCCTGGTTCCCAAGAACTTGGTGAGACTCGGGGGGGCTGATTGACAGGCAGGAATTAATCTGAGTCAATGAGGAAGTGGCGGCTTTGTTCGCGTCGACTTCTGGAAACACGTCGACGCAGACGCGTCTCTAATGCGAGCTCGAGAGTCGCAACATTTCTTAGATGGAAGTACACTAAGTTTGTCTTCAAAAGTGGGTAGGAAGGAGTTTCGATCGTTCAAGTAACTTACACTTCTTATATCGGACTCTCGGTTAGCGAAAAAGTCTGACAGAAAATATCTTGTCGTCAACCAACTATGGACTGGACTCTCACTATTATGTTAGATCCACTATGGACTGGACTCTCACTATTATGTTAGATCCACTATGGACTGGACTCTCACTATTATGCTATATCTACTATGGACTGGACTCTCACTATTATGTTAGATCCACTATGGTCTGGACTCTCACTATTATGTTAGATCCACTATGGACTGGACTCTCACTATTATGTTAGATCCACTATGGACTGGACTCTCACTATTATGTTAGATCCACTATGGACTGGACTCTCACTATTATGCTATATCTACTATGGACTGGACTCTCACAATATTATGTTAAATCCACTATGGACTGGACTCTCACTATTAGGTTGGATCCACTATGGACTGGACTCTCACTATTATGTTAGATCCACTATGGACTGAAATCTCACTATTATGTTAGATCCACAATGGACTGGACTCTCACTATTATGTTAGATCCACAATGGACTGGACTCTCACTATTATGTTAGATCCACTATGGACTGGACTCTCACTATTATGTTAGATCCACTATGGACTGGACTCTCACTATTATGTTAGATCCACTATGGACTGGACTCTCACTATTATGTTAGATCCACTATGGACTGGATTCTCACTATTATGTTAGATCCACTATGGACTGGACTCTCACAATATTACATTAGATCCACTATGGAATGGACTCTCACTATTATGTTAGATCCACTATGGACTGGACTCTCACAATATTATGTTATATCCTCTATGGACTGGACTCTCACTATTAGGTTGGATCCACTATGGACTGGACTCTCACTATTATGTTAGATCCACTATGGACTGGACTCCCACTATTATGTTAGATCCACAATGGACTGGACTCTCATTATTATGTTAGATCCACTATGGACTGGACTCTCACTATTATGTTAGATCCACTATGGACTGGATTCTCACTATTATGTTAGATCCACTATGGACTGGACTCTCACTATTATGTTAGATCCACTATGGACTGGACTCTCACTATTATGTTAGATCCACTATGGACTGGATTCTCACTATTATGTTAGATCCACTATGGACTGGACTCTCACTATTATGTTAGATCCACTATGGACTGGACTCTCACTATTATGTTAGATCCACTATGGACTGGACTCTCACTATTATGTTAGATCCACTATGGACTGGACTCTCACTATATTATGCTCGATCCACTTAACGTCCATTGCACCGGTCGCCAAGTTTCTCATTGTCATCCCGTTGAGTTTTTCCTTGCCCTGATGTGGGATCTGCGCCCCGCATGTCCTTGTGGCTCGTGCAGCCCTTTGAGACACTCCTGATTTCGGGTTATATAAGTAAACATTGAACCCTTTGGGACATTTCTATGGATTTTGTCATTCACAGACATCTGTTGAAGCTGAGGATGTGTCTTCAGGTTGTTGGATTGTAACTTTGAGTCTACTGCTACTGATTCATCATCCTGTAAGAAAATAAAAGACACACACGGAACAACTTTGAAATATATAAAGTCGTGGTCAAAAGTTTACATACACTTGTAAAGAACATGATGTCATGGCTGTCTTATTGTTTTGTGATAGAGTGATTGGAGCACAGACTTGTTGGTCAGTTTGGTTCTTTTATGAATTTATTATGAGTTTACTGAAAATGTGACTAAATTCAGGGTCAAAAGTATACGTACAGCAACATACACGATCAATGTTGGTGATGTAGAAAAGTTACAATCAAATCAAATGAGCTTCATGGCATGTTCTCTTAACTTCATGTGAGTGATTATGATTGACGACACCTGTTGACTTCTCTTAGCCCATTTAAATAGGACTCATGTGATGCGGTCATTGGACTCGGTCGCAAACGCCACAATGGGAAAGTCAAAGTAACTCAGCACAGCTCTGAAAAAAAACAAACAACAAATATCATTGACTTGAACAAGTCAAAAAAGTCACTTAGGGCCATTTCAAAGCAGCTTAAAGTCCCAAAAGCAACTGTGCAGACAATTGTTGGTAAGTCTAAAGTGCATGGCACAGTTTTGTCACTGCCACGATCAGGAAGAAAACACAAGCTATCACCTGCTATTGGGAGAAAATATGTCAGGATGATCAAGAGTCAACCGAGAACCACCAAAAAGCAAGTCTGCAATGAACTGGAAGCTGCTGGAACACAGGTGTCAAGTGTCCACGGTCTAGCGTGGACTGAGAGGCTACCATGCAAGAAGGAAGCCCTTGCTCCAGAAGCCACACCTTAAGGCTCGTCTAAAGTTTGCTGCTGATCACATGGACAAAGATAAGACGTTCCGGAGGAAAGTTCTGTGGTCTGATGAAACAAAAAATGAGCCGTGTGGCCACAATCCCCTGCAATATGTTTGGAGGAGAAAAGGTGAGGGCTTTAATCCCAGGAGCACCATGCCTACAGTCTGTCACACTGCGGTGAGGAATGCCTCGTCTTGGGTTTTTTTGTGTTTTAGTTTGAACAATAAATCTCCTCTCGTTTCAGGTCACTTGCCCTTCCTTATGTGTCATCAGTCTGACGTCATCCCTGATTGTTTCCACCTGTTCCCCATTACCCTCATGTGTTTTACAAGCCCACGCCTCCCTTTTGTTCTGTGCCAGAATGTCTCGTGCATCTCCGGCGTCATACCCAAGCCTTGTTATCCAGATCCTGAATTTCCAAGTGGGTGTTTTGAGTTTTCCTTTTCTCCTCTTAAGCAGAGTGAATTTCTGTTTGTAAAGTTTTCAAACGGCAGTGGTGAGTTTAGTTTACTTTTACCGTCTCTTCTTTTTCTCATTTTTGAGTGACCTTTTGTTTATAATTTCTCTAGGAAAAAAATCAGCGCCGAAGCTTTATAGCCCATTGTTTTCCCCTCCATTTGTTGTTTAGATTTCATAGTTATATTTCTTGTTAGTGTAGATCAGGGCTCACCAACCTTTTTTGGAACCAAGAGCTACTTCTTGGGTACTGATTAATGCGAAGGGGCTACCAGTTTGATACACACTTAAATAAATTGCCAGAAATAGCCAATTTGCTCAATTTACCTTTAATAAATAAATGTATATAAGCTATATTAAAAAAATGGGTATTTCTGTCTGTCATTCGGTCGTACATTTGTTTTCCTTTTACTGAGGGTTTTTTGTAGAGAATAAATAATGAAAAAACACTTAACGGTTTAAGAGGAAAAAACACGAAAAAAATGAAAATAAAATTTTTAAACAGTTTATTTTCAATTTCGACTCTTTAAAATTCAAAATTCAACCGAAAAAAAATGAAGAGAAAAACTAGCTAATTTGAATCTTTTTGAAAAAATTAAAAAAAGAATTTATGGAACATCATTAGTAATTTTTCCTGATTAAGATTAATTTTACTATTTTGACATGTTTTAAATAGGTTAAAATCCACTTTGAAATAAGATTTAAATTTGACTCCACAGATTTTCTAGATTTGCCAGAATATTTTTTTTGAATTTTAATCATAAGTTTGAAGAAATATTTCACAAATATTCTTCGTCTAAAAAACAGAAGCTAAAATGAAGAATTTAATTAAAATGTATTTATTATTCTTTACAATAATATAAAAAAAATACTTGAACATTGATTTAAATTGTCAAGAAAGAAGAGGAAGGAATTTAAAAGGTAAAAATCTATGTGTTTAAAAATCATATTTAAGGTTGTATTTTTCCTCTAAAACTGTCTTTCTGAAAGTTATAAGAAGCAAAGTAAAAAAATAAATGAATTTATTTAAACAAGTGAAGACCAAGTCTTTATAATATTTTCTTGGATTTTCATATTCTATTTGAGTTTTGTCTCTCTTAGAGTTAAAAATGTCGAGCAAAGCGAGACCAGCTTGCTCGAAAATAAACCAAATTTAAAAAATAGAGGCAGCTCACTGGTAAGTGCTGCTATTTGAGCTATTTTTAGAACAGGCCAGCGGGCGACTCATCTGGTCCTTACGGGCGACCTGGTGACTCCTGGTGTAGATATAGATATTTTTGTTTTCTCCTTTTGGAGTGATTTTCGCCTAGAAAAGTGACTTTTCAAAATAAAAGACTGCCGGATTATTCCCGACCTCTGCATCAAAGTCCTATTTTGGACCCAATCCCGACACAGGCAAGCATGGTGGTGATGATAGTATTAAGCTCTGGGCCTGTTTTGCTGCCAATGGAACTGGTGCTTTATATAGAGTAAATGGAACGATAAAAAAGGAGGATTACCTCCAATTTCTTCAGGACAACCTAAAATCATCAGTCCAGAGGTTGGGTCTAGGGCGCAGTTCCTACAGGACAATGACCCCAAACACAGGTCAAAAGTGGTAAAGGAATGGCTAAATCAGGCTAGAATGAAAGTATTAGAATGGCCTTCCGAAAAGTCCTGACTTAAACGTGTGGACCAGGGGTGGGCATTAGGTCGATCTCGGAGGGTGTGTCAGTCGATCTCAAGCCAGGCATTAAAAAATAGACATAAAAATGAGCAATCATCAATCATACCAAGACTTCACTTTCGTCAGTTGTTTGACATTCTCGGCACCCGAGGATCTTGTGAGATGACGCTGGCTGCTGCGAGCTCATATTTAAGAAAAAAATCACTAACAGGGCGGACGCAGAGAAACACATTTTATTTCTAGAGACTCCGTACCTACTGTCAAAACTCTAAAGACCGACTGCACAGTTCCTGTCTTCACCATAAAAGACCTGTTTCATCCTGCCTGTGCTAACAAAATAAGAGTCTCAGAAAGCTACGGAGTTTGATGCCAATGTATTTCTCCCCCGCCCTCAGCGACCGCTTTCTCACTTGCTTGCCCACCCGCACACTCTCTGACGTCACTCACCTGCTGCCAGACATTAAAGGGCCACACACATATGCTACTCTCATAACAAAGGGTTTAAAAACCAGTATGCAAGTTGGACAAATGAGATGCCAAATCCAACCACTTTCATGTGGTATTGGACAGAAAGGAGGACTTTCTTTTTCCCTCCATTTGAAAATGCGGACGTTATCAGCACCACTGTCTAATTCCAATCAATGCAAGTCATCAGAATCAGGTAATACACCAACTTATATTCTTGTCTTCATAAAAGAAAGGAATCTATGTGTGTTAAACATGCTTGTATTATCATTAAACACCATTAACTTGTTAACAAAAATGTCTCTTTCATAAATAAATAAATATAAATGATAAATAGGAATGAGGTAGATCTCCTCGACTTGGTCAATTGAAAAGTAGCTCGCCTGCAGAAAAAGTGTGAGCGCCCCTGGTGTGGACAATACAGCTGGTGTACAATACTTACAGTATTGGCACTTTGTAGGGCGCAACAGAGAGCAAGGACCATACTGACCAATAGGTCATAAACCACTGCCATCTTAAGACTTGCAACTTTGTGTCATACCTAGAAATGAGACTGGGAAAATGTGATAAAGAAACAAGGTAGGACAGGACAGTAGTTAACATAATCGGCTCATTTTTAAATGTTGCAATTCGAAAAAGTAGTTTTATTATCAAAAACAATTGATATTTATTAACGCTAAAAAGTTAGCAAAATTGGAACTGTGGAGTACCAGAATCGATTTTAATTGCACAGAATGTGCCTGGCGTTCAATTTGTGGTTTTTAGTCTTTAACTTGGCCATAGGATGCCGTGTGTAGCGGGGCTTAAGTCCCCGGGTGTGGGGCTGGCGAGATGAACTAAAACAGGGCAGGATGAAGATAATGAGATATTTGGCGAGCCACTTGAGGCAGACGCCAGCGAGCTCGCCGGGCTCAATGGGCGCATGAGGGGCGGAGCCCGGCCAACGCAGGCCCCCAAAATACAACCTTTTGTCCCAGAGCATAATCCATTTGTTAGCCTCGGACCAATTTGTCCTCATTAACCCTCATGAGGGGACCGCGTCTGAGACAAAAGCGCCGGGGGAACAATGGACAACCCCAAACCCACCCCCCCATTTGTCAACGCTGCAGCAAAGCTCAAGTGGTCTCTGCACAATTTTGGCCCCCTTGTTGGCTGGAACATTCCAGTCTAACGTCCACAGAAGGACTCAAGGCAACAAACGAGGTTTACCTGAAAGAACATGGATTGAATTTTTTTTTTTTTTTAATTCCCATTTCCTTGTTAGGAATACAAAAAACACCACAATGTGAGGTCTATTGTCCAAAAGTCAGTCTGTCAGTCAATGTGCGGCAGAGCGGCCATATCCGCAAATGTAGCTTACCACCATCAAGAATGTGGACTGAATCAATGAGGGGAAAAAAGTGCTATATAAATCTAATCCATCGTTAACATTAAAGGGAAATTACACTTTTTAGGAGGGGTTTTGCCTATTATTCACAATTCTTGTGTACAAACCTCAAAAGTAGTGAAAAGTCACGTTGTGTAAATGGTAAATAAAAACAAAATACAATGTTTAGCAAATCCTTTTCAACTTATATTCCACTGAATACACTGCAAAGTGTATTCAGTGGAATATTTATTTATACAGCGCTTTTCTCTAGTGACACAAAGCGCTTTACACTATCTAAGTTACATTTAAACCAGTGTGGGTGGAACTAGGAGCAGTGACTAGGATGGCGGAAGCGGGAATCGAACCCAGAACCCTCAAGTTGCTGGCATGGCCACTCTACCAACCGAGCTATGCCGCCTGACAAGCTGCTGAACGTTGGAAAACTTTGTTATTTTCGGCAAATATTAGCTCATTTGGAATTTGATGCCTGCGACGTGTTTGAAAAAAGCTGGCACAAGTGGCAAAAAAGACTGAGAAAGTTAAGGAATGCTCATCGAACACTTATTTGGAACATCTCAGAGGTGAACAGGCTCATTGGAAAACAGGCGGGTGCCATGATTGGGTATAAAAGCAGCTTTCATGAAATGCTTACAGAAAAAAAGGGCTCACTGCGTTCAGTTAATTCTACTGATAAAAAAATAAATGCTCAGGTACTGAAAGCGATGGCCGGGGTGAGACCTCTTTCTCCATGTTTGACGCGAGGGACGCAGAAACGAGAGGCTCGACAATTCTCATTGGCAAACGTGTCTGTCAGTCAAATGCCGGTGACGGCGGAGAAAAAAAAACAAAAAACCTCAGCCTCTAGCGGTTACGTTATTAAAACCTTGACGTCGATTAATCGTGTAGCCTTATTGGTTAGCACTTATTTTTCTTTATTGCCCTAAACATATTAAAAAATATTAGGGGTGGGCAAATTAATGCGTTAATTACGAGTTAACTCATCAATCTATTAACGCCGACAATTATTTTATCGCACATTTGGGTATGTTGTTTACATGCTTTTATTTTGTTAACGCCTTTTCTTAACAAGATGGCGTCGCCCGGATGTACTTCGGCGTGGAGGGGCTCTTGGTAAAGATGGAACATTTGGCAAAAATACCGGACAATTCTGCAAATGTCATGGCTGGCTTACAGCGTGGTCACTCCGGGATCACTTACGACCGCCAGACAATTCTGGATGTGGATAGATCGGGCCGTTTTGGACTGAATGAGGCGTGCTTGCTAGACCGGCTAGCTAGCATGGGAATACTTTGCCGGCTACATCCAGCGGCCTGTGAAGCAGCGGAGTATATGTGTTGTCTGTCTATTTATCAATAATGCAGACCAGGAGTGTTGGCTGAGTTCTTAACGTTTACTTTCAGAGCGTGCATATCACAACATACAAGATGCCGTCATGGCGACACAACCTATACCGGGCTACCGCGCATGCTTGTCACTCCTGTTGCATGCTGGGTAGGGTAGTTATTTTATTCCCTGGCTCATAACATCACAATATAGTACCATGTATATGCGTTCAGTTTATCAAAGCACCAAGCAAACAATCGGAAAATTCCCAACATATCAATTCCTAGATATGGTCATAATTATTTTAAGTGCACTACGCAGAATAAACACAACATTATTAATATTGCAACTACAGATCATTTGATCAAAAATTCCCTAAAACAGCCCACTACCTATAATATAAGTTTTTTAAACATAAGATCCTTGATAAAAAAAATGTTTCTGCTGTTACCTCAGAAATTGCCTGTTCAGATGTTATGATTGTGGCTCAGAGATTTGTATGTAGATTATATTTATTTTCCATAACAAACAGGATAACTTAAATACCCTGGCAGTGGCAATAAGCTTAAATGTTTGTATTTACATTTTTGGAGTTGATTTTCATAAAATATGCTATTTAACTGCTACTGTTTAACAAGGACTGATTTAAATTGTGTTTGCACAACAAATGTTTTGGCGCTTTTGTTCATGTGGGAGAATATTCCAATAAAGGTGCACTACACACTACTTTTGAATTCATTATTGGGCTTTGCGTATACAATGCAGTTAATCGCGATTAATCGGAGAAATAGTGCGATTAACTTCGATTAACATTTTTAAGCGTTGCCCAGCCCTAAAAAATATATAATATTTCAAGAAGTCTTTAAAAACTCAAAGCACAGGCATAGCAACACTGTATTGATTCAAGGATTTGCCATGTATTAGATCTTCATCGAAAGTAAACCACAAGTCAGCAATAAAAGTATTGTATCTTTCACTAGGGTTGTACGGTATAACGCTACTAGTATAGTATCGCCGTACTAATCAATCAAAAACTGTACTATACTATGTTTGAAAAGTACCGGTTCCTGGGAATTGCTGGTTTTATGAGCTGAGGAGCATGTTGGGCAGCGCACACACACAGAGTACTTACACGCAGACACAACGTGTTGACACAAAATGGAGAATGGACGCATTTTGGCTTAAAAAGTAAAGATAAAGGTGAAGTTATAACACTGAAAAGCCCTCAGGAATTGGTGCTTTAAGACATGGCCAGCTAGTTAGCGCCAAACGTCCATCCACCGTCAGCAGTGTATATTAGCTACTTCTTTGGGGCGGTATAGCTCGGTCGGTAGAGTGGCCGTGCCAGCAACTTGAGGGTTCCGGGTTCGATCCCATCCTAGTCACTGCCGTTGTATCCTTGGGCAAGACACTTTACCCACCTGCTCCCAGTGCCACCCACACTGGTTTAAATGTAACTTAGATATTGGGTTTCACTATGTAAAGTGCTTTGAGTCACTAGAGAAAAAGTGCTATATAAATATAATTCACTTCACTTCACTTTTAAATCAATAATCCTCGCCTCAATGGTGACAAAGAAAGAAAGTTTCTTACAAGTATCATTATCACTGCAGGACGAGGAATAGATAAACATGCTTCACTACGCACTGTAGGAGGTTACAATAGCTTCACAATAGTGAAGTGAATTATATTTATATAGCACTTTTCTCTAGTGACTCAAAGCGCTTTACATAGTGAAACCCAATATCTAAGTTACATTTAAACCAGTGTGGGTGGCACTGGGAGCAGGTGGGTAAAGTGTCTTGCCCAAGGACACAACGGCAGTGACTAGGACGGCACAAGCGGGAATCGAACCTGCAACCCTCAAATTGCTGTTACGGCCACTCTACCAACCGAGATATACCGCCCCACAATAAAAACAAACGCCATGGGTGGATCTACACCTGACATCCACAATAATGATACCAAGTACAGGAGCGTGTCTGGTCGATGCTACTATGATTACATAAATATTTTTTATTGTCTCTCATCTTTTTTCCTTTTCTTAAATTATTATTATGTTTATAAAGTCAGAAAATACGTCCCTGGACACATGAGGACTTTGAATATGACCAATGTATGATCCTGGTATCGTATCGATACCTAAATGTGTGGTATCATCCAAAACTAATGTAAAGTATCAAAGAAGGGAAGAATAAGTGATTATTACATTTGAACAGAAGTGTAGATAGAATATGTTAAAACAGAAAACAGTAAATGAACAAGTGGACTCATAATCAAATTTTACAGCTTGTCCCTCACAATGTAGACCAAATAGAATGATAAATGACACAATATGTTACGGTATACATAAGCCAACTAATTAAGAGTCTTTGTTTATTTACTATTTAGAGACAAGTCCTCCAGTATGTTCACTATTTTATATAAGGACAACATTGCAATAATAAACATATGTGTGGGGGGAGGTGCGGTCAGCGCTGCTTGCAGGGGGAAAAGTCACCGCCGCTGTCCAATGGTACTGAGGACGAGCACCATCGGCGAGACAACTGGCAAGGTGATTAGATTACACAGGTGGTACGTGTTAATCTAATCATCTGTTGTCTTTAACAGTAAGCGGCCGGGAGCGGAGAGGGGAGAGGATTGGTGGGACTTAAAAGTCTGGGGAAAACTTTGTTGATAAAACATGTGAACATTAAAACTTTGTTAAAACCTGCAAGCTTGGATCCTGTGAAGTGTCTGTCAGTAGGACTGCTCGGAAGCGACTTCGAAAAGATGTTTCGTGTATTTTTTGTTAAAATTAAGCCAGTAATGACATTTTTTGTGGTCCCCCTTATTTAGAAAAGTATCGAATTACCTTTTGGTAGCGGTACTAAAATATTGGTATCGGCACAACCTTACTTTCTACAATACGAGTATTAGTGTGTGGACTGATACTATCAATCAATCAATCACCACAGTGGACATGTTTCTTTTACTTTTTATTCATAGCTGTATGTAGAAGTGTCTGCTTGCATCTGCTGCTTTAATGTCTTTGATGTTCTCTGTGTTCTTTGATGTTTCCCTCTTACACACATGGAAGAGGGATGTGTACTATGGCTATGAGGTTTTTTTTTTTTTTTTTTTTTTTTCCCTTGGCCTCAGTCTGCACCCCCTCTCCAAGGCCCAGGCTAAGACCGATTTTCTTTATTTCATTTTAATCTTCTATTCCCCCGCCCTTGTTTACCTGTATTTCATCTTTTTTTGTAAGGGGCGCCGGAAGCCGGCAGACCCGTCAGCGATCCTGTTCTGTCTCCCTGTAATGTTTGTCTGATCTTGAATGGGATTGTGCTGAAAATTGTAATTTTCCTGAAGGAACTCTCCTGACGGAATGAATAAAGTACTATCTATCTAATCTATCTAATCAATCAATGTTTATTTATATAGCCCTAAATCCCAAGTGTCTCAAAGGGCTGCACAATGTCGAGCGGGTCTAACATGATACTGTGAAAGTTCAATAATAAATGGGTAAAAAAAGATAGTTTTTGTTCTTTATCACCATTCATGCTAAGTAAAACGAAAGTCAATTGGGCAATGCTCTGCCTGCCTGGCTGGAAACACAATAAAAGCATAATTGCCGCGTTAGTCGACAGCCTTTCACAGGAAAAAAGAAAAAAAAGAAAAAGAGGACGGTAGATTCGAGCTCAGCGGCGGCCCGTTTAGGCGGCGCCGCCGGTTTGTTGGGTCTGGGAGATGTTTCGCAAACAAGGGTAGCAGTAATCAGGTCATTTGTCATAATGACAACCATTAGCGCTGATCATCAGCACGCAGCAGTCAGGCACAGAAATCAGGTGCCCTCGCTCAGCTTCCTGCTTCCTCTCAATTACACACAGCGGTGCGCACAAACACGTGCGCTGGCTGTTAGATGCTTGTTTGCTTTGTCTGCTCCTCAATTAGTCCAATCATTGATAACCAGTAACAAGCATTTCTCCTTGTTGTCAAGTTAAGCGTGTCCAGTTATATATTTTGAGACACCTGGGGATAAAAGGCTATATATCCATATTAAACGGCTATTTACATTTTGATTGATTGATTTTAGCACAAATATGAAAGAAATACAAATGCAAACACTGAATTAAAAGGAAAAACGTCAATATTTACACATACAGTACAGGCCAAAAGTTTGGACACATGGGTTTTCTTTCTTTTCATGACTATTAGGTGACATCATACGCAAATACGGTGTTAGCTTTCACTGTTATGCTGATGACACCCAACTCTACATGCCCCTAAAGCTGACCAACACGCCGGATTGTAGTCAGTTGGAAGCGTGTCTTAATGAAATTAAACAATGGATGTCCGCTAACTTTTTGCAACTTAATGCCAAAAAAACGGAAATGCTGATTATCGGTCCTGCTAGACACCGACCTCTATTTAATAATACAACTTTAACATTTGACAACCAAACAATTAAACAAGGCGACACGGTAAAGAATCTGGGTATTATCTTCGACCCAACTCTCTCCTTTGAGGCACACATTAAAAGCGTTACTAAAACGGCCTTCTTTCATCTCCGTAATATCGCTAAAATTCGCTCCATTCTGTCCACTAAAGACGCTGAGATCATTATCCATGCGTTTGTTACGTCTCGCCTCGACT
>NC_084613.1:83877429-83959929 GCF_033978795.1 Nerophis ophidion
CTATTTAAAGGCTAGAGTATACAAATGAGTTTTAAGGTGAGACTTAAATGCTTCTACTGAGGTGGCATCTCGAACTGTTACCGGGAGGGCATTCCAGAGTACTGGAGCCCGAACGGAAAACGCTCTATAGCCCGCAGACTTTTTTTGGGCTTTGGGAATCACTAATAAGCCGGAGTCCTTTGAACGCAGATTTCTTGCCGGGACATATGGTACAATACAATCGGCAAGATAGGATGGAGCTAGACCGTGTAGTATGTTATACGTAAGTAGTAAAACCTTAAAGTCACATCTTAAGTGCACAGGAAGCCAGTGCAGGTGAGCCAGTACAGGTATATATGTATGTATATATGTATATAAAGGTATATACAGTATAGGTATATATGTATGTATATATGTATATAAAGGTATATACAGTATAGGTATATATGTATGTATATATGTATATAAAGGTATATACAGTACAGGTATATATGTATGTATATATGTATATAAAGGTATATACAGTACAGGCGTAATGTGATCAAACTTTCTTGTTCTTGTCAAAAGTCTAGCAGCCGCATTTTGTACCAACTGTAATCTTTTAATGCTAGACATGGGGAGACCCGAAAATAATACGTTACAGTAGTCGAGGCGAGACGTAACAAACGCATGGATAATGATCTCAGCGTCTTTGGTGGACAGAATGGAGCGAATTTTAGCGATATTACGGAGATGAAAGAAGGCCGTTTTAGTAACGCTTTTAATGTGTGCCTCAAAGGAGAGAGTTGGGTCGAAGATAATACCCAGATTCTTTACCGTGTCGCCTTGTTTAATTGTTTGGTTGTCAAATGTTAGAGTTGTATTATTAAATAGAGTTCGGTGTCTAGCAGGACCGATAATCAGCATTTCCGTTTTTTTGGCATTGAGTTGCAAAAAGTTAGCGGACATCCATTGTTTGATTTCATTAAGACACGCCTCCAGCTGACTACAATCCGGCGTGTTGGTCAGCTTTAGGGGCATGTAGAGTTGGGTGTCATCAGCATAACAGTGAAAGCTAACACCGTATTTGCGTATGATGTCACCTAGCGGCAGCATGTAGATGCTGAAGAGTGCAGGGCCAAGGACCGAACCCTGGGGAACTCCACACGTTACCTTAACGTAGTCCGAGGTCACATTGTTATGGGAGACACACTGCATCCTATCAGTAAGATAAGAGTTAAACCAAGACAGGGCTAAGTCTGACATACCAATTCGTGTTTTGATACGTTCTAATAAAATATTATGATCGACGGTATCGAAAGCAGCGCTAAGATCGAGGAGCAGCAACATAGATGACGCATCAGAGTCCATCGTTAGCAATAGATCATTAGTCATTTTTGCGAGGGCTGTCTCTGTGGAGTGATTTGCCCTGAAACCGATATCTTGTCTTTGCAGTCTATTCGCATAGCTCGGTTGGGAGACCGGCCGTGCCAGCAACTTGAAGGTTGCAGGTTCGAATCCCGCTTTCGCCATCCTAGTCACTGCTGTTGTGTCCTTGGGCAAGGCACTTTACCCACCTGCTCCCAGTGCCACCCACACTGGTTTAAATGTAACTTAGATAGTGGGTTTCACTATGTAAAGCGCTTTGAGTCACTAGAGAAAAGCGCTATATAAATATAATTCACTTCACTATTCAATTGAATACAAGTTGAAAAGGATTTGCAAATCATTGTATTCTCTTTTTATTTACTCTTTACACAACGTGAAAACTTCACTGGTTTTGGGGTTTGTAGTTCCTCCTCAGCAGTGTTTCCAGAAGCTTCTTGTTCATGTTTTGCCTGCAACATCCATCCATCCATCCATCATCTTCCGCTTATCCGAGGTCGGGTCGCGGGGGCAGCAGCCTAAGCAGGGAAGCCCAGACTTCCCTATCTCCAGCCACTTCGTCTAGCTCTTCCCGGGGGATCCCGAGGCGTTCCCAGGCCAGCCGGGGAGACATAGTCTTCCGAACGTGTCCTGGGTCTTCCCCGTGGCCTCCTACCAGCTGGACGTGCCCTAAACACATCCCTAGGGAGGCGTTCGGGTGGCATCCGGACCAGATGCCCGAACCACCTCATCTGGCTCCTCTCGATGTGGAGGAGCAGCGGCTTTACGTTGAGCTCCTCCCGGATGGCAGAGCTTCTCACCCTATCTCTAAGGGAGAGCCCCGCCACCCGGCGGAGGAAACTCATTTCGGCCGCTTGTACCCGTGATCTTATCCTTTCGGTCATGACCCAAAGCTCATGACCATAGGTGAGGATTGGAACGTAGATCGACCGGTAAATTGAGAGCTTTGCCTTCCGGCTCAGCTCCTTCTTCACCACAACGGATCGATACAACGTCCGCATTACTGAAGACGCCACACCGATCCGCCTGTCCACCTCACGATCCACTCTTCCCTCACTCGTGAACAAGACTCCTAGGTACTTGAACTCCTCCACTTGGGGCAGGGTCTCCTCCCCAACCCGGAGATGGAGATGCCTGCAACATTTGTCCCATAATATTATCTATTTTGCACTTTTTGCCACTGGTGTTTAATTTGGAGAATTTGCAAAAGTCGAGTAAGAAGCCACTGAAAAACACTCATTGCTACTGTGGGCCAACTGAGTGAAACTGCATAAGCAAAATACCTTATTCCTCATAAAAAGAAAAAAAAAAGTGGGTGGTACCAGTGATAAGAACCCCATCCGTTTATTCAGAGACACTCGACATCTGCGCTCGCACAAACATGCAGAGAGTGAAAAGCGCATGAAGAGCACGCCATGCTGTGCTGACTGACTGACTGACGGCGGCATGGAGAGTAGTGCAGCTCATCTCAAGCACACTCTTAACGCCGGCAATGAACACGCCGGCTGGACTGACTTCTTCCAGCAGGTCACATCAAAATGGGAAGAAGTCCTTTTCGCTGACATGTCAAGCCCACCAGAAATAATTCACAGTCGGAGGTGGAACACGGGGGCCTGCGGCAGTAATCTTAGTTATCAGTCACCTTAAGATTAACCCATATTTACTTTGATTGATTGATTGATTGATACTTTTATTAGTAGATTGCACAGTTCAGTACATATTCCGTACAATTGACCACTAAATGGTAACACCCGAATACGTTTTTCAACTTGTTTAAGTCGGGGTAAACGTTAATCAATGAATGTGATGCATTTTAATGCAATTTAAAGCCTAAATTTTTACAAAATCCATTTAATGACTTTTGGTGCTTTTCAATGATCCATGGAAACCCTGTTGTAATGATTTTAAATGTAAACTAATCTACATCTTGGATGCATTGGATGAGCAGAGATACACGCTAGACCAGGCCTGGGCAATTATTTTGACTGGGGGGCCAAATTTAGAGAAAGAAATGTGTCTGAGGGCCGGTATATCTATTTTTAGGAACACTAATATAAAACCTCACAACAATGTCTGATTGAATGCTAAAAATATTGTGACAGACCACCTTAAAAAACATACTGGAATTTTACATTTTTTTCCTGAATGAGACACTCAGAATGTGCATGAAAAAAAAAAGAATGTGGGATTTACGATAACAGTTCGAGATGCTACCTCAGTAGAAGCATTTAAGTCTCACCTTAAAACTCATTTGTATACTCTAGCCTTTAAATAGACTCCCTTTTTAGACCAGTTGATCTGCCGTTTCTTTTCTTTTTCTTCTATGTCCCACTCTCCTTTGTGGAGGGAGTCCGGTCCGATCCGGTGGCCATGTACTGCTCGCCTGTGTATCGGCTGGGGACATCTCTGCGCTGCTGATCAGCCTCCGCTTGGGATGGTTTCCTGCTGGCTCCGCTGTGAACGGGACTCTCGCTGCTGTGTTGGATCCGCTTTGGACTGGACTCTCGCGACTGTGTTGGATCCATTATGGATTGATCTTTCACAGTATCATGTTCTCATATGTTCTCATAGTCATCAGTATCATCAGTATCACAGTATCATGTTCTCATAGTCATCATTGTCACCGACGTCCCATTGGGTCATTATTGTCACCGATGTCCCACTGGGTGTGAGTTTTCCTTGCCCGAGGATGTCGTAGTGGTTTGTGCAGCCCTTTGAGACACTAGTGATTTAGGGCTATATAAGTAAACATTGATTGATTGATTGATATTAACTACGTACGATAAAACACTGAATATTGATAATAGACGAACGTCACACCCCCTCTCAATCGACATATTTTACAATCAAGCGAAGCACAACAAATATGCAACAAACACAGCGACATATGAATGTGAAGGGTAAACATCTGATATATCTGTTATATCACTAAGCTTTAGAACTTTGTTGGAAAAATCTTCTTCCGCGTCAGGCCCTGACAACCACATTTCAGGCTCTGGAAACACTCTGTGGAAATGCTCCCCACCCACACTGCATGGTGCCTCGTCTGAGCTGTTGTGACTTACATTCCCATAGTAACTAATTAGATAGATAGATAGTACTTTATTGATTCCTTCAGGAGAGTTCCTTCAGGAAAATTAAAAAATTATTATATAAATATAATTAGATGACCATAGTAACTAATTAGTAGGGCTGCGAATCTTTGGGTATCCCACGATTCGATTCAATATCGATTCTTGGGGTCGCGATTCGATTATAAATCAATTTTTTCAAAATCAACGCGATTCTCGATTCAAAAACGATATTTTTCCGATCAAAACGATTCCGTATTCATTCAATACATAGGATTTCAGCAGGATCTACCCCGGTCTGCTGACATGCTAGCAGAGTAGTAGATTTTTTTAAAAAGCTTTTATAATTATAAAGGACAATGTTTTATCAACTGATTGCAATATTGTACATTTTTTTTAACTATTAAACGAACCAAAAATATGACTTATTTCATCTTTGTGAAAACATTGGACACAGTGTGTTGTCAAGCTTCTGAGATGCCATGCAAGTGTAAGCCACTGTGACACTATTGTTCTTTTTTTTAATTTTTTTAAATGTCTAATGATAAAGTCAATGAGGGATTTTTAATCACTGCTATGCTGAAATTATTGATACTGTTGTTGATAATATTCATTTTTGTTTCACTACTTTTGGTTTGTTCTGTGTTGTGTTTGTGTCTCCTCTCAACTGCTCTGTTTATGGCAGTTCTGAGTGTTGCTGGGTCAGGTTTGGTTTTGGAATTGGATTGCATTGTTATGGTATTGCTGTGTATAGTTTTTTTGGATTGAAAAAAAAAAAAAAATCGATTTTTAAAAAATGAGAATTGATTCTGAATCGCACAAATTGAGAATCGCGATTCAAATTCGAATCGATTTTTCCCCACACCTCTACTAATTAGATTACCATAGTAACTAGTATATACTGCAAAAGCGCAGTTTCCAACTATAGAAATGCTTTGTATAAATCAAGACTTATCGTCATTAGAAACATCACTGCACATCATAATGGCGGCTATGGTTAAAGATCTCAAAAAAATATTTGGGAATGACCGGCTGGCCGGATTGAAAAGCTTAAAGGGGAACATTATCACCAGACCTATGTAAGCGTCAATATGTACCTTGATGGTGCCGAAACATTTTTTTAACAATTTCCGAACTCTAAATGGGTGAATTATGGCGAATTAAACGCCATTCTGTTTATCGGGCTGGAGGCGATGACATCAGAATGTGACGTCGCCGAGGTAACACAGCCACCATTTTCATTTTCAACACATTACAAACACCGGGTCTCAGCTCTGTTATTTTCCATTTTTTTTACTATTTTTTGGAACCTTGGAGACATCATGCCTCGACGGTGTGTTGTCGGAGGGTGTAACAACACTAACAGGGAGGGATTCAAGTTGCACCACTGGCCCCAAGATGCGAAAGTGTCTGCCGCCAGACCCCCATTGAATGTGCCAGAGTGTCTCCACATTTAACCGGCGATGCTAGGGCAGACATGGCACAGAGATCAATCAATCAATCAATCAATGTTTACTTATATAGCCCTAAATCACTAGTGTCTCAAAGGGCTGCACAAACCACCACGACATCCTCGGTAGGCCCACATAAGGGCAAGGAAAACTCACACCCAGTGGGACATTGGTGACAATAATGACCCAGTGGGACGTCGGTGACAATGATGACTATGAGAACCTTAGAGAGGAGGAAAGCAATGGATGTCGAGCGGATCTAACATGATACTGTGAAAGTTCGATCCACAATGGATACAACACAGTCGCGAGAGTCCAGTCCAAAGAGGATCCAAGACACAGCAGCGAGAGTCCCGTTCACAGCGGAGCCAGCAGGAAACCATCCCAAGCGTAGGCGGACCAGCAGCGCAGAGATGTCCCCAGCCGATACACAGGCAAGCAGTACATGGCCGCCGGATCGGACCGGACCCCCTCCACACGGGAGAGTGGGACATAGAAGAAAAAGAAAAGAAACGGCAGATCAACTGGTCTAAAAAGGGAGTCTATTTAAAGGCTAGAGTATACAAATGAGTTTTAAGGTGAGACTTAAATGCTTCTACTGAGGTGGCATCGCGAACTGTTACCGGGAGGGTATTCCAGAGTACTGGAGCCCGAACGGAAAATGCTCTATAGCCCGCAGACTTTTTTTCGGCTTTGGGAATCACTAATAAGCCGGAATCCTTTGAACGCAGATTTCTTGCCGGGACATATGGTACAATACAATCGGCAAGATAAGATGGAGCTAGACCGTGTAGTATTTTATACGTAAGTAGTAAAACCTTAAAGTCACATCTTAAGTGCACAGGAAGCCAGTGCAGGTGAGCCAGTACAGGCGTAATGTGATCAAACTTTCTTGTTCTTGTCAAAAGTCTAGCAGCCGCATTTTGTACCAACTGTAATCTTTTAATGCTAGACATGGGGAGACCCGAAAATAATACGTTACAGTAGTCGAGGCGAGACGTAACAAACGCATGGATAATGATCTCAGCGTCTTTAGTGGACAGAATGGAGCGAATTTTAGCGATGTTACGGAGATGAAAGAAGGCCGTTTTAGTAACGCTTTTAATGTGTGCCTCAAAGGAGAGAGTTGGGTCGAAGATAATACCCAGATTCTTTACCGTGTCGCCTTGTTTAATTGTTTGGTTGTCAAATGTTAGAGTTGTATTATTAAATAGAGTTCGGTGTCTAGCAGGACCGATAATCAGCATTTCCGTTTTTTTGGCGTTGAGTTGCAAAAAGTTAGCGGACATCCATTGTTTAATTTCATTAAGACACGCCTCCAGCTGACTACAATCCGGCGTGTTGGTCAGCTTTAGGGGCATGTAGAGTTGGGTGTCATCAGCATAACAGTGAAAGCTAACACCGTATTTGCGTATGATGTCACCTAGCGGCAGCATGTAGATGCTGAAGAGTGCAGGGCCAAGGACCGAACCCTGGGGAACTCCACACGTTACCTTAACGTAGTCCGAGGTCACATTGTTATGGGAGACACACTGCATCCTATCAGTAAGATAAGAGTTAAACCAAGACAGGGCTAAGTCTGACATACCAATTCGTGTTTTGATACGTTCTAATAAAATATTATGATCGACGGTATCGAAAGCAGCGCTAAGATCGAGGAGCAGCAACATAGATGACGCATCAGAATCCATCGTTAGCAATAGATCATTAGTCATTTTTGCGAGGGCTGTCTCCGTCGAGTGACCTGAAACCGGATTGAAAGGTTTCACATAGATTGTTAGACGCTAAGTGTTCATTTAACTGCTCCGCAACAATTTTTTCAAGGATTTTTGAAATAAAGGGAAGGTGAGACACCGGTCGGTAATTTACCATGAGGTCAGGATCGAGGTTAGGTCTTTTAAGAAGAGGATGAATAACCGCTTTTTTGAATGCTAGGGGAACAGTGCCCGAGGAGAGTGATAAGTTTATAATATTTAGCACTGATGGACCTAATAATACAAAGAGTTCCTTGATCAGTTTCCCAGGAAGAGGGTCAAGTAAACATGTTGTCTGTTTTATTCCATTTACACGTTGTAACAATTCCTCTAAAGTCATTTCCTCAAAACGAGAGAAACTATTTTGGAGGGCAGTATCCGCCGTATATACAATCGTGTCAGTGTTAATAGAACTCCGAGATGTATGGATAACCTGCAGATGCATTTGTAACGATAGTCAACGAAATCACAAAGGTGAGTTTTGTTGATGTTGACTGCCAGCTAATCAATGCTAACATGCTATTTACCGGCGATGCTAAAGCAGACATGGTACAGAGATGTATGGATAACCTGTAGATGCATTTGCAACTATATTACGTTTCCTTCCACCCACATTTAATGCGAAACAAACACTTACCAATCGACGGATTTAAGTTGCTCCAGTGTCAAAAGATGCGAAAGTCCTGATCGTTTGGTCCGCACATTTTACCGGCGATGCTAACGCAGCTATTCGGCCATGCTATGGCTATGAATAGCGTCAATAGCTATTCGCTCAATAGCTTCAGTTTCTTCTTCAATATTTTCATACTCCAACAATCTGTTTCGATACATGCGTAATCTGTTGAATCGCTTAAGTCGCTGAAATCCGAGTTTGAATCCGAGCTAATGTCGCTATATCTTGCTGTGGTATTCCCATTGTTTGTTTACATTGGCAGCACTGTGTGACGTCACAGGGAAATGGCCAGTGTCTTCGCAGAGAGTCGAAAATAAGGCACTTTAAAGCTTTATTTAGGGATATTCCGAGACCGGTAAAATTTTGACAAAAACTTCGAAAAAATACAACAAGCCACTGGGAACTGATTTTTATTGTTTTTAACCCTTTTGAAATTGTGATAATGTTCCCCTTTAACTGGCCGCCTTAATTTGCCCAGGTCTGCGCAAAAACCTTAAAGAACCATGCTGCTAACTGTATGGAAGTAAAAGGCTGACCTTACCAGCGAGAGTAATACAAGTTATGACTGCCGTTCCGACACAATGGCGGTGACATGGCACCTCTCCCTCCTCGCCTTGCCACATCTTTTGTTCTCGCTCTCAGCAGTCGGCTAAAAATTGGCTGCTCTTTTTTTCCCCCATGTTGTGTGACTAATGGTGCCTCATGGGCTTTGGTTTTGCCACGGGCGGGCAATGTAGGCACAAGCAAGTTAAATTAGGCGTGAGTGTGCCCTTCTACTTTGTCATTGAACTGTAGTTGTTGTGTATTTATGACTGTTGACACGTGAACATACAAAATCTGGTATTCAGAAATCTGCTCGTAGCTCCGTCAACAAACCCCTTTTCCGCAGGAAGTGTAAGGAAATCTGTTGAATGCAGTCAATAAAAAGCCTTAAAGTGCTCACTGAGGACTGGAAGTATTCTGGTGAGAGTCCCTCTAACTGCAGGATACGGTCCTCCAGCTTTTTCAACCTCTGGTAGACGCTCAATGGAACTGGACCCGCTGCGTAACAAAACACATTAACAACCACATTCTGTTCCAAACAACACTTTTATTGTGGAAAGACCTTACCTGTCGGGAGTTTGAGGTGGAATTCCATGTTGTTGAGGCGTTCCTCGACGGCCGGATTGCCGCAGTCGCGTGTGGCCAAGGTCCGTGCCTGGTCGAAGGCCTCTCCTTGGACCCCCGTGCGCGTCTGAGGGCCGTACGTGTTGACTACCCGCGTGACTGCACGGAAACATTCACAAAAGGGACAACTAGGAAAGCACTCAGAAAACGCAGACCTCCGCCAGGCCCTGTCTGCCGAGTAGGGATGGGCACCTTTCACAGGTAATCAATACCGTACCAGTTTTCTGTAACTTTTGAGTGTGTCAGTAAATATGAATTGTTTTCAATATGAAAATCTTATTTTTAATGGAATATTTAGAATTGAGCCAATTATGGTAACTTCTGTATAGTTGTCATATATATATTTTTAAATTACATTTCTGAGGCCGAGTGCGCTCTCAGTGCTGCTGGAGTGATGGCCAAGTGTTTGTGTAATGAACATTTTATATCACGGTTATTGTGACCAAAATTAGCACTAGGGATGCACCGAAATGAAAATTTGTGGCCGAAGCCGAATAAAATTTAAACGCTTGGCCGAATAATGAATGCCGTTTTTCACAATTTTTTTATATTTGATAAATAGCCTAGAATAAATATTTAGACATGTTTTTCAAATAAAGTATTTTTTTATTGAATATTGACATTTTTTTAATAATCCAATAGCCTTTGCTTTTCAAAAAAAGCACAATTTATATTAGGCCTTCAAACAAAACATGCATTCCAAAAACAAATAAAGTGCATTAAAGTGGATAAACCCACAACAAATGAATTATTGTCCTTTTGGTAAAAGTCTGCTTAGCCACAGTAGATATGCTAATAATGTAAACAGAAGGCTCAAGTAAATCTCAATTAAGTGTGTGCTTGTAACCTCATACACTTATACAGGTAGCCTACACAACAGGCTAATAATGTAAACAGAGGCCCCACTAAATCTCAATAAGTGTGTGCTTGTAACCTCATACACTTATACAGGTACACAACATATCCGTCACTGCACGTTGGTTGATTGCGTCACCGCGTCAAAAAATTGCGTCACACGCCACTATTCGGCCTTGTCTTTAACTCATTCCACCGAAGGCCGAATGTGGCTTTTTTTGCCATATTCGGCCGAATATATTCGGTTACCGATTAATCGGTGCATCCCTAATTAGCACCGTTACTATGTTGGCATTATTGTTGAATGTGCTCATCAAGTACTTACACATGCACTGAAATTCTTATATTTTTTTAAATACCTAAAATAAATACACACTTTTAGAACTATTTTGCATGTTTTGTGTTTGTTATTCTTTACTGATAGTGTTTTAGTCTTAGTATTTCATCTGTTTTAGGGAGTAAACTTTTAACGTTGATTGATTGATTGAAATGCGGTGCAAATAAAATCTATAATTGTTTTATTTCTGGTGGGCGTTCTACTTGTTGGTTGTCCAACACTTTTCAAAAGGTCCTTAATTGATTGATACTTTTATTAGTAGATTGCACAGTTCAGTACATATTCCGTACAATTGACCACTAAATGGTAACACGCGAATAAGTTTTTCAACTTGTTTAAGTCGGGGTCCACGTTAATCAATTCATGGTACGAATATATACTATCAACATAATACAGTCATCATAGTATGTACATTGAATTATTTACATTATTTACAATCCGGGGGGTGGGATGAGGAGCTTTGGTTGATATCAGTACTTCAGTCGCACCTGTGTCTTGTATTTCTCAGATAGATAATTTTGTGACTTTACAGCAAAGCCCGTGGAATCAATTTTATAACCGAATAGCTTAGTTGTTCAGACAGCAATGTGTTTATATATGTTTAGACTGAGGTATGTCGTTCCTTAATGGGGAAAGACGTTAATGTCTCTTGTTTTTATCTTAGCATTTAAGCAAGCGTGACTTTGCAAGTTTTCAAGGCAGCGATCACACAGCTTTTCAATCTTTTTACTTTAATACAGCGAGTTTAATTTTTATATTTGCTCAGAAGCAAAATCGTCAATCATTCAAATTAGACAAAGGCATCCCCACCAATCCAATGCCTCAGGTAGATTGCAGTTGTGTGGAAAACACAAAACAGTACATTTTAATAATAAATCCCACCTTTTACGTGGCTTTTAAATCCCGGGTAAGGCGTAAACACTGCATCGGTTCTGGCACAACTGTTCTCTGGTGGGCAGAAAGCGAGAGAAATACAATTAAAAAAAGAACAAAAACGTGTGTGCAACGTGGCTCTCGTTTAGGGGTGTCCAATGTAACGTCGGGGGGCCACTTGCTGTCCGCAGCTAACTTTTTAAAGTAGCGGTAGAGTGGAAAAACAAATTGCCTTTATATTGAAGCTATTATCATACATATCTTACTTACGACACCTATAGACATCCTAAATTTCTGAATAAAAAGATTATATCAAAATAGTATCAATCTCAAGGAGATTCCAGAGCCATTTTGAGAGATAATGAAGAAGCCAGACATGTCATGGCGTGATGTAGTAGTAGTAGGGACCGCAGATATCTTCCCACCAAAAACAATGAAAATTGCGCAGACTTTGTGAGAGCAAACAATTACTTAGGGCAAAATGATGATCCAGAATCTTATTTTGTTGATCAGGAATATAAGGACGATGAGCTACAAGTAGGGGTGTAACGGTAAGTGTATTTGCATCGAACCGTTTCGGTACGGGGGTTTCGGTTTGGCACGAGGGCGTACCGAACAAGTTCGGAAGCAGAAGTCTTCACAAGCTGCTCTGCTTTCTGCCTCTGTCTCTGCCTCATTGTCCTGCCAACATAAACATCTGATTGGTTACATACAAAGCCAATCAGCAATGCGTATTCAGAGCGATGTAACCACCAATCAGCAGTGCGTATTCAGACTTCAGAACGCATGTTGTCAATGCTTTAGCGTCGAGCAGATATACGTCTAGCAGGGGAGGAGCGGACTTTACCCAAATTATACTAAACACTTCCCAGTCACAACTATAACTAACATCACTATGATCCCGTTGACCTTCTAGAAACTTAAACTGCAGCTCAGCTCGCTTACAGTATATGCTTGAGATGAAGGCTAATTAGCTTTTAGCGTAACCTTAGCTCATTTTTCTGTGTGTGAGAGTGTGTGTGAGCGTGTGTGTTTTAGGGGCAGCAAAGCCCTGTCTATCTGTTATTTCATTGAACTCCATTGTGTTTAGGGATGAATAGTCTCTCCTATTGCAGTTGTACTATTTTTCAGCTATAGTTACATGAATCATTAGTAATGTAGCAGCCTAGTTTTGAATAGCAGGGTCTCTGCTATCACATGTTGATAAATATACAAAATTTACATAATAAAAGTCAACTACAGGCTTCCCAAATGCTGTAATAAATTAAGCATGATGAGTTGACAAACGGTTTCAATGGAAACTGTTAAATTTTAAACTTTTTATATGTAGAAGAAAGGTTTTTTCATTTTAATCAAAGCAACAACTTGAGGCAGTTTAATGTGGATTAACGTGGGCAGAATTATTATAGTGTTCCCAATGTTAAAAGGATAAAGCCATTGTTTACAAATTTGGTATATAAATAACCCAAAAATTTATATTTTGTTGATTTCTTACTGTATAGAAAATGAACCGAACCGTGACCTCTAAACCGAGGTACGTACCGAACCGAAATTTTTGTGTACCGTTACACCCCTAGCTACAAGTTTTAGAAGCAATACCAAAAAAAATCATTTTTCGCGAAACACTACAGCATCGGGCAACAGTATAGCCAAGTGCTAAACAAGAAATACAAAGTACAAACCCCGTTTCCATATGAGTTGGGAAATTGTGTTAGATGTAAATATAAACGGAATACAATGATTTGCAAATCATTTTCAACCCATTTTCAGTTGAATATGCTACAAAGACAACATATTTGATGTTCAAACTGATAAAAAAACATTTCTGCAAATAATCATTAACTTTAGAATTTGATGCTAGCAACAAGTGACAAAGAAGTTGGGAAAGGTGGCAATAAATACTGATAAAGTTGAGGAATGCTCATCAAACACTTATTTGGAACATCCCACAGGTGTGCAGGCTAATTGGGAACAGGTGGGTGCCATGATTGGGTATAAAAACAGCTTCCCAAAAAATGCTCAGTCTTTCACAAGAAAGGATGGGGCGAGGTACACCCCTTTGTCCACAACTGCGTGAGCAAATAGTCAAACAGTTTAAAAACAACATTTCTCGAAGTGCAATTGCAAGAAATTTAGGGATTTCAACATCTACGCTCCATAATATCATCAAAAGGTTCCGAAAATCTGGAGAAATCACTCCACATAAGCGGCATGGCCGGAAACCAACATTGAATGACCGTGACCTTCGATCCCTCAGACAGCACTGTATCAAAAACCGACATCAATCGCTAAAGGATATCACCACATGGGCTCAGGAACATTTCAGAAAACCACTGTCACTAAATACAGTTCGTCGCTACATCTGTAAGTGCAAGTTAAAGCTCTACTATGCAAAGCGAAAGCCATTTATCAACAACATCCAGAAACACCGCCGGCTTCTCTGGGCCCGAGTACACCCCTTTGTCCACAACTGCGTGAGCAAATAGTCAAACAGTTTAAGAACAACATTTCTCGAAGTGCAATTGCAAGAAATTTAGGGATTTCAACATCTACGGTCCATAATATCATCAAAAGGTTCCGAAAATCTGGAGAAATCACTCCACATAAGCGGCATGGCCGGAAACCAACATTGAATGACCGTGACTTTTGATCCACCAGACAGCACTGTATCAAAAACCGACATCAATCTCTAAAGGATATCACCACATGGAATCAGGAACATTTCAGAAAACATGTGTCACTAAATACAGTTCGTCGCTACATCTGTAAGTGAAAGTTAAAGCTCTACTGTGCAAAGCGAAAGCCATTTATCAACAACATCCAGAAACGCCGCCGGCTTCTCTGGGCCCGAGATCATCTAAGATGGACTGATGCAAAGTGGAAAAGTGTTCGGTGGCCTGACGAGTCCACTTTTCAAATTGTTTTTGGAAATATGCGACATTGTGTCATCCGGACCAAAGGGGAAGCAAACCATCCAGACTGTTATCGACGCAAAGTTCAAAAGCCAGCATTTGTGATGGTATGGGGGTGCATTAGTGCCCAAGGCATGGGTAACTTACACATCTGTGAAGGCACCATTAATGCTGAAAGGTACATACAGGTTTTGGAACAACATATGCCGCCATCTAAGCGTTGTCTTTTTAATGGAAACCACTGCTTATTTCAGCATGACAATGCCAAGCCACATTCAGCACGTGTTACAACAGCATGGCTTCGTAAAAAAAGAGTGTTGGTACTTTCCTGGCCCGCCTGCAGTCCAGACCTGTCTCCTATCGAAAATGTGTGGCGCATTATGAAGCCTAAAATACAGCAGCGGAGACCCAAGACTGTTGAACGACTGAAGCTCTACATAAAACAAGAATGGGAAAAAATTCCACTTTCAAAGCTTCAACAATTAGTTTCCTTAGTTCCCAAACGTTTATTGAGTGCTGTTAAAAGAAAAGGTGATGTAACACAGTGGTGAACATGCCCTTTCCCAACTACTTTGGCACGTGTTGCAGCCATGAAATTCTAAGTTAATTATTATATGCAAAAAAATAAATTTAAGTTAATGAGTTTGAACATCAAATATCTTGTCTTTGTAGCATATTCAACTGAATATGGGTTGAAAAGGATTTGCAAATCATTGTATTCCGTTTATATTTACATCTAACACAATTTCCCAACTCATTTGCAAACGGGGTTTGCACAAACATAATAAAACCATAGCTTACTGTACTGTCTGCTCTTACTTTGACAACGACTGATATGTCCATATCCTCCCAGAGCATGTTTCGTAATCTAGAATTACTTTGACAAACCGAACGCGATGATGCGGGAGCAGCAGGACATTGCTACCGGCTCACAGCAAAAGGCTACTTATCATTGCACCGCTAAGTAAATAAATTGTTTGTGTTAGTGCTTATTATAACAACGTTGCTAATAATTGGTTAACATTCAGATAACGACATGTATAAAGTGTTTTGTTGGCGGATTTTGGATGGTTATTTAGAGGGTTTTTTGGGGCAAAATAGAGATCCCTTTTTATGTACCGAAATTTTCAGATTATAAGGCGCACTTAAAATCCTATAATTTTTTCAAAGATCGACAGTGCGTCTAATAATCTAATGTGCCTAATGTACGGCATAATTCTGGTTGTGCTTACCGACCTCAAAGCAATTTTCTTTGGCACATCGTGTAATGATAAGTGTGGCCAGTGGCCACACATAAAATATATTTGTGGACTGCAATATGATGGCAGTACACAACATCAAAACGTTAAATGTTCCATTGAGAATAAAGAATATTACACACAGCACTCAAAAATCTGTCAAAATGTTTTCAGTGCGACTTCGGTAAGCTGTCAAGCTGCATCGCTTGATGGATTGTCGGCGAATTAAATATACAAGTATCAATATGGTGTGTGTATAAGGACTGCAAAATAGCAGACATATTACCTAGCATTTTGTTTCGCAATATTATACAAAACCTACTTTTCTTACCTTCTGGTACCTGCTGATGTGTATTTGGGATCTGCATAAGTCCTAAAAATGTGTGCGCGTCCGCAATTGTAGTCGATAAGCTTCTTCTTTTTCTCTACTTTATGTGGCATTCATCCTCCGCTGTTGCCATTTCTAATATAAAGTAGCGTTAAGTTCTTACTTATATCTGTCAGTAGACTAGCTATCAAAGTGCTAAAAACTGTAGTGGTTTTACATTATTCACCCACGGAACTTTAGTTATTAGAGGGTTCTGGTCGGACGGTGTTTCACGGGACACAATTCCGGCGATGATGTTGCATTATTGAGCCACGGATGAGAAGATGCTGCTCTGTTATTGATTGAAGTAAAGTCTGAATGCCATTAAAACAGTTAGCTCCATTTTTTTGACACTTCTTCCACTATAAGACCGTCCACAAAAAGGCGCATCCTGAAGAGACGCTCAGTAGTCTACTTGAAAATGGTCCGTAAAACATCATCCATGCAACATTTTGACCAAAGAACCACCATTACATGTTATGTAGACAACAAGACAGTGTTTTAAATTTAGAAAAAACTCATATGAGCCCTTTAATGGATGAACAAAGACCTGAATAGTGCGCCCTATGGTCCGAAAAATGCAGTATTTATTTATTTACTACTTAGAATGCATAAAAACATAAAAACATGTGTTTATGTCTGATGTAGACATTTTGAATGATAGACAGCACATCTCTGTCTAATTTTTGCGTATTTCCAGGACTGATACTATGGTCAGAGTAAAGAAGCGTTACAACAATCTCTGGAAATAGCCGAAGGTATTCGAAACGGAATATTGAAAATGGCTGACTGAAATTTGTGGCATTTCGTAATGTTTAAACTGTGTTTTTACATACTTTGCGGATGGTAAATACTAAAAGATATGGTTTAAACACAATTAAGCATCCAAAATCAACTTGTATTTCCACGTTACTGGTACTTGAACGGCACATTTTTAGAAATAATGTTAAAAAAACTAAAAACTAAGTGGAATAGAAGAGCAAATAGGTGGAATGTAAAAGAGAAAAGGTTGCAATGTTGGCTCGAGTAACACAAAGCTGCCATGCAGCCTGTTTTTCTCTCTAAAACTGTCATTGCTCAAAACATACTAATGATTCAAAATCAATGTTATGAATTATTGACCAATTCAAAGCTCCAATTACTTCACATCAAAAAAAATCTACTTTGAAACATTTTTGGGGGGAAATGTTGGATATTGTGTGTGTTTGACGTGGAAGAAACAAAGTTCTCTTACAAAAAAGTGCATAAAACAAACATAAAACATAATGACAATGTATACTGTAATCGATGGATTGAAAATACAAAAAAAATAAATACAATTATAAGTAGGGCCTCTTTGGATCCTGAGGAATTTTAGCTGGATGTTTTAAACGATTACTCAAATAATAATAATAAATTAAAATCAATGTTATGAATTATTGACATATGTAAGACTACTATTACTTCAAATATTCCCCGGTGGAATTTTTTTTTTGGGGGGGGGGAATATGGCATTTGTATTTTTTTTGCCATATAAACAAGGCTTTGACAAAACGGGGCATACAACATAAAAAAAATTGTTTTAATTGTATCGACAGTTGATCTGGTGCACAGGTGTCAAACTCACAGCTCGGGAACCAGATGTGGCCTGCCATTTAATTTTTTTGGGCCCTCGAAAGCCTGGAAATATGTATTTTCTTACTAAATGTATTTTCTTTCTATTTTGGGAGAAAAAAAATGTATGTATTCATGTAATCGCAAATTATGTTTACTTAAATAATGCCTAATTTTGAAAAAATACATCATCAATCATTCAAAACATTTTTAAAATACAAATAAATTCCCGGGATCCCCCGGGAAGAGCTAGACGAAGTGGCTGGAGATAGGGAAGTCTGAGCTTCCCTGCTTAGGCTGTTGCCCCCGCGACCCGACCTCGGATAAGCGGAAGATGATGGATGGATGGATGGAAATACATTCTAAAAATGATTTCAAAGCAAGGTATCCATCATATTGTGCAATGTAAAAGTAGCTATAGATTTCATGGTCAAATTGTAAAAATTAGTGTGGTTTTTACAGCATTTTTCACTGAATGAAAAAAAATATATATTTTTTTACTGTAATAAACTGTGGTGACGTTTTAGCATTTACAGTAATATACCGCAAAATCTACATTTGTTGATTTACGGTAAAAAAAAAATTAAAAAAAATGGTGACTCAGGTGCCAAATTGTTTTTAAATTAAAAGAATAAAAAAAACTAATATACATTTTGCAGTGAAATTCTGGCAATTGAGCTGCCTTTTTTTTTTTTTACCATAAAAACAGCAGTGCTGTTTTTCCCATTTACAGCAATATACACTACATTTTGAAGTGACATTTTTGCAATTTACCAAATTTTTTTACAGTTTAGTTAGAAAAAAAAATCTACTAATAAAATGCAGAGAAAATTGTGTAATAATAATATTCTCTGGGGCCAAACATAACTGCGATGTGGCTCTCTGTGAAAACGACTTTGACACCCCTGATCTAGTGATTTAAGCTTTGAATATGACAAATTGATGGATTATTTATTTTTTACATTTTCATGACTGAAACCATTCCGGTTCACCAGAACTCAAAGGGGACCCCAAAATGTAAAAAAAAAAAAAAAAATCTATATATGTATGTATATATATTATATTGGTATTAAAAATGGCCCTCAAATTCTTTCATTTTTCAGTGTGCGGCCTTCAATGTCAAATATTGGACACCCCTGCTCTGTTGTTCTCCGCTCAGCCGGCCGCGTTTTGGAGGCCGTTAGCTACTTGAGCCATGCTCTCGCTGCAGTTCAGGCTGACCTCTCGCCTTGTGGAAATCAGCTCTCTCCCAAACATTGGCAATCTGTGTGGCGGCTCCCACTCCAACCTGACACATTCATAGCTCCTCGCCCACCCGCCTCCTCCCTCCCGCTCCATCCTCACCCTGATTGCAGTCGATCACGTTGCAAAACTCGCGCACATTGTTTTCATTGATCTCCATCTGCTTGCGCTCCATAAATGCAGATATTCTCCGCTCGATCTACAGAAGGGAGAGACGACACAGATAATGACAGACGATTGATCGATAAAATATTCAAAGGTGGGGCAGAAAAGCAAAATAGCTTTGTGTTGTCGTCGCCATGGCTGTGGGCGAAATGATAACACACCGAGGCAAACGGCAATTTGCATGAGGCAAAATGACGATTGCAATTCCAGGTAGGCAAAACACGCCGGCGGACATCACATGATGGAATATGAATACTGTTTGCTTGGCTACCAAAATAAATGCGCAACAGAATGGGGGCCTCTTCTCCTCCATCCACATCCAATCTCAGAGTAATGAGCATCCACTTCATAATCCATCAAGGACCCGGCCCTCGCTCAGAGCCCTCCAGCAACGTGGTCTCTTCTAGCGGACCACGCCGCTAAAACCCCCCCCCCTTTATTCCCTCTCCCCGACTCGCCTAGTCATCGGCTCTCTGTGCAGTCAATTACCAACGATTATTCATTTTGTGTGACATGGAGTAAAAGACAATAAATAAAAATAAAGAGGGCTCGACAGCTGCCTGACTTAAACGGACCTCGGACTTGCCCGCTCGGATCTGCACCAGGACGTCGCTGGTCGCCCCTGACGCAGCTGCCATGGCGTTGGGGAGGGGAGGGCCTCGCTCGGGCGGGGTCGGGTCTTCCGGAGCAGACGTGGACACGGCGTCACGTGGAGTCTCCTTCTTAGTCGCTAATAATGTGGGACTGTCAGCCTTCGTCAGGGTCCTCAGGCTTTCTGACACCGTCTGAACAAAGAAAATTGTAACACCATAACACATACTGTATATTCCTATATATATATACTAGGGGTGGGCAAATTAATGCATTAATTACGCGTTAACTAATCAATCTATTAACGCCGATAATTATTTTATCGCACATTTGCGTATGTTGTTTACATGCTTTTATTTTGTTAACGCCTTTTCTTAACAAGATGGCATCTCCCGGATGTACTTCGGCATCGAGGGGCTCTTGGTAAAGATGGAACATTTGTCAAAAATACCGGACAATTCTGCAAATGTCATGGCTGGCTTACAGCGTGGTCACTCCGGGATCACTTACGACCGCCAGACAATTCTGGATGTGGATAGATCGGGCCGTTTTGGACTGAATGACGCGTGCTTGCTAGACCGGCTAGCTAGCATGGGAATACTTTGCCGGCTACATCCAGCGGCTTGTGAAGCAGCGGAGTATATGTGTTGTCTGTCTATTTATGAATAATGCAGACCAGGAGTGTTGGCTGAGTTATTAACGTTTGCTTTCAGAGCGTGCATATCACAACATACAAGATGCCGTCATGGCGACACACAACCTGTTGCATGCTGGGTAGGGTAGTTCTTTTTTTCCCTGGCTCATAACATCACAATATAGTACCATGTATATGCGTTCAGTTTATCAAAGCACCAAGCAAACAATCGGAAAATTCCCATCATATCAATTCTTAGATATGGTCATAATATTTTAAGTGCACTACGCAGAATAAATACAACATTATTAATATTGCTACTACGGATAATTTGATCAAAAATTCCCTAAAACAGCCCACTACCTATAATATAGGTTTTTTAAACATAAGATCCCTGATAAAAAAAAATGTTTCTGCTGTTACCTCAGAAATTGCCTGTTCAGATGTTATGATTGTGGCTCAGAGATTTGTATGTAGATTATATTTATTTTCCATAACAAACAGGATAACTTAAATACCCTGGCAGTGGCAATAAGCTTAAATGTTTGTATTTATACAAGGACTGATTTAAATTGTGTTTGCACAACAAATGTTTTGGCGCTTTTGTTCATGTGGGAGAATATTCCAATAAAGGTGCACTACACACTACTTTTGAATTCATTATTGGGCTTTGCGTATACAATGCAGTTAATCGCGATTAATCTGAGAAATAGTGCGATTAACTTCGATTAAAATTTTTAATCGTTGCCCAGCCCTAATATATACATAACAAATATTCCTGTATAAATACGTAACACTTTACATTCAAGCAGTTCTTAGCGATTACCTGTAAGTTAGTGATGTGCTGCTGCAAACAGCTGTAAACATGTGATGCGTCTGAAGACTGAAGACTCGCGGCATCCATGTTGGCGTTCACTCTGAGCACCGCGTCGCCTAAGTTGAGCTGCATTGTAGACACAAAGCAATGATGATGAGCACGGTTAAAGGGGAACTGCACTTTTTTGACATTTTGCCTATCATTTACAATCCCTATACAAAACAAATGTTTTTTCTTCTTTTTATGCATTCTAAATCGTAAATAAATATAACAACAATATCACCTAACAATAGAGGTAATGGAAGTGGCTTTATTGCACCTATAAAGCGTTCTAAAACACCCCAAAACATCCATCAATGTTTTATATACACGCTGTAAGTATATATTCAATGTAGTAGTGTTGTACGGTTTACCGGTACTAGAATAGTATCGCGGTGCTAATGAAAATTACCGGTTCCCAGGCATGACGACACGTCGTGACATTGCTGTTTTTACGAGCAGAGGAGCATATTCGGCAGCGCACACACACGGAGCGCTTAAAAGCAGACACACTGTGTGTACAGAAAAGGGAGAATGGACGCATTTTGGCCTATAAACTAACAATAAAGGTGAAGTTATAACACTGAAATACTCTCAGGAAGAGGTGCCTTAAGACATGGTTAGCTAGCTAGCGGCTAACATCCATCCGCGGTCAGCAATGTTTTAGCTACTTCTAAATCACTAATCCTGGCCTCCATGGCGACAAATTAAGTGAGTTTTTTTACAGGTATCATTAATCACAGGAGGACGAGAAATAGCTAAAAATGCTTCAGTACACACCGGCGTCACAATGTAAACAAACGCTATAGGTGGATCCACACCAGACATCCACTGCAATGATACAATAGCACATCTCGTCGATACTACTATTACTACATGAATATTTTTTAGCTTTTTTCCTTTTTTTAAATTCATATTATGTTTATAAACTCGGGAAATATGTTCCTGGACACATGGGGACTTTGAATATGACCAATGTATGATCCTGATATCGGATTGATACCTAAATTTGTGGTATCATCCAAAACTGATGCAAAGTATCCAAACCACAGAAGAATAAGTGATTATTACATTTTAACAGAAGAAGTGAAGATAGAACATGTTAAAACAGAAAATAAGCAGAACAAGTGGATTAATAATACATTTTTACAGCTTTCCGTCATAATATTGACAAGATAAAAGAATGGAAAATGACACAATATGTTACTGCATCCGTCAGCAGAAAAACTAGGAGCATTTGTTTGTTTACTAACTACTTAGACAAGTTGTCTAGCATGTTCACTATTTTATTTGAGGACAAAATTGTTCTTCGATGGCAATAATAAACATATGTTTAATGTACCCTAAGATGTTTTGTTAAAATAAAGCCAATAACGCCATTTTTTGTTGTGCCCTTTATTTAGAAAAGTATCAAAAGGTATCGAAAAGTATCAAAATACATTTTGGTATTGGGACAACCCTATAATGTAGTAACAGGCACATTCATAACAACATAGTCATTTTATGCATACAGTGGCGCATTAATTTTACAGATGCATCTCAACGTTCTCTAAACCTACAACAAAGACTGGTTTGGGACAAATGGCGATCCAGAAACGTGTATTTTCGAGCATAAATAGAAGGAGGATGATCGACATGTTTTAGAAGCTGTGTGCTAAACAGATCCTGCTGTAGTAAAACACTAAGGGTCAAGTAGCAGTGTTGCTAAGTGCTAAACAAGATACACAAACTATGAACATAATAAAACAATCACTTACTGTATAATGCCTGCTCTCACCGAGATGACGATGAATGGGATGTTTATATCGCCCCGTTTGGATGAAGAATAAATACAATCCACACAATGGGTTAAAAAAAGGTCTATGCAGTCTTTTCGTGTTTTTCTCGCTGTCTTTTAAGTTGAATGTCAAAATGTACCAACTACCCAGTTTATGATACATATTAAGTTTACTTTATACCTTTTGTTTTCGCCCTCTTTTTGTGCCCTTGTGTACATTATCCGTTCCATCCTTTATAACAGCGTTACTGTGTGGAACAATTTCCCTTGTGAATCAATAAAGTTTGTCCAAGTCTAAGTCTAACCTTTTACTATCCAGGTGAGAGACATGATTTATAATCCAAAATTAACCTTTACTGTGATCAATGCGACGCGAAAATAAGTGTCTCCTGCATAGCTTATATTAACAAAAAATCTAATACTTGGTTAAAGTTGAGGTCACAAGATGTAAAGTGAGTATTTTGGGCAGTTTTCAGTGTTTATTAAGAGGGCTTTGTGGTCAAAATAAAGGAGCTCTTATTGACTCTAGTGTTAGCTGACTTTTCTTAACATGCATTTACGATTTAGAATGCATAAAAAGGAAAAACATACGTGATTTTGTCCTACAAGGGCAAAATTCCCCCAAAAAAGTGCAGTTCCCCTTCAAATTGAGCATGCAACTATGTGAACATTTTTGTAAATACAAAAGCCAATTTTATTACCGATACTTTCTTAATAATATAACCGGCTTGCAGTTGATGCATAGGCGCCGATCTACATTTCTGCCAGTGGGTGTTCGGTGTGTGTGTGTATTAGTGTGGTCCTCATACCAATATTTTAGGATGTAACACCACTACTCCTATGCTGTCTATGTAAACAACCGGGCTGAAATAAAGCATGTTCCAGTCCTAAATACCCAGTGTATTATTTATACAATAACATTTCATGGTGGCAGCCGTGGGATAAAGAGATCACCCACGGAGCAGAACTGGGGGGGAGTTGGCCGAGGATAATTCTGTCGTCGCCCGCACGTGAAGAGCCGAGCTAACTGATAGCAGCCGTCTGATAGCAGTTTTCTAAACTGGACTTTCAATCGAAGCAGGGGGTAATAAAGGAAGATCTCCATCGAAACAGAGAGACTATTAAAACTGAAGAAAGATAAAGAAGACTTCTATAAACAAGTTATTGATGCTTTTGATCAAAAGGATTCAATCAATCGATCAATAAATCAATGTTTACTTATATAGCCCTAAATCACTAGTGTCTCAAAGGGCTGCACGAACCACAACACAAACCACTACGACATCCTCGGTAGGCCCACATAAGTGGAAGAAAAACTCACACCCAGTGGGTCGTCACTTCATTTAAAAGTAAGACCATAACACTGTTTTTTTTTTTATTAAATGTGCTTTTCATGATGGTATCCTTACATCACACTCAAATGTTTACCGCGTGCTAGAGATGCGCGGATAGGCAATTATATCATCCGCAACTGCATCACTAAAGTCGTCATCACCCACCATCCACCCGAACCAACATTTTATCAGAACCGCAACCGCCCGCCTGTTGTTATATATCCGGAGTCGGCGTCCTTTACCACTAAAAGAGCTAGTTTGACCCATGTCACCAAGTAAAGAAGGTAATGGGAGCCGCCAACGTTCTCGCGAATATCCGATGGTGCTCATTCAGATAACGGGAATAAGGGCGTGCTGTGAAGCCATTGCCTGACACCTTCAACAACATGTACGAACCGTTTGCCAGTCCAGCAACATGTTATATGCAGCTTCCGCAGATACACCTACAAGATCGAAAGGCATACTGGGTGATACAGAGTACACTAATAGTTGTGATATAAACAATTTTAACACTCTTACTAATATGCGCCACGCTGTGAAGCCACACCAAACAAGAATGACAAACACATTTCGGGAGAACATCCTCACAGTAACACAACAAAATACCCAGAATCCTTTGCATCCATGAGACTTCCTGAATATACTTCACACCCATCCGCCCCCAACCCTGCCCACCTTACCGACGTTGTCATTCTTGTTTGATGTGGCTTCACAGCGTGGCGCACATTAGTAAGAGTGTTAAAATTGTTTATATCACAACCATTAGTGTACTCTGTATCACCCAGTATGCCTTGCAGTCATGTGCGTGTGTCAGTGGAAGCCACACACAACACATTACTGGACTTGCAAGTACATTGTACATGTTGAGAAGGCGTCAAAGGCTTCATAGCACGCCCTAATATTTATTACCTGGGTGAATGCTGGCAGACATACTTGAGAGTGTTTACGTCAACTAAAATCTTCTTCGCTTTGTGACACAGGTCCAAAATGTTTCTTTGAACGGTAAAAGTTACCGATCTCTGAACCACGTATATCATATATTTCCAAATGGTTCAACCGCCACTCGCCCGAATCTATTTAAAATCTATTTTTGCGTCATGTCACCCACCCGACCAATCCGCGGATGAGACCGCAAACCGCGCATCCCTACCGCATGCCTTTGGTAAGCACAGGAGTGAGAAGAGTTTTTAAATTAATTAGCGCCCCGGGCGGCAATTCAAGGCATTATGGTACTTAGAATTTACAACCCCCTGGCACTTTTGTACTGTTGTTGTACTTACTTTGATTATTATTTCTCAACTGTTTGTATATGGTACTTTGATTATTATTTCTCAACTGTTTGTATACGTTGAAATTTATAAATAAAGGTTTATTAAAAAAGGTAAAAAATACAATGCGCATGCGCGCGCACACATACAGTGTATATGTAAACAAACTTATTTTGAAGGAATATAATATTTGGCACACTGGGTGATTAGTACATAGTAAAATGTATATAAATGCATTAACTTTGCTCTAAAAATAAATTTAAAAATGTTTTCTCACGAGTTGCTGCTCATGATTGTATTGACTGCCGCTACTAGCGTTAGCATGCTAGCTGTTAGCTAACCCGGCACTTGGCTCTAAAACACTTTCACGGCACGCAAGAAACACCCGAACTGACCTCTCTTCCGAAGTCTACTAGCAGCTCCAACAGCACAGCCAGGCAGTCGGAAGCGCTGGACATTTTTTTACTGGACTCGCCGCTCGGCTTCAGCGCCGTGGTCGCCATTGCGCTGTGACGTTAGCGGCTAAACAGCTAATTTTTGATTGGCTGAAAAACAGGAAATGGATGTGTACGTGCGTCTTGCGTCATGAAAATGGGCGGAGCAAAGATAGTCAACAGTGCCAATGTGCAATATTTCAACGACTTTTATAGAATAGAATAGAATAGAATAGAATAGAATAGAAAGGACTCCAATTTAAGGTGCGGTGGTGGAAACAAACATGGGATAAAAATAAACTACACAAGAAGTACGAAAGATAAACAATAAGAATTGAAATAAACAGACTACTATCCAATAAAAATAATAATCTTTTACACCAGTGGTTCTCAGCCTTTTTTTCAGTGATGTACTCCCTGTGAACATTTTTTTTAATTCAAGTGCCACCCTAATCAGAGCAAAGCATTTTTGGTTGAAAAAAAGAGATAAAGAAGTAAAATACAGCACTATGTTATCAGTTTCTGATTGATTAAATTGTGTAACAGTGCAAAAATATTGCTCATTGGTGGTGGTCGTTCTTGAAATATTTGTAAAAAAAGATTTAAAATTAACTAAAAACTTGTTGAAAAATAAACAAGTGATTCAATTATAAATAAAGATTTCTACACATAGAAGTAATCATCAACTTAAAGTGCCCTCTTTGGGGATTGTAATAGAGATCCATCTGGATTCATCAACTTCATTCTAAACATTTCTGCACGCAAAAATAAATATTTAACATCAATATTTATGGAACATGTCCACAAAAAATCGAGCTGTCAACACTGAATATTGCATTGTTGCATTTATTTTCACAGTTTATGAACCTACATGCATATTTTGTTGAGGTATTATTCAATAAATATATTTATAAAGGATTTTTGAATAGTTGCTATTTTTAGAATATTTAAAAAAAATCTCACGTACCCACTGGCATACCTTTAAGTACCCCCAGGGGTACGCGCACCCCCATTTGAGAACCACTGCTGTACACTATACAAAACAATATACAAAATACTGTACAATATACAGAACACGAGAAGATTACCGGAGTGATAACAATCAGATTATTTGACTTGAGTTGAGTTTGAGTTTATTTGGAACATGCATGCATACAACATGATACATCACACATGCATGCATACAACATGATACATCACACATGCATGCATACAACATGATACACCACAAATGCATGCATACAACATGATACATCACACATGCATGCATACAACATGATACATCACACATGCATGCATACAACATGGTACATCACACATGCATGCATACAACATGATACATCACACATGCATGCATACAACATGGTACATCACACATGCATGCATACAACATGATACATCACACATGCATGCATACAACATGATACATCACACATGCATACAACATGATACATCACACATTCATGCATACAACATGATATGTCACACATGCATGCATACAACATGATACATCACACATGCATGCATACAACATGATACATCACACATGCATGCATACAACATGATACATCACACATGCATGCATACAACATGATACATCACACATGCATGCATACAACATGATACATCACACATGCATACAACATGATACATCACACATTCATGCATACAACATGATATGTCACACATGCATGCATACAACATGATACATCACACATGCATGCATACAACATGATACATCACACATGCATGCATACAACATGATACATCACACATGCATGCATACAACATGATACATCACACATGCATGCATACAACATGATACATCACACATGCATGCATACAACATGATACATCACACATGGATGCATACAACATGATACATCACACATGCATGCATACAACATGATACATCACACATGCATGCATACAACATGATACATCACACATGCATGCATACAACATGATACATCACACATGCATGCATACTACATGGTACATTACACATGCATGCATACAACATGGTACATCACAATTTCCAGTTCCTGTATTCAACATGTTTGAAAAGTAGTAGGACGAAGTAGAGCTTATTTAATTTTACGACTTTTCCTTTCACATAGCATTTCTTTTGTTCACTTCCTGTTCTCGATTTGTTCAAAATATACTCCATAAGTAATAACAATAAAAAATAAATAAATAATAGTTAGTGAAGTTAGTTGTATTTTATATGGTAAAATGAGTAAGATTACCTTGAAAATGAATTAATGGATGAGACAAATTCAGATTTTTTTTTAGCACGGTTCTACTTTTTTGTACTTTCTAAACACTTTAAGTTTGCAGAGTTTTCTTGACGTGGATTATAAAAAAAAGTTAAAGTACCAATGATAGTCACAAAATTATTTTCTGCATTTGACCCATCACCCTTGTTCACCCCCTGTGAGGTAAGGGGAGCAGTGAGCAGCAGTGGTGTTCGCGCCCGGGAATCATTTTTGGTGATTTAACCCCCAATTCTAACCCTTGATGCAGAGTGTCCAGCAGGAAGGTAATGGCTCCCATTTTTATAGTCTTTGGTATGACTCGGCCTGGGTTTGAACTGACAACCTACCCACCTCAGGTCGGTCACTCTAACCACTTGGTCACTGAGTAGGTCATTTTATTAGTACATTGTTTGATGTATTTGCTTAATCCATTCCATAATTTAAAATATAATACAAAAGAAAGTACTTTATTGATTAGTATGTGGAATTAAATTTGATTTAATTCCACATACTGATATGCTGAAGGTTTTAAGTGTTTTACGTGCATACAAATGTTTTAAATGACATTTTTCCTCTAAGGTTGTATTTCTCCTCTTTTGTTGAGAATAATTGTTGTATATTCTTGGCTAGCAGGTTATAGTTTGCCTGGTGTATAATTTTTGTGGTTTGTAAATTCACTATGTCATGGAATTTCAGTATTTTGGATTCAATAAATAAAGGGTTTGTATGTTCTCTGTATCCAACATGATGTGTTATTATAACTGATGTTTTTTTGCAACACCGTTAATGAATGAATAACTCAGATTTGTAGGACTCGCGAGCAGTAGAGAATATGGAGTATTTAATTCTGTTGATAAAAAAATAATCAAACGGGAATTTAAATAAACATACATTTTATTAAGAAAATGCGTGCGAATATTGTAGTAATATTGCTGTTGAGGAATACTAAACCCAGGTGACTTTATCATGACTTAATTACTCACTTGTCCAGCGGGAATGAAGAATGGCCATTGGGTAATGAGAACATTGTCGCTGAGACTGCGCAGTGTGCCATTGAGTTAGGGAACCTGCGACCACAATGGCTATTTTATTGCATGTGTGTGTGAGGCTTGAGTGACTGTGGGAAAATCTCCCTCCTCTATTCAGACATTTTTCCCTTCTTGTCACATAATGGCGAGCGAGAGACTGATGAGGGCAACAACAGGAAAATGACAGCTACTGGCAACCAGAAAGCAGGAGCACTCACAAGTCTACTAAAGCTCTCGAGAAGGGTTAATCATTTTAGGAAAAATGGGGTCTGAAGACAAGTCTCTCGCTTTAATTTGTCTCCAGGGTGTTATTCGCACACCCCCGCCCGCTGAAACTGCAGCGGAACTGTAACACTTGACACGGTTTGACAGGCCGAGCCAAGTTCCTAAAAACATACCAGTGCATACCAGGCTGTATTTATTATGTGTATACGAGTCAGTATGTAATATACGTGTATACCAGTCAGTATGTATTATGTGTGTATACCAGTCAGTATTTATTGTGTGTGTATGTCGTCAGTATTTATTATGTGTGTATACCAGTCACTATTTACTATGTGTGTATAGCAGTCAGGATTCATTATGTGTATACCAGTCAGTATCTATTGTGTGTGTATAAGAGTCCGTATTTTTTTTGTGTATACTAGTCAGGATTTATCATGAGTGTAAACCAGTCAGTATGTGTTATGTGTGTATACCAATCTGCATTTATTATGTGTGTATACCAGTCAGTATTTATTGTGTGTGTATAAGAGTCAGTATTTTTTGTGTGCATACTAGTCAGGATTTTTTCAAGGTATGCGTGTATACCATTCAGTAGGTATTGTGTGTATATACCAGTCTGAATTTATCATGTGTGTATACCAGTCAGCATTTATTATGTGTGTATGCTGTCAGTATTTATTTTGTGCCTATACCAGTCAGTATTTATTATGTGTGTATACCAGTCAGTATGTATTTTGTGTGTATACTAGTCAGGATTCATTATGAGTGTATACCAGTCAGTATTTATTACGTGTGTATAAGAGTCAGTATTTTGTGTGTGTATACCAGTCAGGATTTATTGTGTGTGTATACCAGTCAGTATTTATTATGTGTGTATACCAGTCAGTATGTATTGTGTTCGTATACCAGTCAGTATTTATTATGTGTGTATACCAGTCACTATTTACTATGTGTGTATAGCAGTCAGGATTCATTATGTGTATACCAGTCAGTATCTATTGTGTGTGTATAAGAGTCCGTATTTTTTTTGTGTATACTAGTCAGGATTTATCATGAGTGTAAACCAGTCAGTATGTGTTATGTGTGTATACCAATCTGCATTTATTATGTGTGTATACCAGTCAGTATTTATTGTGTGTGTATAAAAGTCAGTATTTTTTGTGTGCATACTAGTCAGGATTTTTTCAAGGTATGCGTGTATACCATTCAGTAGGTATTGTGTGTATATACCAGTCTGAATTTATCATGTGTGTATACCAGTCAGCATTTATTATGTGTGTATGCTGTCAGTATTTATTTTGTGCCTATACCAGTCAGTATTTATTATGTGTGTATACAAGTCAGTATGTATTTTGTGTGTATACTAGTCAGGATTCATTATGAGTGTATACCAGTCAGTATTTATTACGTGTGTATAAGAGTCAGTATTTTGTGTGTGTATACTAGTCAGGATTTATTATGTGTGTATACCAGTCAGTATTTATTATGTGTGTATACCAGTCAGTATGTATTGTGTTCGTATACCAGTCAGTATTTACTATGTGTGTATACCAGTCAGTATTTATTATGTGTGTATACCAGTCGGTATTTATTATGTGTGTATACCAGTCAGTATGTAGTCTGTGTGTATACCAGTCAGTATTTATTGTGTACATACCAGTCGGTATTTATTATGTGTATTGCAGTCAGTGTTTATTATGTGTGTATACCAGTAAGTATTTATTATGTGTGTATACCAGTCAGTATTTATTATGTTTGTATACCAGACGGTATGTATTATGTGTGTATACCAGTCAGTGTTTATTACGTGTGTATACCAGTCGGTATTTATTATGTGTGTATAAGAGTCAGTATTTATTTTGTGTGTATACTAGTCAGGACTCATTATGTGTGTATACCAGTCAGTATTTATTATGTGTATACCAGTCAGTATTTATTATGTGTCTATAGCAGTCAGTATGTATTATGTGTACATACCAGTCGGTATTTATTACGTGTGTATACCAGTCACTATTTATTATGTGTGTATACCAGTCAGTGTTTATCATGAGTGTATACCAGTAAGTATTTATTATGTGTGTATACCAGTCGGTATATATTATGTGTGTATACCAGTCAGTATCTATTATGTGTGTATACCAGTCAGTATTTATTATGTGTGTGTAACAGTCAGTATTTATTATGTGTGTATACCAGTCAGTATGTAGTCTGTGTGTATAGCAGTCAGTATTTATTGTGTACATACCAGTCGGTATTTATTATGTGTATTGCAGTCAGTGTTTATTATGTGTGTATACCAGTAAGTATTTATTATGTGTGTATACCAGTAAGTATTTATTATGTGTGTATACCAGTCAGTATTTATTATGTTTGTATACCAGACGGTATGTATTATGTGTGTATACCAGTCAGTGTTTATTACGTGTGTATACCAGTCGGTATTTATTATGTGTGTATAAGAGTCAGTATTTATTTTGTGTGTATACTAGTCAGGACTCATTATGTGTGTATACCAGTCAGTATTTATTATGTGTATACCAGTCAGTATGTATTATGTGTACATACCAGTCGGTATTTATTATGTGTGTATACCAGTCAGTATCTATTATGTGTGTATACCAGTCAGTATTTATTATGTGTGTGTACCAGTCGGTATATATTATGTGTGTATACCAGTCAGTATCTATTATGTGTCTATAGCAGTCAGTATTTATTATGTGTGTATAGCAGTCGGTATTTATTATGTGTATTGCAGTCAGTGTTTATTATGTGTGTATACCAGTAAGTATTTATTATGTGTGTATCCCAGTCGGTATTTATTATGTGTGTATACCAGTCGGTATGTATTATGTGTACATACCAGTCGGTATATATTATGTGTGTATACCAGTCGGTATTTATTATGTGTGTATACCAGTCGGTATTTATTATGTGTGTATAAGAGTCAGTATTTATTGTGTTTGAATGTCGTCCGTATTTATTATGTGTGTATACCAGTCAGTATTTATAATGTGTGTATAGCAGTCATGATTTATTATGTGTGTATACCAGTCGGTATGTATTATGTGTATATACTAGTTAGGATTCATTATGTGTGTATACCAGTCAGTATCTATTGTGTGTCTATAAGAGTCCGTATTTTTGTGTGTATACTAGTCAGGATTTATCATGTGTGTATACCACTCAGTATGTATTGTGTGTGTATACCAATCTGCATTTATTATGTGTGTATACCAGTCTGAATTTATCATGTGTGTATACCAGTCAGTATTTATTGTGTGTGTATACTAGTCAGGATTTATTGTGTGTATGCTAGTCAGGATTTTTTACAGGTATGTGTGCATACCAGTCAGTACGTATTATGTGTGTATACCAGTCAGTATGTACTGTGTGTATATACCAGTCTGAATTTATCATGTGTATACCATTCAGTATTTATTATGTGAAGTGAAGTGAAGTGAATTATATTTATATAGCGCTTTTTCTCTAGTGACTCAAAGCGCTTTACATAGTGAAACCCAATATCTAAGTTACATTCAAACCAGTGTGGGTGGCACTGGAAGCATGTGGGTAAAGTGTCTTGCCCAAGGACACAACGGCAGTGACTAGGATGGCGGAAGCGGGAATCGAACCTGCAACCCTCAAGTTGCTGGCACGGCCACTCTACCAACCAAGCTAAACCGCCCCATCTAGGATGTGTATACCAATCTGTATGTATTATGTGTGTATACCAGTCAGTATTTATTATGTGTGTATACCAGTCAGTATTTATTATGTGTGTATACTAGTCAGTATTTATTATGTGTGTATACTAGTCAGGATTTCTTATGTGTGAATACTAGTCTATATTTATTATGTATGTATAAGAGTCAGTATTTTGTGTGTGTATCCCAGTCAGTATGTAGTGTGTGTATTCCAGTCAGTATTGTATTTATTATGTGTCTATAGCAGTCGGTATTTATCATGTGTGTATACCAGTCAGTATTTATTATGCCTGTATACCAGTCAGTATTTATTGTGTGTGTGTACCAGTCTGAATTTATTATGTGTGTATACCAGTCAGTATTTATTATGTGTGTGTACTAGTCTGAATTTATTATGTGTGTATACCAGTCTGAATTTATTATGTGTGTATACCAGTCAGTATTTATTATGTGTGTATACCAGTCAGTATTTATTATGTGTGTATACCAGTCAGTATTTATTATGTGTGTAAGAGTCAGTATTTATTGTGTCTGTATAAGAGTCGGTATTAGTTGTGTTGTGTGTGTATGCCGTCAGCATTTATTATGTGTGTATACCAGTCAGGATGTATTATGTGTGTATACCAATCAGTATGTACTATGTGTGTATACCAGTCAATATTTATTATGTGTGTATACCAGTCAATATTTATTATGTGTGTATACCAGTCAGTATGTACTATGTGTGTATACCAGTCAGTATGAGTTGGACTATTTTTTGATGTTACCCCTTTTTGTTTATTGAAAGAAATGCAAATATGACACATTTTTAACATCTTAATGACTGAGTGACTGAGCCCCTTCTGGGTCGTCAGGACCAAACTTTTTTGTTAAAAAGAACTAACAAATAATGTATTGTATTGGTTTTGAAAATGAGATATATTCAATTGGACCCAAAAGACTTCATTATTTTTATTGTGCATCCCTCAGTGGACGAGGAATGCTTTCTTCTATTTCCACTTGTGGGGTCTGACTGTCACACCGCGACCCCGGGCCCTTCCTCTTGTGTCACCAGTCTGACGAAACCCCTGATTGATTTTTTCCACCTGTTTCCTATTACCCTCATGTTCCATATAAGCCCATGCCTCCCCTTGTTCTGTACTATAATTTCTGGAGCTTTCGTGCCTGTCTAGCGTCCATGTTCATGTCCATGCCTCCCGCCACGTCTCCTTCCTTGTATCCTGAATTCCGCTGTAATTTTGAGTTTAACTTTTTCTCCTCCTCAGAGCAACTTTTGATACCCCTTTGTTCTCCCGAACTGGTGAGTTATGATTTTTTCCTAATAATATTTCCGTCCGAGCGATTTTTTTTTGTTTACCTTTATTAGACTAAGATCAGAGTAGATATTTTTTCTAGCAAATGTTTTCTTCCTCCAAAATAAAGACATAGTTTGTCTTTATTTTGTTTTTTTCCTCCTTTTTAGGAGTGCTTTTCGGTTGTTCCCCTTTTTGGAACCTTTTGCTGACCGTTTTATGTTTCCTTATAGATTTGGTAAATTCTGGCTCTGGAGGTTTAAGAGTTTTCAAAATAAAAGCTTTATTAAGAATCTCATCTCTGCATCTGAGTCCATTCCTTAGTCCAAGCCTGACACTGACAATGCAAAGAAAAGGATGAATGGGTTTTTAATGTTGAATTATGATTACAACACCATGAAAACTGTACTTGAAATGCCATTTGATCATGCAGGTGTACCTAATGAGGTGTCCAAAAGTGATCACGCTGTCTGAACATTCTCTAAACTTACACTCGTTTTTATATACTAATTCAGGGGTGCCCATTACGTCGATCGCGAGCTACCGGTCGATCGCGGAGGATGTGTTAGTCGATCGCCAGCCAGGCATGTAAAAAAATAGACCTAAAAATTAGCGACCATCAATCTTCACCAAGACGTCACTTTCGTCACTTGATTGACATTCACGACACCTGAGGGTCTTGTGAGATGAGCTCATTATTAAGAAAAAGTGATAGACAGGAAGACGAGAAACACGCCGGACTGTAGTCAGTTGGAAGCGTGTCTTAATGAAATTAAACAATGGATGTCCGCTAACTTTCTGCAACTTAACGCCAAAAAAACGGAAATGCTGATTATCGGTCCTGCTAGACACCGACCTCTATTTAATAATACAACTTTTGACAACCAAATAATAAAACAAGGTGACTCGGTAAAAAATTTGGGTATTATATTCGACAAAACTCTCTCCTTTGAGTCACACATTAAAAGCGTTACTAAAACAGCCTTCTTTCATCTCCGTAATATCGCTAAAATTCGCTCCATTCTGTCCACTAAAGACGCCGAGATCATTATCCATGCGTTTGTTACGCCTCGTCTCGATTACTGTAACGTATTATTTTCGGGTCTCCCCATGTCTAGCATTAAAAGATTACAGTTGGTACAAAATGCGGCTGCTAGACTTTTGACAAGAACAAGAAAGTTTGATCACATTACGCCTGTAGTGGCTCACCTGCACTGGCTTCCTGTGCACTTAATATGTGACTTTAAGGTTTTACTACTTACGTATAAAATACTACACGGTCTAGCTCCATCCTATCTTGCCGATTGTATTGTACCATATGTCCCGGCAAGAAATCTGCGTTCAAAAGACTCCGGCTTATTAGTGATTCCTAGAGCCCAAAAAAAGTCTGCGGGCTATAGAGCGTTTTCCGTTCGGGCTCCAGTACTCTGGAATGCCCTCCCGGTAACAGTTCGAGATGCTACTTCAGTAGAAGCATTTAAGTCTCACCTTAAAACTCATCTGTATACTTTAGCGTTTAAATAGACCTCCTTTTTAGACCAGTTGATCTGCCTCTTCTTTTCTTTCTCCTATGTCCCCCCCTCATTTGTGGAGGGGGTCCGGTCCGATGACCATGGATGAAGTACTGGCTGTCCAGAGTCGAGACCCAGGATGGACCGCTCGCCTGTATCGATTGGGGACATCTCTACGCTGCTGATCCGCCTCCGCTTGAGATGGTTTCCTGTGGACGGGACTCTCGCTGCTGTCTTGGATCCGCTAACATGATACTGTGAAAGTTCAATCCATAGTGGCTCCAACACAGCCGCGAGAGTTCAGTTCAAAGCGGATCCAAGACAGCAGCGAGAGTCCCGTCCACAGGAGACCATCTCAAGCGGAGGCGGATCAGCAGCGTAGAGATGTCCCAAAAACCAACCACTTTCCTGTGGTATTGGACAGAAAGGAGGAATTGTTGTCGTCCTCCATTTAAAAATGCCAACGTTATCAGCACTTCTGTCGGATTCCAATCAATGCGAGTCATCCGAATCAGGTATTACTCCAACTTATATTCTTGTCTTCATGAAAGAAATGACTCTATATGTGTTAAACATTATTGCATTATCATAAAAAAACCTTTAATATGTTAACAAAATCGTATGTTTCATAAAGAAAAACATACAAATTATATATATGAATGAGGTAGATCCCCTCGACTTGGTCAATTGGAAAGTAGCTCGCCTGCAAAAGAAGTGTGGGCACTCCTGTTGTAAAGTGTATAAAAACGAGTATGGAAGCAGGACAAATAAGATGCCAAAAACCAACCACTTTCCTGTGGTATTGGACAGAAAGGAGGAATTGTTGTCGTCCTCCATTTAAAAATGCCGACGTGATCCGCACTTCTGTCGGATTCCAATCAATGCGAGTCATCCGAATCAGGTATTACTCCAACTTATATTCTTGTCTTCATGAAAGAAATGACTCTATATGTGTTAAACATTATTGCATTATCATAAAAAACCTTTAATATGTTAACAAAATCGTATGTTTCATAAAGAAAAACATACAAATTATATATATGAATGAGGTAGAGCCCCTCGACTTGGTCAATTGGAAAGTAGCTCGCCTGCAAAAGAAGTGTGGGCACCCCTGTTGTAAAGTGTATAAAAACGAGTATGGAAGCTGGACAAATAAGATGCCAAAAACCAACCACTTTCCTGTGGTATTGGACAGAAAGGAGGAATTGTTGTCGTCCTCCATTTAAAAATCCCGACGTTATCCGCACTTCTGTCGGATTCCAATCAATGCGAGTCATCCGAATCAGGTATTACTCCAACTTATATTCTTGTCTTCATGAAAGAAATGACTCTATATGTGTTAAACATTATTGCATTATCATAAAAAAACCTTTAATATGTTAACAAAATCGTATGTTTCATAAAGAAAAACATACAAATGATATATATGAATGAGGTAGATCCCCTCGACTTGGTCAATTGGAAAGTAGCTCGCCTGCAAAAGAAGTGTGGGCACCCCTGTACTAATTAAACAGAAATGCGTTTCGCCGTATTACCTCCTGTTTGATTTTTTTCCCCCCGCCACCCTCTTTTTTTTTTTCTTTTTTAAGTGCGACTGCACCTGTCACCTGGGGGCCCCGCTGCCTACATTTATCCTCATTTACATAACCTCGTTTAGCAGTCAGAGCCATTAGGCGCAGCTAACCCGAGCCGAGGGTTCTAATTTGGCACGCCATTCACAGTGGGAGAAATTGTTGCGCTCGGGCCTGCGGATAAAGGTTCAGGGTCTTGGCTTTGATTGTTGATTGTGATGGTAAATGTACAGATGATTAGGACACATTTCCCTCTGTATTGATTTCCTGCCAAAAGAGCAGCAGGGGCGCTTGCTTCTGCCCCCCGGGCCCACTGGTAGAGGTGAGCTCCAAAAGAGTAGACGTAAATTAGGACATTTTAGGAAAAGAAGGGTATATTAAGATATTCGTAAGCAGGAATAAAAGGAGTAGGGTTGTGTAAATTAAGTTATATAGGAATAGAAGGGTAGTCCTTTTAAAATGTAGGAATACAAAAGTGTGGGGCTGTGTATATTAAGATGTACGAATAGAAGGGTATGGCGATACATATTTTAAGATATAGGAAATGAGGAAGCGTGGGGTTGTCCATATAGAATAGAACACTTTATTGTGATCAAACATGAGGTGGAAGTTGAATTATAATAAGCTATATGAATAAAGGGATAGGGCTATAAATATATTAAGACATTGGAAATCAGGAATAGAAGGGTATGGGTTGCGCATACTAAAATATACGAATGGAAGGGTAGGGCTACATATGTGTTAAGATATAGGAAATTAGGAATAGAACGGTAGGGCTGCATGAATTAAGATATCTAGAAAATAGAACGGAAGAACTATACATAGATTTAAGATATAGGAAATTAGGAATAGAAGGGTATGGGCTCAGCATGTTGAAATATATCAATAGAAGGGTAGGGCTACACGTTTATTAAGATAAATGAAATTAGGATTGGAAGGACGGGGTTGCCCATATTAAGATATATAAATAGCTGAGTAGGGCTATAAATATGTTAAGATATTGGAAATTAGGAATAGAAGGGTATGGGTTGCTTATGTTAAAATATATGAATGGAAGGTTAAAGCTACAATTGTGTTAAGATATAGGAAATTAGGAATAGAACGGTAAGACTGCATGAATTAAGATATCTAGAAAATAGAACGGAAGAACTATACATAGATTTAAGATATAGGAAATTAGGAATAGAAGGGTATAGGCTCAGCATGTTGAAATATATGAATAGAAGGGTAGGGCTACACGTTTATTAAAATAGATGAAATTAGGATTGGAAGGACGGGGTTTCCCATATTAAGATGTATAAATAGCTGAGTAGGGCTATAAATATGTTAAGATATTGGAAATTAGGAATAGAAGGGTATGGGTTGCTTATGTTAAAATATATGAATGGAAGGTTAAAGCTCCAATTGTGTTAAGATATAGGAAATTAGGAATAGAACGGCAGGACTGCATGAATTAAGATATCTAGAAAATAGAACGGAAGGACTATACATAGATTTAAGATATAGGAAATTAGGAATAGAAGGGTATAGGCTCAGCATGTTGAAATATATGAATAGAAGGGTAGGGCTAGACGTTTATTAAGATAAATGAAATTAGGATTGGAAGGACGGGGTTGCCCATATTAAGATGTATAAATAGATGAGTAGGGCTATAAATATGTTAAGATTTTGGAAATTAGGAATAGAAGGGTATGGGTTGCTTATGTTAAAATATATGAATGGATGGTTAAAGCTACAATTGTGTTAAGATATAGGAAATTAGGAATAGAACGGTAGGACTGCATGAAATAAGATATCTAGAAAATAGAACGGAAGAACTATACATAGATTTAAGATATAGGAAATTAGGAATAGAAGGGTATGGGCTCAGCATGTTGAAATATATGAATAGAAGGGTAGGGCTACACGTTTATTAAGATAAATTAAATTAGGAATGGAAGAACGTGGTTGCCCATATTAAGATGTATAAATAGCTGAGTAGGGCTATAAATATGTTAAGATATTGGAAATTAGGAATAGAAGGGTATGGGTTGCTTATGTTAAAATATATGAATGGAAGGTTAGAGCTACAATTGTGTTAAGATATAGGAAATTAGGAATAGAACGGTAGGACTGCATGTATTAAGATATCTAGAAAATAGAACGGAAGAACTATACATATATTAAGATATAGGAAATTAGGAATAGAAGGGTATGGGCTCAGCATGTTGAAATATATGAATAGAAGGGTAGGGCTACACGTTTATTAAGATAAATTAAATTAGGAATGGAAGGACGGGGTTTCCCATATTAAGATGTATAAATAGCTGAGTAGGGCTATAAATATGTTAAGATATTGGAAATTAGGAATAGAAGGGTATGGGTTGCTTATGTTAAAATATATGAATGGAAGGTTAGAGCTACAAATGTATTAAGATATAGGAAATTAGGAATAGAACGGTAGGACTGCATGAATTAAGATATCTAGAAAATAGAACGGAAGAACTATACATATATTAAGATATAGGAAATTAGGAATAGAAGGGTATGGGCTCAGCATGTTGAAATATATGAATAGAAGGGTAGGGCTACACGTTTATTAAGATAAATGAAATTAGGAATGGAAGGACGGGGTTGCCCATATTAAGATGTATAAATAGCTGAGTATGGCTATAAATATGTTAAGATTTTGGAAATTAGGAATAGAAGGGTATGGGTTGCTTATGTTAAAATATATGAATGGAAGGTTAAAGCTACAATTGTGTTAAGATATAGGAAATTAGGAATAGAACGGTAGGACTGCATGAATTAAGATATCTAGGAAATAGAACGGAAGAACTATACATAGATTTAAGATATAGGAAATTAAGAATAGAAGGGTATAGGCTCAGCATGTTGAAATATATGAATAGAAGGGTAGGGCTACACGTTTATTAAGATAAATGAAATTAGGAATGGAAGGACGGGGTTTCCCATATTAAGATATATAAATAGCTGAGTAAGGCTGCAAATATATTAAGATTTGGGAAATTAGGAATAGAAGGGTATGGGTTGTGTATAATAAAATATATGAATAGAAGGGTAGAGCTACACATGTATTACAAGATATAGGAAATTAAGAATAGAAAGGTAAGACTGCATGAATTAAGATATCTAGAAAATAGAACGGAAGGACTATACATAGATTTAAGATATAGGAAATTAGGAATAGAAGGGTATGGGCTCAGCATGTTGAAATATATGAATAGAAGGGTAGGACTACACATTTATTAAGATAGATGAAATTAGGAATGGAAGGACGGGGTTACCCATATTAAGATGTATAAATAGCTGAGTATGGCTATAAATATGTTAAGATATTGGAAATTAGGAATAGAAGGGTATGGGTTGCTTATGTTAAAATATATGAATGGAAGGTTAAAGCTCCAATTGTGTTAAGATATAGGAAATTAGGAATAGAACGGCAGGACTGCATGAATTAAGATATCTAGAAAATAGAACGGAAGGACTATACATAGATTTAAGATATAGGAAATTAGGAATAGAAGGGTATAGGCTCAGCATGTTGAAATATATGAATAGAAGGGTAGGACTACACATTTATTAAGATAGATGAAATTAGGAATGGAAGGACGGGGTTGCCCATATTAAGATATATAAATAGATGAGTAGGGCTATAAATATATTAAGATTTTGGAAATTAGGAATAGAAGGGTATGGGGTGTGTATATTAAAATATATGAATAGAAAGGTAGAGCTACACATTTATTAAGATATAGGAAATTAGGAATAGGAATGTAGGGCTGCATGTATTAAGATATTTAGAGCAAAATAACTATACATCTATTAGGATATAGGAAATTCGGAATAGAAAGGTATGGGCTCAGCATGTTAAAATATATGACTAGAAGGGTAGGGCTGCACATTTATTAAAATAAATGAAATTAGGAATGGAAAGATGGGGTTGCCCGAATTAAGATATATAAATAGATTGGGTAGGGCTATAAATATGTGAAAATATTGGAAATTAGGAATAGAAGGGTATGGGTTGCTTATGTTAAAATGTATGAATAGAAAGGTAAAGCTAAAAATGTATTAAGATATAGGAAATTAAGAATAGAAAGGTAGGGCTGCATATATTAAGATATTTAGAACAAAATAACTATACATCTATTAGGATATAGGAAATTCGGAATAGAAGGGTATGGGCTCAGCATGTTGAAATATATGAATAAAAGGGTAGGGCTACACGTTTATTAAGATAAATGAAATTAGGAATGGAAGGACGGGGTTGCCCATATTAAGATATATAAATAGCTGAGTAAGGCTGCAAATATATTAAGATTTTGGAAATTCGGAATAGAAGGGTATGGGCTCAGCATGTTAAAATATATGACTAGAAGGATAGGGCTGCACATTTATTAAAATAAATGAAATTAGGAATGGAAGGACGGGGTTGCCCGAATTCAGATATATAATTAGATGGGTAGGGCTATAAATATATTTAGATATTGGAAATCAGGAATAGAGGGGTATAGGCTCAGCATGTTGAAATATATGAATAGAAGGGTAGGGCTACAAATGTATTAAGATATAGGAAATTAGGAATAGAACGGTAGGACTGCATGAATTAAGATATTTAGAAAATAGAATGGAAGAACTATACATACATTAATATATCGGTAATTAGGAATAGAAGGGTATGGGCTCAGCATGTTGAAATATATGAATAGAAGGGTAGGGCTACATGTTTATTAAGATAAATTAAATTAGGAATGGAAGGACAGGGTTTCCCATATTAAGACGTATAAATAGATGAGTAGGGCTCGACTGTATATACGGTGGATACTGCCCTCCGAAATAGTTTCTCTCGTTTTGGTGAAATAACATTAGAAGAATTGTTAAAACGTGTAAATGGAATAAAACAAACAACATGTTTACTTGACCCTCTTCCTGAGAAACTTATCAAGAAGCTCTTTGTATTATTAGGTCCATCAGTGCTAAATATTATAAACTTATCACTTTCCACGGGCACTGTTCCACTAGCATTCAAAAAAGCGGTTATTCAGCCTCTCCTTAAAAGACCTAACCTCGATCCTGACCTCATGGTAAACTACCGACCGGTGTCTCACCTTCCCTTTATTTCCAAAATCCTTGAAAAATTTGTTGCAGAGCAGTTAAATGAACACTTAGCGTCTAACAATCTATGTGAAACCTTCCAATCCTGTTTCAGGGCAAATCACTCTACGGAGACAGCCCTCGCAAAAATGACTAATGATCTATTGCTAACGATGGATTCTGATGCGTCATTTATGTCGCTGCTCCTCGATCTTACCGCTGCTTTCGATACCGTTGATCAAAATATTTTGGTAGAGCGTATTAAAACACAAATTGGTATGTCAGACTTAGCCCTGTCTTGGTTTAACTCTCATTTTACTGACAGTCTCCCATAACAATGTGACCTCGGACTATGTTAAAGGGGAACATTATCACAATTTCAAAAGGGTTAAAAACAATAAAAATCAGTTCCCAGTGGCTTGTTGTATTTTTTTTATTTTTTTATTTAAAATTTTAGCGGTCCCGGAATATCCCTAAATAAAGCTTTAAAGTGCCTTATTTTCGCTATCTTCGAAACCACCGTCCATTTCCCTGTGACGTCATACAGGGCTGCCAAAACAAACAACATGGCGGTTAGCACAGCAAGATATAGCGACGTTAGCTCGGATTCAGACTCGGATTTCAGCGGCTTAAGCAATTCAACAGATTACGCATGTATTGAAACAGATGGTTGGAGTATGAAAGTATTGAAGAAGAAACTGAAGCTATTGAGCGAATAGCTATTGACGCTATTCATAGCCATAGCATGGCCGAATAGCTGCGTTAGCATCGCCGGTAAAATGTGCGGACCAAACGATCAGGACTTTCGCATCTTTTGACACTGGAGCAACTTAAATCCGTCGATTGGTAAGTGTTTGTTTCGCATTAAATGTGGGTGGAAGGAAACGTAATATTGTTGCAAATGCATCTGCAGGTTATCCATACATCTCTGTTCCATGTCTGCTTTAGCATCGCCGGTCATATGTGCAGACACTCTGGTACATTCAATGGGGGTCTGGCGGCAGATTTCTTGCCAGTGGTGCAACTTGAATCCCTCCCTGTTAGTGTTGTTACACCCTCCGACAACACACCCACGAGGCATGATGTCTCCAAGGTTCCAATGTTTTTTCCGCTATCTTTGAAACCACTATCCATTTCCCCGTGACGTCATACAGTGTTACCACAGCAAGATATAGCGACTTTAGCTCGGATTCAGACTCGGATTTCAGCGGCTTAAGCGATTCAACAGATTACGCATGTATTGAAACAGATGGTGGGAGTATGGAGGCAGATAGCGAAAACGAAATTGAAGAAGAAATTGAAGCTATTGAGCGAATAGCGTGGGTGTACCTAATGAAGTGGCCCATAGCATGGCTGCCTTATTAGCATCGCCGGTAAAATGTGCGGACCAAACGATCAGGACTTTCGCATCTTGTGACACTGGAGCAACTTAAATCCATCGATTGGTAGGTGTTTGTTTCGCATTAAATGTGGGTATCTAGTTTCAAATGTACATACAGCTAGCGTAAATAGCATGTTAGCATTGATTAGCGTAGCATGTTAGCATCGATTAGCTGGCAGTCATGCTGCGACCAAATATGTCTGATTAGCACATAAGTCAACAACATCAACAAAACTCACCTTTGTGATTTCGTTGACTTTATGGTTGCAAATGCATCTGCAGGTTATCCATACATCTCTGTGCCATGTCTGTCTTAGCATCGCCGGTCAAATGTGGAGACACTCTGGCACATTCAATGTATTTTTATTTCGGCAATCTTCACATAAAACAAAGAACAACAACAAGAAAAGAGAAAAAAACAAAACAAACAAAAAAACACTCATTTGAGCAATGATTGAGCCGAAAGGGTGTAGGTTGAAGCAACGCTTATATAAACCTACCCCATCACAACAAGAACAAGGTTCAAAATATATAAAATCTAAAACATGCTTCACTTATATTACTTTTTTTTTTTTAAACAACATAGGCATGACAACATGTCTCACTCCTTCACAAGTTGGTCTGCATGTGACGGGCGGCATGACAACTTAAAATGCTTCAAAGTGCAAGTTAAAGCTCTGTTATGTAGACCGAAAGCCATTTATCAACAACATCCAGAAAAACCGATCTGTAATTTGACCCCCTTAACATGCTTCAAAACTCACCAAATTTTACACACACATCGGTCTGGCATGCCTTCCCAACTTATTAGGCAGCCAAACCAGAAAAATCAAAATTGCGCACTAGCGCCCCCTAGGAAAAAAAAACAACAACAGACTGCTTGTAACTTCCGTTAGGAATGTCGTAGAGACATGAAACGAAAACCTCTATATAGGGCTGACTTAGACCTAGATTTCATAATTGTACCTTCTAGGGCAAAAATCAACAAAGATTTTGCAAAAACCCATTCAAAGCAAAATTTTCGCAAAAAATGCTATTTTGGCCTCTTTGAGCTTTAATTTGACCCCCTTAAAATGCTTCAAAACTCACCAAACTTGGCAGACACATCAGGACTGGCAGAAATTGCTATCTAATGAAAAATAATAATAATAAAACTCAAAATTGCGCTCTAGCGCAATTTTTCAATAAAACACAGGAAAAACTGCTTCCAGGAAGAAAACACAGACAAAACTGCTTGTAACTTCCGGTAGGAATGCCGGAAAGACATGAAACAAAAACTTCTATGTAGGTCTCACTTAGACCAACATTTCGATAATTGACATCCTTCGGCAAAAATCAACAGGAAATTAAAAATTGCCCCTTCCAAATAAAAGTTTTGTGAAAACCCGTCACCTTTTTTTAAAAGTTATCTCCTCTGAGCGAGTTTGTCGTTTCGGCTTCAAACTCGCACAGGAGAGATTTAAACCCTTCTGATTAAAAGTATGGATCAAAGTTTTGATAAGTTCTCAGGTTTTGATTTTACGTGCCTTCAGAAAACCCCTGTGCAAATTTTCCTGAAAAATGACGTTTTTGCCTCTTTGAGCTGTAATTTGACCCACTTAAAATGCTTTAAAGTGCAAGTTAAAGCTCTGTTATGTAGACCGAAAGCCATTTATCAACAACATCCAGAATCGCCAATCTGTAATTTCACCCCCTTAACATGCTTCAAAACTCACCAAATTTGACACACACATCGGTCTGGCATGCCTTCCCAACTTATTAGGCAGCCAAACCAGAAAAATCAAAATTGCGCACTAGCGCCCCCTAGGAAAAAAAACAACAACAGACTGCTTGTAACTTCCGTTAGGAATGTCGTAGAGACATGAAACGAAAACCTCTATATAGGGCTGACTTAGACCTAGATTTCATAATCGTACCTTCTAGGGCAAAAATCAACAAAAATTTTGCAAAAACCCATTCAAAGCAAAATTTTCGCAAAAAATGCTATTTTGGCCTCTTTGAGCTTTAATTTGACCCCCTTAAAATGCTTCAAAACTCACCAAACTTGGCAGACACATCAGGACTGGCAGAAATTGCTATCTAATGAAAAATAATAATAATAAAACTCAAAATTGCGCTCTAGCGCAATTTTTCAATAAAACACAGAAAAAACTGCTTCCAGGAAGAAAACACAGACAAAACTGCTTGTAACTTCCGGTAGGAATGCCGGAAAGACATGAAACAAAAACTTATATGTAGGTCTCACTTAGACCAACATTTCGATAATTGACATCCTTCGGCAAAAATCAACAGGAAATTAAAAATTGCCCCTTCCAAATAAAAGTTTTGGTAAAACCCGTCACCTTTTTTCAAAAGTTATCTCCTCTGAGCGAGTTTGTCGTTTCGGCTTCAAACTCGCACAGGAGAGAGTTTAAACCCTTCTGATTAAAAGTATGGATCAAAGTTTTGATAAGTTCTCAGGTTTTGATTTTACGCGCCTTCAGAAAACCCCTGTGCAAATTTTCCTGAAAAATGACGTTTTTGCCTCTTTGAGCTGTAATTTGACCCACTTAAAATGCTTCAAAGTGCAAGTTAAAGCTCTGTTATGTAGACCGAAAGCCATTTATCAACAACATCCAGAAAAAACGATCTGTAATTTGACCCCCTTAACATGCTTCAAAACTCACCAAATTTGACACACACATCGGTCTGGCATGCCTTCCCAACTTATTAGGCAGCCAAACCAGCAAAATCTAAATTGCGCACTAGCGCCCCTAGCAAAAAAAACAACAACAGACTGCTTGTAACTTCCGTTAGGAATGTCGTAGAGACATGAAACGAAAACCTCTCTATAGGGCTGACTTAGACCTAGATTTCATAATTGTACCTTCTAGGGCAAAAATCAACAATTTTTTTTGCAAAAACCCATTCAAAGCAAAATTTTCGCAAAAAATGCTATTTTGGCCTCTTTGTGCAAGTTAAAGCTCTACTATGCAAAGCGAAAGCCATTTATCAACAACATCCAGAAAAAACGATCTGTAATTTCACCCCCTTAACATGCTTCAAAACTCACCAAATTTTACACACATATCAGGACTGGCAAAAACTGTCATCTAATAAAAAACCAAACCCCAAAAATCAAAATTGCGCTTAGCGCCCCCTAGGAAAAAAAACCTGACAAAACTGCTTGTAACTTCTGTTAGGAATGTCGTAGAGACATGCAACAAAAACTTCTATGTAGGTCCGACTTAGGCCAACGCTGCTTGCAGCTTTAATTATTATTTGAAACTCAATTTTGCATGTCACTATAAAGTTATATAAGCCTTGCTTGTTCGATATTCAATGAAAAACTTGTTTGGGTCCCTATTAAAAGGTTAATTTGTTCAACCTCGGCCCGCGGCTTTGTTTGAGTTTTAAATTTTGGCCCGCTCTGTATTTGAGTTTGACACCCCTGCGCTAACCCCTCTGCCACCGTGACGCCACGATTCCATTCAAATATTGCTTTATCTTATAACACTCTTCTTCTAAGTCGGTGCGAGCAATCACCAGAAGGATCCCCCCCCCTCCCCCCGCCAAAAGGCAGGCGTTTATTGACGTTTGTGTGTCGGCGCGCCACGGCGGCAAAGTCAATTGAACGGGGCGGTGAATAGGCCCCCGAGTCAAGAGCCCAAAAGATATTTTCAATCTGCATTCAATTTGGCGAAGACGGCGGCGTAAGGGGGTGTGATTGACATCGGCACTCGTGCGCCGCTAAACTTGTCGCTATGAAGCATTGTGAGGGGGGCCGTGTTTAATTAATCAGCAAATCACTGCTCTCCTCGCATGTGTTCGCACTTCAGGCGACGACGAGGACGAGGCGCATCCTAAAGACTTTGCCTCGCGTAACAGCAACACCGGATCCAGACTGCGCCCGCACATATATAATAAAAAAAAAAAAAAAAGCCAACTCGAGTGCGGCTGTCCAGCTCTGGTCATGTGGATTTTTGATTTTTTTTTTTTTTTTTGGTAATATTCCCCCCCCCCCCCCCCCTCCTCCCCTTCACTTGAGGATAATTTATTATAAGTGTGCAGAGCATGTCCGTGTGGGGGTGGGGGAGTTAGCAGAGTAGTGCTCGAAAACGCTATAGCAACCGACCAGGGGAGCTTTGGTAAAAGCAAGTGCCGGCCGGGTTGAATAAAAATCATGCATGCGGATCATAACCAGGCCGTAAAACATCTTTCAAACATCCCCGTCTGCTTTCTATTGTCAAAAAAAACACACACACACACAAAAAAAAAAACAACAACTGTGGGTTTTACATTTTGAAAAATACGGGGCCTCAATTGCTGTAATTTTACCCTAAAAATAGCATCCATCCATCATCTTCCGCTTATCCGAGGTCGGGTCGCGGGGGCAGCAGCCTAAGCAGGGAAACCCAGACTTCCCTCTCCCCAGCCACTTCGTCTAGCTCTTCCCGGGGGATCCCGAGGCGTTCCCAGGCCAGCCGGGAGACATAGTCTCGCTGCTGTGTTGGATCCGCTTTGGACCGGACTCTCGCGACTGTGTTGGATCCATTGTGGATTGAACTTTCACAGTATCATGTTAGACCCGCTCGACATCCATTGCTTTCCTCCTCTCTAAGGTTCTCATAGTCATCATTGTCACCGACGTCCCACTGGGTGTGAGTTTTCCTTGCCCTTATGTGGGCCTACCGAGGATGTGGTGGTGGTTTGTGCAGCCCTTTGAGACACTAGTGATTTAGGGCTATATAAGTAAACATTGATTGATTGATTGATAGTCTTCCCAACGTGTCCTGGGTCTTCCCCGTGGCCTCCTACCGGTTGGACGTGCCCTAAACACCTCCCTAGGGAGGCGTTCGGGTGGCATCCTGACCAGATGCCCGAACCACCTCATCTGGCTCCTCTCGATGTGAAGGAGCAGCGGCTTTACTTTGAGTTCCTCCCGGATGGGCAGAGCTTCTCACCCTATCTCTAAGGGAGAGACCCAAACTCATTTGGGCCGCTTGTACCCGTGATCTTATCCTTTCGGTCATGACCCAAAGCTCATGACCATAGGTGAGGATGGGAACGTAGATCGACCGGTAAATTGAGAGCTTTGCCTTCCGGCTCAGCTCCTTCTTCACCACAACGGATCGGTACAACGTCCGCATTACTGAAGACGCCGCACCGATCCGCCTGTCGATCTCACGATCCACTCTTCCCCCACTCGTGAACAAGACTCCTAGGTACTTGAACTCCTCCACTTGGGGCAGGGTCTCCTCTCCAACCCGGAGATGGCACTCCACCCTTTTCCGGGCGAGAACCACGGACTCGGACTTGGAGGTGCTGATTCTCATTCCGGTCGCTTCACACTCGGCTGCGAACCGATCCAGTAAGAGCTGAAGATCCCGGTCAGATGAAGCCATCAGGACCACATCATCTGCAGGAAGCAGAGACCTAATCCTGCGGTCACCAAACCGGAACCCCTCAACGCCTTGACTGCGCCTAGAAATTCTGTCCATAAAAGTTATGAACAGAATCGGTGACAAAGGACAGCCTTGGCGGAGTCCAACCCTCACTGGAAATGTGTTCGACTTACTGCCAGCAATGCGGACCAAGGTCTGGCACTGATCATACAGGAAGTGGACCGCCACAATAAGACAGTCCGATACCCCATACTCTCTGAGCACTCCCCACAGGACTTCCCGAGGGACACGGTCCAATGCCTTCTCCAAGTCCACAAAGCACATGTAGACTGGTTGGGCAAACTCCCATGCACCCTCAAGGACCCTGCCCAGAGTATAGAGCTGGTCCACAGTTCCACGACCAGGACGAAAACCACACTGTTCCTCCTGAATCCGAGGTTCGACTATCCGGCGTAGCCTCCTCTCCAGTACACCTGAATAAACCTTACCGGGAAGGCTGAGGAGTGTGATCCCACCATAGTTGGAACACACCCTCCGGTCCCCCTTCTTAAAGAGAGGGACCACCACCCCGGTCTGCCAATCCAGAGGTACCGCCCCCGATGTCCACGCGATGCTGCAAAAAATAGCGGTGGTACTGTTTGTCCATTTACCGGTACGCAAAAGTCGATTTTATGGTAAAAAAAAAATAAAAAATAAAAAATTGGTATTTCCGTCGCCAGAATTTTACTGTAAAAATAATAGTTTTACATTTAAAGTAACGCCGTAAAAAAAAACAGCGTACATTTTTACATTATAAATAAAAACTGGCACCTCGGTGGCCAAAGGTTTCCTGTAAAAATAAAAGGTAGGAAACTTACACATTTTTTTGGACTATAAAACAAAAATATCTGGTGCGTTTTATAACAATAATAATATATATTTAATATTTACTTTTTAAATTCTATCTCAATTCTGTACACTGATGCTGGAATTTTAATTTCCCTGAGGGAACTTTCCTGAAGGAATCAATAAAGTTCTATCTATCTATCTATCTATCTATCTATCTATCTATCTATCTATCTATCTATCTATCTATCTATCTATCCATCTATCCATCTATCCATCTATCTATCTATCTATCTATCTATCTATCTATCTATCTATCTATCTATCTATCTATCTATCTATCCATCATCCATATCCATCCATCTATCTACCCACCCAAATCTATCTATCTATCTATCTATCTATCTATCTATCTATCTATCTATCTATCTATCTATCTATCTATCTATCCATCTATCCATCTATCTATCTATCTATCTATCTATCTATCTATCTATCTATCTATCTATCTATCTATCTATCCATCTATCTATCTATCTATCTTTTACCCACCCAAATCCATCCATCCATCTATCTATCCATCCATCCATCCATCCATCTATCTACCCACCCAAATCCATCCATCCATCCATCCATCCATCTATCTACCCACCCAAATCCATCCATCCATCCATCCATCCATCCATCTATCGTCAGGTTCAAAAACTGATGACATTTATTAAACAGACAGATAGCAAGGAATCATACAGAGACAGAGTTCAATATAGCTCATGAGGAGAACGCATGGAGCTGCACACTTAGTCACAGTCTCGCCCTACGCTCTAATGTACAGTTCCCACGTCCATATATTTATTCAGGAGTTAAGTTAAGTTAAAGTTCCAATAAATGTCACACACAGACTAAGTGTGGTGAAATGTGTCCTCTGTATTTGACCCATCCCCTTGAGCAACCCCTGGGAACTGAGGGGAGCAGTGGGCAGCAGTGGTGCCGCGCCCGGGAATCATTTATGTTGATTTAACCCCCAATTCCAATCCTTGATGCTGAGTGCCAAGCAGGGAGGCAATGGGTCCCATTTTTTTTATAGTCTTCGGTATGACTCGGCCGGGGTTTAAACACCCAAACTACCAATCTCAGGGCGGAGAGGTCACATTTATCATCCATGACGGAATGTGCTGGGGGCCTTGTGATTTCACCTTGTCTCTGCTTCGTCTGCATGCTGCCGGCTTATCTACGTTGAGGTCCTTGAAGTCCTTGGCTGTTAACGGGCTAAAGCAAAGATAAAATCTGCGGCTGAGGCCACCCTTTGGACAATACATTTTGTCCTTGCACAGATAGAAAAAGTACAGCTTAAACACAATAGCTAATAACTATAGCAACAGACTTTAAACATATTAAAATTGTGTGATAACTTACACATAATTTTTCCAACAATATCTATCTATCTATCCATCCATCCATCCATCTAAATATCTATCTATCTATCTAGCATCCTTAGTAAAGTGTCCTGTACATGTACACTAAGCATCCTTAATAGTATCCTTAAAGTGTACAATAAACATCCTTAATAGTGTCCTAAAAGTGTCCATTAAGCATGTCAGAGTTAGTTTGTGACGAACCCCAAGATGCAGAGATGGAGGGAGGCATTTTGCAGGAAAACTTGATTTAATTTAAAACACTGAGACAAAAACAAACAAAGAGTACAACAAAAAGCGCGCACGTGGGCGGACAACAAACAAAAAGGCCTAGCGTGGAAGCTAGCAGGTATCGAGCAGGAAACAGGAGTCGTACCTACAATAAGAAAACAAACTTGGAAGCAGGAAACAAAAGACAATAAGCTGCAAACCACTATTAAATATAGCTTACCACAACGCTGCATTGACTCGATATGATACGACGCGACAGGTAGCAACGACACATGACATTGACAGTAATCCAGGCCAGACTGGATGGGGAGGCAGGTTAAATTAGGTGCGGGCTGATTGACACCAGGTGTGTTCAGGTGCCAATCAGCCACAGCTGAGGGGAAAAAGCGCTCAGGGAGAAACACAGGAAACAGACAAAATAAGAGCGCTGACGGGAATTAAAAACAGGAAATACTCAACACACACACAGAGGAAAAACTAAAACACCAACAAACTGTCAGTAGCAAGCCTGACAAAGCATTCTTAATAGTGTCCTAAAACTGTCCAATAAGTATTCTTAATAGTGTCCTTAAAGTGTCCAATAAGCATTCTTAATAGTGTCCTTAAAGTGTCCAATAAGCATCCTTAATAGTGTCCTAAAAGTGTCCAATAAGCATCCTTAATAGTGTCCTTAAAGTATCTAATAAACATCCTTACTAGGGTGTCTAAATGTGTCCAATAAGCATTCTTAATAAAGTGTCCTGTACATGTCCACTAAGCATCCTTAATAGTGTCCTAAAAGTGTCCAATAAGCATTCTTAATAATGTCCTTGAAGTGTCCAATAAGCATCCTTAATAGTATCCTAAACGTGTCTAATTAGCATCCTTAATAGTGTCCTTAAAGTGTCCAATATCATCCTTAATAGTGTACTAAAACTGTCCAATAAGCATACTTAGTAAAGTGTCCTGCACATGTCCACTTAGCAACCTTAATAGTGTCCTAAAATTGTCCAATAAGCATCCTTAATATTGTCCTAAAACTGTCCAACAAGCATCCTTAATAGTGTCCTTAAAGTGTCCAATAAGCATCAATAATACTGTTCTAAAACTGTCCAATAAGCATCCTTAATAGTGTCCTTAAAGTGTCCAATAAACATCCTTAATATGTGTCCTTAAAGTATGTAATAAACATCCTTACTAGGGTGTCTAAATGTGTCCAATAAGCATCCTTAATAAAGTGTCCTCTACATGTCCACTAAGCATCCTTAAAGTGTCCAATAAGCATCCTAAATAGTGTACTTAAAGTATCCACTATACATCCTTATTAGGGTGTCCTAAACGTGTCTGATAAGTATCCTTAGTAAAGTGTCCAGTACATGTCCACTAAGCATCCTTAATAGTGTCCTTAAAGTGTTCAATATGCATCCTTAATAGTGTCCTAAAACTGTCCAATAAGCATCCTTAATAGTGTCCTTAAAGTATCCCCTAAGCATCCTTACTAGGGTGTCCTAAACGTGTCTAATAAGCATCCTTGATAGTGTCCTAAACGTGTCCAATAAGCATCCTTAATAGTGTCCTAAACGTGTCCAATAAGCATCCTTAATAGTGTCCTAAACGTGTCCAATAAGCATCCTTAATAGTGTCCTAAACGTGTCCAATAAGCATCCTTAGTAAAGTGTCCTGAACATGTCCAATAAGCATCCTTAATAGTGTCCTTAAAGTATCCACTAAGCATCCTTACTTGGGTGTCCTAAACGTGTCCAATAAGCATCCTTAATAGTGTCCTAAAAGTGTCCAATAAGCATCCTTAATATGTGTCCTTAAAGTATCTAATAAACATCCTTACTAGGGTGTCTAAATGTGTCCACTAAGCATCCTTACTAGGGTGTCCTAAATGTGTTCGATAAGCATCCTTAATAGTGTCCTAAAACTGTCCAATAAGCATCCTTAGTAGTTTCCTTAAAGTACCTAATAAACATCCTTACTAGGGTGTCTAAATGTGTCCAATAAGCATCCTTAGTAAAGTATCCTGAACATGTCCACTAAGCATCCTTAATAGTGTCCTTAAAGTGTCCAATAAGCATCCTTAATAGTCTCCTTAAAGTGTCCATTTAGCATCTTTAACAGTGTCCTAAAAATGTCCAATAAGTATCCTAATATTGTCCTAAAAATGTCCAATAAGCATCCTTAATAGTGTCCTTAAAGTATCCCCTAAACATCCTTACTAGGGTGTACTCTATGTGTCCGATAAGCATCCTTAGTAAAGTGTCCTGAACATGTCCAAAAAGAATCCTTAATAGTGTCCTTAAAGTGTAAATATGCATCCTTAATAGTGTCCTTAAAGTGTCCATTAAGCATCTTTAATGGTGTCCTTAATAGTGTCCTAAATAGTGTCCTTAATAGTGTCCTAAAAATGTCCAATAAGTATCCTTAGTAAAGTATCCTCTACATGTTCAAAACGCGTCTTTAATAGTGTCCTAAAACTCTCCAATAAGCATCCTTAATAGTGTCCTTAAAGTATCCCCCAAGCATCCTTACTAGGGTGTCCTAAATGTGTCCAATAAGGATTCTTAGTAAAGTGTCCTGAACATGTCCACTAAGCATCCTTAATAGTGTCCTTAAAGTATCCACTAAGCATCCTTAATAATGTCCTAAACGTGTCCAATAAGCATCCTTAATAGTGTCCTAAACGTGTCCAATAAGCATCCTTAATAGCGTCCTAAAAGTGTCCAATAAGCATCCTTAATATGTGTCCTTAAAGTATCTAATAAACATCCTTACTAGGGTGTCTAAATGTGTCCACTAAGCATCCTTACTAGGGTGTCCTAAATGTGTTCGATAAGCATCCTTAATAGTGTCCTAAAACTGTCCAATAAGCATCCTTAATAGTGTCCTAAAACTGTCCAATAAGCATCCTTAGTAGTTTCCTTAAAGTACCTAATAAACATCCTTACTAGGGTGTCTAAATGTGTCCAATAAGCATCCTTAGTAAAGTATCCTGAACATGTCCACTAAGCATCCTTAATAGTGTCCTTAAAGTGTTCAATATGCATCCTTAATAGTGTCCTTAAAGTTTTCAATATTCATCCTTAATAGTCTCCTTAAAGTGTCCATTTAGCATCTTTAACAGTGTCCTAAAAATGTCCAATAAGTATCCTAATATTGTCCTAAAAATGTCCAATAAGCATCCTTAATAGTCTCCTTAAAGTGTCCATTTAGCATCTTTAACAGTGTCCTAAAAATGTCCAATAAGTATCCTAATATTGTCCTAAAAATGTCCAATAAGCATCCTTAATAGTGTCCTTAAAGTATCCCCTAAACATCCTTACTAGGGTGTACTCTATGTGTCCGATAAGCATCCTTAGTAAAGTGTCCTGAACATGTCCAAAAAGCATCCTTAATAGTGTCCTTAAAGTGTAAATATGCATCCTTAATAGTGTCCTTAAAGTGTCCATTAAGCATCTTTAATAGTGTCCTTAATAGTGTCCTAAATAGTGTCCTTAATAGTGTCCTAAAAATGTCCAATAAGTATCCTTAGTAAAGTATCCTCTACATGTTCAAAACGCGTCTTTAATAGTGTCCTAAAACTCTCCAATCAGCATCCTTAATAGTGTCCTTAAAGTATCCCCCAAGCATCCTTACTAGGGTGTCCTAAATGTGTCCAATAAGGATTCTTAGTAAAGTGTCCTGAACATGTCCACTAAGCATCCTTAATAGTGTCCTTAAAGTATCCACTAAGCATCCTTAATAATGTCCTAAACGTGTCCAATAAGCATCCTTAATAGTGTCCTAAACGTGTCCACTAAGCATCCTTAATAGTGTCCTTAAAGTATCCACTAAGCATCCTTAATAATGTCCTAAACGTGTCCAATAAGCATCCTTAATAGTGTCCTAAACGTGTCCAATAAGCATCCTTGATAGTGTCCTAAACGTGTCCGATAAGCATCCTTAGTAAAGTGTCCTAAACATGTCCACCAAGCACCCCCCCTAAAAGTGTCCTGAACATGTCCACCAAGTATCCTTGATAGTGTCCTAAACGTGTCCAATAAGCATCCTTGATAGTGTCCTAAACGTGTCCAATAAGCATCCTTAATAGTGTCCTAAACGTGTCCAATAAGCATCCTTAATAGTGTCCTAAACGTGTCCAATAAGCATCCTTAATAGTGTCCTAAACGTGTCCAATAAGCATCCTTGATAGTGTCCTGAACGTGTCCAATAAGCATCCTTGATAGTGTCCTAAACGTGTCCACTAAGCATCCTTAATAGTGTCCTAAACGTGTCCAATAAGCATCCTTAATAGTGTCCTAAACGTGTCCAATAAGCATCCTTGATAGTGTCCTGAACATGTCCACTAAGCATCCTTGATAGTGTCCTAAACGTGTCCACTAAGCATCCTTAATAGTGTCCTTAAAGTGTCCAATAAACATCCTTAATATGTGTCCTTAAAGTATGTAATAAACATCCTTACTTGGGTGTCTAAATGTGTCCAATAAGCATCCTTAGTAAAGTGTCCGCTACATGTCCACTAAGCATCCTTAAAGTGTCCAATAAGCATCCTAAATAGTGTACTTAAAGTATCCACTATACATCCTTATTAGTGTGTCCTAAACGTGTCTGATAAGTATCCTTAGTAAAGTGTCCAGTACATGTCCACTAAGCATCCTTAATAGTGTCCTTAAAGTGTTCAATATGCATCCTTAATAGTGTCCTAAAACTGTCCAATAAGCATCCTTAATAGTGTCCTGAAAGTATCCCCTAAGCATCCTTACTAGGGTGTCCTAAATGTGTCCGATAAGCATCCTTAGTAAAGTGTCCTGAACATGTCCACCAAGTATCCTTGATAGTGTCCTAAACGTGTCCAACAAGCATCCTTAATAAAGTGTCCTGTACATGTCCAAAAATCATCCTTATTAGTCTCCTTAAAGTGTCCATTTACCATCTTTAATAGTGTCCTAAAAATGTCCCATAAGTATCCTTAGTAAAGTATCCTGTATATGTCCAAATAGCATCCTTAATAGTGTCCTTAAAGTGTCCAATAATTATCCTTAATAGTGTCCTAAAAGTGTCCATTAAGCATCTTTAATAGTGTCCTAAAAATGTCCAATAAGCATCCTTAGTAGTGTCCTTAAAGTATCCACTAAACATCCTTACTAGGGTGTCCTAAACGTGTCCAATAAGCATCCTTAATAGTGTCCTAAACGTGTCCAATAAGCATCCTTAATAGTGTCCTAAACGTGTCCAATAAGCATCCTTAATAGTGTCCTAAACGTGTCCAATAAGCATCCTTGATAGTGTCCTAAACGTGTCCAAAAAGCATCCTTAATAGTGTCCTAAACGTGTCCAATAAGCATCCTTAATAGTGTCCTAAACGTGTCCAAAAAGCATCCTTAATAGTGTCCTAAACGTGTCCAATAAGCATCCTTAGTAAAATGTCCTGAACATGTCCACCAAGCACCCCCCCTAAAAGTGTCCTGAACATGTCCACCAAGCACCCCCCCTAAAAGTGTCCTGAACATGTCCACCAAGCACCCCCCCCTAAAAGTGTCCTGAACATGTCCACCAAGCACCCCCCCCTAAAAGTGTCCTGAACATGTCCACCAAGCACCCCCCCTAAAAGTGTCCTGAACATGTCCACCAAGCACCCCCCCTAAAAGTGTCCTGAACATGTCCACCAAGCACCCCCCCTAAAAGTGTCCTGAACATGTCCACCAAGCACCCCCCCTAAAAGTGTCCTGAACATGTCCACCAAGCACCCCCCCTAAAAGTGTCCTGAACATGTCCACCAAGCACCCCCCCTAAAAGTGTCCTGAACATGTCCACCAAGCACCCCCCCTAAAAGTGTCCTGAACATGTCCACCAAGCACCCCCCCTAAAAGTGTCCTGAACATGTCCACCAAGCACCCCCCCTAAAAGTGTCCTGAACATGTCCACCAAGCACCCCCCCTAAAAGTGTCCTGAACATGTCCACCAAGCACCCCCCCTAAAAGTGTCCTGAACATGTCCACCAAGCACCCCCCCTAAAAGTGTCCTGAACATGTCCACCAAGCACCCCCCCTAAAAGTGTCCTGAACATATCCACCAAGCACCCCCCCCTAAAAGTGTCCATCCCACCAGGACACTTGGACCTGAGCCATGTGTCGTCTTAGTGACCAGAGCACAAATGATCTTCAATGAACACGCCATTGTTGCAAATGGACTGAAAGAAGCCGACATTCTAATTGATTTCCCCTTTCGGCGAGTAGACTAGGGGGGCGGGGGTGTACACGGACCCCCCCACGCCTCCCCCCTTTGTCCGGGACAGGGGCCTCTATTGATTAGTGGCTGTGTGTATCGCCGCGCATGTGTTTGCCTTCATTAAGAGATAACGGCCTCCTGATGACTTCCATCCCAGGGTTTAATGTTGCTTAATGTCTACTTTGTTCCCGTGTCATGTCGCAGGCCAGCGGGGATAATGAGTGAGTGTGTGGGTGGGCTCTGATTGGCCCGCGCGCAGGCAATGGGGATCAGTGGAGGGGTTAGGAAAGCAAAACCTTTCGGGGACGCCTCAGACACAGCATGTGGTCTCGGAGATGCTGGACCGCCGTTCGTACCATCGATAACCAGGATATTAAAATGAATGTAACTTACTGTAAGAAACAAAAATACACATTTGGCTATAAACAGATATTGTAAACTGAAGTTGTGTATGCTGGGTTTAATATGAATGTTAACTTTATATTCTGTTATATTTACCGTGTTACAATTTAACATGTCAGGCTTGCCACTGACAGTTTGTTTGTGTTTTAGTTTTTGTGAATTGAAGTGAATTATATTTATATAGCGCTTTTTCTCAAGTGACTCAAAGCGCTTTGCATAGTGAAACCCAATATCTAAGTTACATTTAAAGCAGTGTGGGTGGCACTGGGAGCAGGTGGGTAAAGTGTCTTGCCCAAGGACACAACGGCAGTGACTAGGATGGCACAAGCGGGAATCGAACCTGCAACCCTCAAGTTGCTGTTTTCCCCTCAGCTGCGGCTGATTGGCACATTACCACACCTGGTGTCAATCAGCCCGCTGCTATTTGAGTCTGTTTTTGTCGATATGCCTTTGGTATATATATATATATATATATATATATATATATATATATATATATATATATATATATATATATATATAACATCAACAAAACTCTCCTTTGTGATTTCGTTGACTTAATGGTTGCAAATGCATCTGCAGGTTATCCATACATCTCTGTGCCATGTCTGTCTTAGCATCGCCGGTCAAATGTGAAGACACTCTGGCACATTCAACGGGGGTCTGGCGGCAGATTTCTTGCCGGTGGTGCAACTTGAATCCCTCCCTGTTAGTGTTGTTACACCCTCCGACAACACACCCACGAGGCATGATGTTTACAAAGGTTCCGAAAAAATAGTCAAAAAAACGGAAAATAACAGAGCTGAGACCCGGTGTTTGTAATGTGAAAATGAATATGGCGGGTGTGTTTCCTTAATGCGAAACAAACACTTACCAATCGACGGATTTAAGTCGCTCCAGTGTCACAAGATGCGAAAGTCCTGATCGTTTGGTCCGCACATTTTACCGGCGATGCTAATAAGGCAGCCATGCTATGGGCCACTTCATTAGGTACACCCACGCTATGGCCGAATAGCGTCAATAGCTATTCGCTCAATAGCTTCAATTTCTTCTTCAATTTCGTCACATTCTGACGTCATCGCTAACAGACCGTTAAACAGAAAGGCGTTTAATTTGCCAAAATTCACCCATTTAGAGTTCGGAAATCAGTTAAAAAAATACATGGTCTTTTTTCTGCAACATCAAGGTATATATTGACGCTTGCATAGTTTTGGTGATAATGTTCCCTTTTAAATGTGCGTGGGTCCTCCACCCGGACCCAGCCCACTTTGGAGAAGTGGGTTGGAGTGAGGTGTGATCTGGGGTGGAGGTCTAAAAGTAACCGGACTAGCTTATTCTGGGATGTTTGGAGTCTAGATTTGAGGGTTTTGGGAGGTGCAAGCGTAATCGAAGAAGGGTTGAATGAGAGTTCCCGCTAGAATCCTCGAGGTGCTTTTGTTGACCAGAGAGGAGATTCTGTAGAGGAATCTCGTTCTTTGGTTGACCTTTTTGATCACCTTGGTTGCCATTTTATCACAGGAAAGATTAGCCTCTCGAATGGAACCTAGGTAGGTGATCTCATCCTTCCTGGTGATAAGAATGTCACCCACTTTTATAGTGCTAGTGTTAGCATCGATTAGCTGGCAGTCATGCTGCGACCAAATATGTCTGATTAGCACATAAGTCGACAACATCAACAAAACTCACCTTTGTGATTTAGTTGACTTTATCGTTGCAAATGCATCTGCAGGTTATCCATACATCTCTGTGCCATGTCTGTCTTAGCATCGCCGGTCAAATGTGAAGACACTCTGGCACATTCAATGGGGGTCTGGCGGCAGATTTCTTGCCAGTGGTGCAACTTGAATCCCTCCCTGTTAGTGTTGTTACACCCTCCGACAACACACCCACGAGGCATGATGTCTACAAAGGTTCCGAAAAATAGTCGAAAAAAACGGAAAATAACAGAGCTGAGACCCGGTGTTTGTAATGTGAAAATGAATATGGCGGGTGTGTTTCCTTAATGCGAAACAAACACTTACCAATCGACGGATTTAAGTCGCTCCAGTGTCACAAGATGCGAAAGTCCTGATCGTTAGGTCCGCACATTTTACTGGCGATGCTAATAAGGCAGCCATGCTATGGGCCACTTCATTAGGTACACCCACGCTATGGCCGAATAGCGTCAATAGCTATTCGCTCAATAGCTTCAATTTCTTCTTCAATTTCGTCACATTCTGACGTCATCGCTAAAAGACAGTTAAACAGAAAGGCGTTTAATTTGCCAAAATTCACCCATTTAGAGTTCGGAAATCGGTTAAAAAAATACATGGTCTTTTTTCTGCAACATCAAGGTATATATTGACGCTTGCATAGGTTTGGTGATAATGTTCCCCTTTAAATGTGCGTGGGTCCTCCACCCTGAGCCAGCCCACTTTGGAGAAGTGGGTTGGAGTGAGGTGTGATCTGGGGTGGAGGTCTAAAAGTAACCGAACTAGCTTATTCTGGGATGTTTGGAGTCTAGATTTGAGGGTTTTGGGAGGTGCAAGCGTAATCGAAGAAGGGTTGAATGAGAGTTCCCGCTAGAATCCTCAAGGTGCTTTTGTTGACCAGATAGGAGATCCTGTAGAGGAATCTCGTTCTTTGGTTGACCTTTTTGATCACCTTGGTTGCCATTTTATCACAGGAAAGATTAGCCTCTAGAATGGAACCTAAGTAGGTGATCTCATCCTTCCTGGTGATAACAATGTCACCCAGTTTTATAGTGCTAGTGTTAGCATCGATTAGCTGGCAGTCATGCTGCGACCAAATATGTCTGATTAGCACATAAGTCAACAACATCAACTAAACTCACCTTTGTGATTTCGTTGACTTAATGGTTGCAAATGCATCTGCAGGTTATCCATACATCTCTGTGCCATGTCTGTCTTAGTTAGCATCGCCGGTCAAATGTGAAGACACTCTGGTACATTCAACGGGGGTCTGGCGGCAGATTTCTTGCCGGTGGTGCAACTTGAATCCCTCCCTGTTAGTGTTGTTACACCCTCCGACAACACACCCACGAGGCATGATGTCTACAAAGGTTCCGAAAAATAGTCGAAAAAAACGGAAAATAACAGAGCTGAGACCCGGTGTTTGTAATGTGAAAATGAATATGGCGGGTGTGTTTCCTTAATGCGAAACAAACACTTACCAATCGACGGATTTAAGTCGCTCCAGTGTCACAAGATGCGAAAGTCCTGATCGTTAGGTCCGCACATTTTACTGGCGATGCTAATAAGGCAGCCATGCTATGGGCCACTTCATTAGGTACACCCACGCTATGGCCGAATAGCGTCAATAGCTATTCGCTCAATAGCTTCAATTTCTTCTTCAATTTCGTCACATTCTGACGTCATCGCTAAAAGACAGTTAAACAGAAAGGCGTTTAATTTGCCAAAATTCACCCATTTAGAGTTCGGAAATCGGTTAAAAAAAATACATGGTCTTTTTTTCTGCAACATCAAGGTATATATTGACGCTTACATAGGTTTGGTGATAATGTTCCCCTTTAAATGTGCGTGGGTCCTCCACCCTGAGCCAGCCCACTTTGGAGAAGTGGGTTGGAGTGAGGTGTGATCTGGGGTGGAGGTCTAAAAGTAACCGGACTAGCTTATTCTGGGATGTTTGGAGTCTAGATTTGAGGGTTTTGGAGGTGCAATCGTAATCGAAGAAGGGTTGAATGAGAGTTCCCGCTAGAATCCTCAAGGTGCTTTTGTTGACCAGATAGGAGATTCTGTAGAGGAATCTCGTTCTTTGGTTGACCTTTTTGATCACCTTGGTTGCCATTTTATCACAGGAAAGATTAGCCTCTCGAATGGAACCTAGGTAGGTGATCTCATCCTTCCTGGTGATAACAATGTCACCCACTTTTATAGTGCTGGTGTTAGCATCGATTAGCTGGCAGTCATGCTGCGACCAAATATGTCTGATTAGCACATAAGTCAACAACATCAACAAAACTCACCTTTGTGATTTCGTTGAGTTAATCAACGGGGGTCTGGCGGCAGATTTCTTGCCAGTGGTGCAACTTGAATCCCTCCCTGTTAGTGTTGTTACAAATTCACCTATTTAGAGTTCGGAAATCGGTTAAAAAAATACATGGTCTTTTTTTCTGCACCATCAAGGTATATATTGACGCTTGCATAGGTTTGGTGATAATGTTCCCCTTTAAATGTGCGAGGGTCCTCCACCGAGGAGGTCTCGGCTCCCCCCCCCCCGCACTCACACACCCACGGGCGAACTTCCGTTCGGCGAGCCTCTAAATTCGACCACGTGACAAAGCGCGTATCCTACTGCGTGATTCAGCCGGCGGCGTGAATGCGGGCGACAATTGAGTCTAAAAAGAGAAGCAGGGGCGTCGCGCTGTGAATTGCATGTTAGCTAATTGTTAATTGAGGCGGCTGCCAGAGGCTAATTGCGTCGGCGCAGCGAAAGCCATTTGCATGATGGACCAGCCACCTGCCTGCAGTCTCTGCCAGGGCAAACTATATAATTAGTGCACCGTTTTTTCTTTTTTTTTTTGACTGTCGCCCCTTTTGTGTGACATGAATTCCTCCTAATGACATATTTCATTAAGGGGGCCAAATATCAGCACCTACCCCTCCCACATAATCCCCTGCAGGGTGCAGAAGAAAATATGTTAAGTCTCAACAGGTCCTATTTACACGCTGTTTGAGGGACCTTGGGGAGGGGGGGGGGTTGAATGGACGTTTATGTCTTTTCTCAGCTCGGATCATGGTGTGGCCCCCGGCCCCATTAGGCTGTCACATTTGGGGCCTTGATTGCGTATTGTGTTGAAACATTTAAGTTTTTCCTTTTTTTCTTTTTCCCGTTTCCTTTCTTTTTGTGTCCGCCTCTCAAGGTAGCCGTCATTAACGCCTGCACGTCGGGAAGAGGTCAAAGGTCATAATGTTAGGTCCACCTGCACCGTCTCATGACAGCCAGTACAAAAACTGTTACAAATGTAGCCTGTAAAAACATAAAAAAAATGCTCAGTTTTGACTGAGAAATGTATTTAAACCACTTAGACGATACTACTATCGAAAGACTGACACAAGACTAGTGCTTGAATATTTAAAAAGACTGTCAAAAGACTCCAATCTACACTCACATAAGACTAGTGCCTAAAGAGTCACACTACCGACTTACACACAGTTACAACCTAAAGATAAACACAAAAGACTGACACAATACTAGTGCCTAAAGACATACACAAGACTAGCGACTAAACACCTACACAACAAACTGACACAAGACTAGTGAATACAGACTTACAACCTAGAGACTCACACAAAGGATTGTCACAAGACTCCAAGTTACACTCACATAAGACTAATGCCTAAAGAGTCACACTACCGACTTACACACAGTTACAACCTAAAGATAAACACAAAAGACTGACACAAGACTAGTGCCTAAAGACATACACAACGAACTTGGACAAGACGAGTGCCTAAAAACATACACAAGTCTAGCGACTAAAGACCTACACAACAAACTTACACAAGAGTAGTGAATAAAGACTTACAACCTAGAGACTCACACAAAAGACTGTCACAAGACTACAATATACACTCACATAAAACTAGTGCATAAAGACTTACACAACTCATAATTACACAATTACAACCTAAAGATATACACAACAAACTGACACAAGACTAGTGAATACAGACTTACAACCTAGAGACTCACACAAAGGATTGTCACAAGACTACAATATACACTCACATAAAACTAGTGCCTAAAGACTTACACTACCGACTTACACACAATTACAACCTAAAGATAAACACAAAAGACTGACACAAGACTAGTGCGTAAAGACCTACACAACGAACTTGGACAAGACGAGTGCCTAAAGACATACACAATACTAGCGACTAAAGACCTACACAACAAACTGAAACAAGACTAGTGAATAAAGACTTACAACCAAGAGACTCACACAAAAGACTGTCACAAGACTCCAATCTACACTCACATAAAACTAGTGCCTAAAGACTTACACACAATTACAACCTAAAGATAAGCACAAAAGACTGCCACAAGTCTAGTGCCTAAAGACATACACAATGAACTTGGACAAGACAAGTACCTAAAGACATACAGAAGACTAGCGACTAAAGACCTACACAACAAACTTACACAAGACTAGTGAATAAAGACCTACAACCTAGAGACTCACACAAAAGACTGTCACAAGACTACAATATACACTCACATAAAACTAGTGCCTAAAGACTCACACACAATTACAACCTAAAGATAAACACAAAAGACTGACACAAGACTAGTGCCTAAAGACATACACAAGACTAGCGACTAAAGACCTACACAACAAACTGACACAAGACTAGTGAATACAGACTTACAACCAGTGAATACAGACTTACAACCAAAAGACTCACACAAAAGACTGTCACAAGACTCCAATCTACACTCACATAAAACTAGCGCCTAAAGACTTACACAACAAACTTGTACAAGACTAGTGACTAAAGACCTACACAACAAACGTACAAAAGACTATTGACAAAAGACTTACAACCTAGAGACTCACACAAAAGACTGTCACAAGACTCCAATCTACACTCACATAAAACTAGGGCCTAAAGACTTACACAACTCATAATTACACAATTACAACCTAAAGATATACACAAAAGACTGACACAAGACTAGTGCCTAAAGACTTACACAACAAACTTGCACAAGACTAGTGCTTAAAGACTTACAACGTAGAGACTCACACAAAAGACTGTCACAAGACTCCAATCTACACTTACATTAAACTATTGCCTATAGACTTACACAGCAAACTTGTACAAGACTACTGACTAAAGACTTACACAACCAACGTAGACAAGACTAGTGACTAAAGACTTACAACCTAGAGACTCACACAAAAGACTGTCCCAAGACTCCAATCTACACTTACATAAAACTAGTGCCTAAAGACTTACACAACCGACGTACACACAATTACAACCTAAAGATATACACAAAAGACTGACACGAGACTAGTGCCTAAAGACTTACACAAGACTAGCGACTAAAGACCTACACAACAAATTTACACAAGAGTAGTGAATAAAGACTTACAACTTAGAGACTCACACAAAAGACTGTCACAAGACTCCAATCTACACTCACATAAAAATAGTGCCTAAAGACTTACCGACTTATACACAATTACAACCTAAAGATAAACACAAAAGACTGACACAAGACTAGTGCCTAAAGACATACACAACAAATTTGGACAAGACGAGTGCCTAAAGACATACACAAGACTAGCGACTAAAGACCTACACAACAAACTTACACAAGAGTAGTGAATAAAGACTTACAACCTAGAGACTCACACAAAAGACTGTCACAAGACTCCAATCTACAGTCACATAAAACTAGTGCCTAAAGACTTACACTACTGACTTACACACAATTACAACCTAAAGATAAACACAAAAGACTGACACAAGACGAGTGCCTAAAGACATACATAAAACTAGTGCCTAAAGACTTACACTACTGACTTACACACAATTACAACCTAAAGATAAACACAAAAGACTGACACAAGACTAGTGCCTAAAGACATACACAACGAACTTGGAAAAGACGAGTGCCTAAAGACATACACAAGACTAGCCACTAAAGACCTACACAACAAACTTACACAAGACTAGTGAATAAAGACTTACAACCTAGAGACTCACACAAAAGACTGTCACAAGACTACAATCTACACTTACATAAAACTAGTGCCTAAAGCCTTCCACAAAACTTGCAACTAAAGACTTACACAACAAATTTACTCAAGACTAGTGAATAAAGACTTACAACCTAGAGACTCACACAAAAGACTGTCACAAGACTACAATCTACACTTACATAAAACTAGTGCCTATAGACTTACACAAAAAACTTACACAAGACTAGTGCCTAAAGCCTTACACAACAAACTTACACGAGACTGGTGACTAAAGACTTACAACATAAAGATCTATGCAAAAGACAAACACAAGACTACAAACCACACTTACACAAGACTAGTGCCTAAAGACTTGCACAACAAACGTAAAAAAGACTAGTGACAAAAGACTTACAACCTAGAGACTCACACAAAAGACTGTCACAAGACTCCAATCTACACTCACATAAAACTAGTGCCTAAAGACTTACACAACTCATAATTACCTAATTACAACCTAAAGATATACACAAAAGACTGACACAAGACTAGTGCCTAAAGACTTACACAACAAACTTGCACAATACTGGTGCCTAAAGACTTATAAGATAAAGATTTACAGAAAAGCCTGACAGAAGACTACTACCTACACTTATACAGGAATAGTGCCTAAGTCGAAGTCGAAGTCTGAAGACTTACACAGCCAACATACACAAGACTAGTGCCGAAAGACCTACAACCTAGGGACTCACACAAAAGACTGTCACAAGACTCCAATCTACACTCACATAAAACTAGTGCTTAAAGACTTACGCGCAAATACAACCTAAAGATCTACACAAAAGACTGACACAAGACTAGTGCCTAAAGACTTCCACCAGACTAGCGAGACTCACACAAAAGACTGTCACAAGACTCCAATCTACACTCAAATTAAAAAAAAAAAATACATATATATATATATATATGTATGTATATACATACATACACACATACATATATATATATATATATATATATATATGTATATATACATGTATATATAAATAAATATATATATACAAAAAAAAATAAATGAAAGTATATTTAACTGTATATGAAGTGAAGTGAATTATATTTATATAGCGCTTTTTCTCAAGTGACTCAAAGCGCTTTACATAGTGAAACCCAATATCTAAGTTCCATTTAAACCAGTGTGGGTGGCACTGGGCGCAGGTGGGTAAAGTGTCTTGCCCAAGGACACAACGGCAGTAACTAGGATGGCACAAGCGGGAATCGAACCTGCAACCCTCAAGTTGCTGGCACGGCCGCTCTACCAACAAAGCTATGCCGCCGCCCCCTGTGTGTGTTTAGTATTTCCTGTTTTTAGTTTCTGTCAGCGCTCTTATTTTGTCTGTTTCCTTATTTTCCTGTTTTTAGTTTCTGTCAGCGCTCTTATTTTGTCTGTTTCTTGTTTTTTTTCTTCCCCTGTGTGCTGTTTTCCCCTCAGCTGCGGCTGATTGGCACATGACCACACCAGCCCGCTTCTATTTGAGTCTATTTTTGTCGCAATGCCTTTGGTATGTATATATATATATATATATATATATATATATATATATATATATATATATATATATATATATATATATATATATATATATATATATATATACCAAAGGCATTGCGACAAAAATAGACTCAAATAGAAACGGGCTGATTGACACCAGGTGTGGTCATGTTTTGAATGCCATTAGATGGTGCAGGTGTACCTAATATTATGCATGTTAACTTTTACAACTCAAATACATATTTTCTTTTTTTAGAAGGCACATTTTGTTTCAGCTCAGAAAATGTTTAATCACGCTACTTTAGTTTGTGGTTTCACTTCCAACGAGGTCACTTCCTGCCAGCAGCAGGTCAAATTCTACCGGCGGACCATTCAGGCTGTGATTAAAAAGGACAAATTATCCCTGCGGGACCCGGAGAGAGTGGTTTTAACCCGGTTAGAGACGGCTCGTTGGACCCTAAAGGACCCCCTGCCGGTCCTGTACACAGAGTGTGAGGGTTGGGGTGGGGCTTCTTTCAAAAGGCACGTCTAAGTGGAGGCTGACTTGTGGCATGCAGGAGAGACATCCTCAAATATCATCTTTAAATGTGTCAGAATGCTGCAGAGTGAGGGAACACGTTGGAGGTGGATGGTATGCAAATGTGAGGCCCCTGCAGGATTTGGAGGGCGCACTTGTGCATTTGGATGAGAGGCCGGCAATCGGAGTCCTGTTTGACAATGAAACTGATGTCGCTTTGCAGCCAAATATGCTTGGAGGAGATTTCTCTCCACAATCTGAGGGGGAAATGACCTAAAGACGCCTCAATAGTTGTTATTGTGTCTTCCTATTAAATGTACTTTTACTTCCTTCTAATCAGACCTGATTGAGTGTGCGGTTGTCTTTTTTTGTTTTTTTTTACCTCGACATGTTTCGATGGGGGGGTATATATCGGTTTGGTAGAGGGTTCCAGGTTCGATCCCCGCTTCCGCCGACATATCAATCAATCAATCAATGTTTATTTATATAGCCCCAAATCACAAATGTCTCAAAGGACTGCACAAATCATTACGACTACAACATCCTCGGAAGAACCCACAAAAGGGCAAGGAAAACTCACACCCAGTGGGCAGGGAGAATTCACATCCAGTGGGACGCCAGTGACAATGCTGACTATGAGAAACCTTGGAGAGGACCTCAGATGTGGGCAACCCCCCCCCCCTCTAGGGGACCGAAAGCAATGGATGTCGAGCGGGTCTAACATGATACTGTGAAAGTTCAATCCATAGTGGCTCCAACACAGCAGTGAGAGTCCCGTCCACAGGAAACCATCTCAAGGGGATCAGCAGCGTAGAGATGTCCCCAACCGATACAGGCGAGCGGTCCATCCTGGGTCCCTGCTGTTGTGTCCTTGGGCAAGACACTTTACTCACCTGCTCCCAGTGCCACCCACACTGGTTTAAATGTCACTTACATACTGAGTTTCACTGTATAAAAGCGCTTTGAGTCACTAGAGAAACACGCTATATAAATATCATTCACTTCACTTCGACTGTCGTCTGCAGTTTTCTTCAGAAAAGTCACCTGACCGCAGTAAAATAAAAAAATAAAAACGTACAAAGTCAAAGTAAAAAAAGTCATCTAAATACTCGTCCGACTAGAAGAAAGTACAACCCAAAGACTCACACAGGACTACTCACTAAATATTTACTGAATATTACAACCTACAGATTTACACAAACAACTTACATAAGACTAGTACCTGAATACTTTTATAAAAGACTTACTCAAGACTACTACTTAAAGATTTACATAACACCGCAACCTTAAGAGTACTACCTAAAAACCTACACAAAACTACAACCTAGCGACTTACGTAAGACTACTACCTAGAGACTTGCATACGATTGCCAGCTTAAGACTTAGTCAGGACTAGTACCTAAAGACTTACATAAGATTGCAACCTTAAAACTACTATCGAAAAACCTACAAACGACTTACGTAAGACTACTATCTAAAGATTTGCATAAGATTGCCACCTTAAGACTTATTCAAGACTAGTATCTAAAGACATACATAAGACTGCAACCTTAAGACTACTACCTAAAAACCTACACAAAACTACAACCTAACGACTTACGTAAGACTACTACCTAGAGACTTGCATAAGATTGCCAGCTTAAGACTTAGTCAGGACTAGTACCTAAAGACTTACATAAGATTGCAACCTTAAAACTACTATCGAAAAACCTACAAACGACTTACGTAAGACTACTATCTAAAGATTTGCATAAGATTGCCACCTTAAGACTTATTCAAGACTAGTATCTAAAGACATACATAAGACTGCAACCTTAAGACTACTACCTAAAAACCTACACAAAACTACAACCTAACGACTTACGTAAGACTACTACCTAGAGACTTGCATAAGATTGCCAGCTTAAGACTTAGTCAGGACTAGTACCTAAAGACTTACATAAGATTGCAAACTTAAAACTACTACCTAAAAACCTACAAACGACTTACGTAAGACTACTATCTAAAGACTTGCATAAGATTGCCACCGTAAGACTTATTCAAGACTACTACCTAAAGATTTATATAACACCGCAACCTTAAGACTACTACCTAAAAACCTACACAAAACTACAACCTAACGACTTACGTAAGACTACTACCTAGAGACTTGCATAAGATTGCCAGCTTAAGACTTAGTCAGGACTAGTACCTAAAGACTTACATAAGATTGCAACCTTAAAACTACTATCTAAAAACCTACAAACGACTTATGTAAGATTACTATCTAAAGACTTGCAAAAGATTGCCACCTTAAGACTTATTCAAGACTAGTACTTAAAGACATACATAAGACTGCAACCTTTAGACTCCTACATAAAACTTACACAAAACTACAACCTAAAGATTTATCCAAATGACTTAAGTAACAGTACTACCTAGAGACTTGCATAAGATTGTCACCTCAAGACTTACTCAAGACTAGTACCTAAAGACATACATAAGACTGTAACCTTAAGACTATTACTTAAAAACTTACATAAGACCACTGCCTGAAGACTTACACAGGACTACTCACTAAATATTTACTGAATACTACAACCTACAGATTTTCACAAACAACATACATAAGACTAGTACCTGAATACTTACATAAGACTGCAACCTTAAGACTTACTCAAGACTACTACCTAATGATTTACATAACACCGCAACCTTAAGACTACTACCTAAAAACCTACACAAAACTACAACCTAGCGACTTACGTAAGACTACTACTTAGAGACTTGCATAAGATCGCCACCTTAAGACTTAGTCAAGACTAGTACCTAAAGACTTCCATAAGATTGCAACCTTAAAACTACTACCTAAAAACCTACGAACAGCTTTTGTAAGACTACTATCTAAAGACTGACATAAGATTGCCCCCTTAAGACTTAGTCAAGACTAGTACATAAAGACATACATAAGACTGCAACCTTAAGACTACTACCCAAAAACCTACAAAAAACTACAACCTAACGACTTACTTAAGACTACTACCTAGAGACTTGCATAAGATTGCCACCTTAAGACTTAGTCGAGACTAGTACCTAAAGACTTACATAAGATTGCAACCTTAAGACTACTACCTAAAAACCTACACAAAACTACAACCTAACGACTTACGTAAGACTACTACCTAGAGACTTGCATAAGAGTGCCACCTTAAGACTTAGTCAAGACTAGTACCTAAAGACTTACATAAGATTGCAACCTTAAAAGTACTACCTAAAAACCTACAAACGACTTCCGTAAGACTACTATCTAAAGACTTGCATAAGATTGCCACCTCAAGACTTATTCAAGACTAGTACCTAAAGACATACATAAGACTGCAACCTTAAGACTACTACCTAAAAACCTACACAAAACTACAACCTAAAGATTTATCCAAACGACTTACGTGAGACTACCACCTAGAGACTTGCATAAGATTGCCACCTCAAGACTTACTCAAGACTAGTAACTTAAGACATACATAAGACTGTTACCTTAAGACTACTACTTAAAAACTTACATAAGACCACTACCTGAAGACTTACAAAAAAATACCACCTAAAGATTTACCCAAACAACTTACGTAAGACTACTACTTCAATACTTACATATAATTGTCACCTTAAGACTGACTCAAGACTCGTACCTAAAGACCTACATAAGACTGCAACCTTAAGACTACTACATAAAAACTTACCTAAGACCACTACCTGAAGACTTACACAAAACAACAACATAATTTTTGTATGACTTACGTAACACTACTACCTAGAGACTTGCATAATACTGCCATCTTAAGACTTATTCAAGACTAGTACCTAAAGACTTACATAAGATTGCAACCTTAAAACTACTACCTAAAAACCTACAAACAACTTATGTAAGACTACTATCTAAAGACTTGCATAAGATTGCCACCTTAAGACTGACTCAAGACTCGTACCCAAAGACCTACATAAGACTGCAACCTTAAGACTACTACATAAAAACTTACCTAAGACCACTACCTGAAGACTTACACAAAACAACAACCTAATTTTTTTACGACTTACGTAACACTACTACCTAGAGACTTGCATAAGACTGCCATAAGACTAGTACCTAATGACTTACATAAGATTGCAACCTTAAAACTACTACCTAAAAACCTACAAACAACTTATGTAAGACTACTATCTAAAGACTTGCATAAGATTGCCACCTTAAGACTTATTCAAGACTCCTACCTATAGACATACATAAGACTGCAACCTTAAGACTACTACCTAAAAACCTACACAAAACTACAACCTAACGACTTACGTAAGACTACTACCTAGAGACTTCGATAAGATTGCCACCTTAAGACTTAGTCAAGACTAGTACCTAAAGACTTACATAAGAATGCAACCTTAAAAGTACTACCTAAAAACCTCCAAACGACTTACGTAAGACGACTATCTAAAGACTTGCATAAGATTGCCACCGTAAGACTTATTCAAGACTAGTACCTAAAGATTTATATAACACCGAAACCTTCTGACTACTACCTAAAAACCTACACAAAACTACAACCTAACGACTTACGTAAGACTACTACCTAGAGACTTGCATAAGATTGCCACCTTAAGACTTAGTCAGGACTAGTACCTAAAGACTTCCATAAGATTGCAACCTTAAAACTACTATCTAAAAACCTACAAACGACTTATGTAAGATTACTATCTAAAGACTTGCATAAGATTGCCACCTTAAGACTTAGTCAGGACTAGTACCTAAAGACTTCCATAAGATTGCAACCTTAAAACTACTATCTAAAAACCTACAAACGACTTATGTAAGATTACTATCTAAAGACTTGCATAAGATTGCCACCTTAAGACTTAGTCAGGACTAGTACCTAAAGACTTCCATAAGATTGCAACCTTAAAACTACTATCTAAAAACCTACAAACGACTTACGTAAGACTACTATCTAAAGACTTCCATAAGATTACCACCTTAAGACTTATTTAAGACTAGTACCTAAAGACATACATAAGACTGCAACCTTAAGACTACTACCTAAAAACTTACAAAGAACTACAACCTAAAGATTTATCCAAACGACTTACCTAAGACTACTACCTGCATACTACCGTGCCAGCAACTTGAGGGTTGCAGGTTCGATTCCCGCTTCCGCCATCCTAGTTACTTGCCGTTGTGTCCTTGGGCAAGACACTTTACCCACCTGCTCCCAGTGCCAGCCACACTGGTTTAAATGTAACTTAGATATTGGGTTTCACTATGTAAAGCGCTTTGAGTCTCTATAGACTCCCTTTTTAGACCAGTTGATCTGCCGTTTCTTTTCTTTTTCTCCTATGTCCCACTCTCCCTTGTGGAGGGGGTCCGGTCCGATCCGGTGGCCATGTACTGCTCGCCCGTGTATCGGCTGGGGACATCTCTGCGCTGCTGATCCGCCTCCGCCTGGGATGGTTTCCTGCTGGCTCCGCTCTGAACGGGACTCTCGCTGCTGTGTCGGATCCGCTTTGGACTGGACTCTCGCGACCGTGTTGGATCCATTGAATATAATTCACTTCACTTCACTCTAACTTTCCTCATCCACGCATCTTTCATCCTCGCTCAAATTAATGGGGAAATCGTCGCTTTCTCGGTCCGAATCGCTCTTGCTGCTGGTGGCCATGATTGTAAACAATGTGAGGATGTGAGAAGCCCTCACACCGGTGACGTCACACGCACATCGTCTGCTACTTCCGGTACAGGCAAGGCTTTTTTATTAGTGACCAAAAGTTGCGAACTTTATCGTCTGTTCTCTACTAAATCCGGTCCGATCCGGTGGCCATGTACTGCTCGCCCGTGTATCGGCTTGGGACATCTCTGCGCTGCTGATCCGCCTCCGCTTGGGATGGTTTCCTGCTGGCTCCGCTGTGAACGGGACTCTCGCTGCTGTGTCGGATCCGCTTTGGACTGGACTCTCGCGACCGTGTTGGATCCATTATGGATTGAACTTTCACAGGATCATGTTAGACCCGCTCGACATCCATTGCTTTCCTCCTCTCCAAGGTTTCTCATAGTCAGCATTGTCACCGACGTCCCACTGGGTGTGAGTTTTCCTTGCCCTTATGTGGGCCTACCGAGGATGTCGTAGTGGTTTGTGCCGCCCTTTGAGACACTAGTGATTTAGGGCTATATAAGTAAACATTGATTGATTGATTGATTGAGTCACTAGAGAAAAGCGCTATATGAATACGATTCACTTCACTTCACTCTAACTTTCCTCATCCACGAATCTTTCATCCTCGCTCAAATCAATGGGGAAATCGTCGCTTTCTCGGTCCGAATCGCTCTTGCTGCTGGTGGCCATGATTGTAAACAATGTGAGGATGTGAGAAGCCCTCACACCGGTGACGTCACACGCACATCGTCTGCTACTTCCGGTACAAGCAAGGCTTTTTTATTAGCGACCAAAAGTTGCGAACTTTATCGTCTGTTCTCTACTAAATCCTTTCAGCAAAAATATGGGGAAATGATCAAGTATGACACATAGAATGGACCTGCTATCCCCGTTTCAATAAGAAAATCTCATGCCAGCAGGCCTTTAATGTGTAAAATGCTTCATACAGTCAACTCGTCCGTTAAATTGGCACATTTACATGTTTTGTGCGCGCCGACAAAGGCCGAGCGCACACATGCTCTCCTGCTAAGTGGCGACCCGGAGAGGAAAAGGCCTCCTATTAAAGTTAAGACAAATTGCAGATTCTTGGCGGCGGAGAAAAACAAAGAGCGACGCGCTTGTCTGAGAGCGGCGAAGGTCTGAATGCCGCATTTCACGGCGCTCACAATCACGCGCTAAAAAAGGTCAAGTATTGCGACATATTGGTGCTGCGCCCGGCATGCAAAGTATTCCCGCCTGCAAATGACCCGCGCCTGCCATCTTTGCACAACGGCTTCAAAAAGCAGATAAACGCTGGAAAATTAAAGATTTTTTTTTTTTTCCTTCTTCTTCTTCTTCTTTGCAGCTCGCCGGCAATAACGTTTATTAAAAGGGGGCGATTTGCAGTCGTGCTGTAATTGTGCTATTTGTCACGCACGTGGGATACACGGGGACATCTTGACAAACACGCTCGCTTCCAGCAAGGTTGCTCCACATGGTTTTTCACAATAAAAGCAGCTGATAATAGAAACCTGCACTTAAATGTGAACATCTTTTGGACTTACTGTATATTTCAGTGCCCAGGTGCATCTTCTTGGTTCTAACATATATTAAAAAGCCTACTGAAATGAGATTTTCTTATTTAAACGGGGATAGCAGGTCCATCCATCCATCATCTTCCGCTGATCCGAGGTCGGGTCGCGGGGGCAACAGCCTAAGCAGGGAAACCCAGACTTCCCTCTCCCCAGCCACTTCGTCTAGCTCTTCCCGGGGGATCCCGAGGCGTTCCCAGGCCAGCCGGGAGACATAGTCCAACCGGTAGGAGGCCACGGGGAAGACCCAGGACACGTTGGGAAGACTATGTCTCCCGGCTGGCCTGGGAACGCCTCGGGATCCCCCGGGAAGAGCTAGACGAAGTGGCTGGGGAGAGGGATAGCAGGTCCATTTTGCGATATTGCCATATTTTTGCTGAAAGGGATTTAGTAGAGAACATCGACATAAAGTTTGCAACTTTTGGTCGCTTATAAAAAAAGCAGACGATGTGCTCGTGATGTCACGGGTTGTTTACAATCATGGCCACCAGCAGCGAGAGCGATTCAGACCGAGAAAGCGACGATTTCACTATTAATTTGAGCGAGGATGAAAGATTCGTGGATGAGGAAAGTGAGAGTGAAGGACTAGAAAAAAAATTAATAAAAAAATAAAAAAATGGACCTGCTAAGTTAAAGTTGTTTATACGGCCACCTTCAGTGTAACCTGGATGGCTGTTGACCAAGTATGCGTGGCATTCACTTGTCCGTCATTAGTTTACGTCAAACCTTTTATATGGAGGATTGAGAATATGAATGCTTAAAGTGCTATTGTCATGAATATGGACTCACCAATTGAGCTTCTACAGTCAAACACAGCTTAATGACAAAGAATCCGGCGCTGGAAGTCGGCTCTATAAAGTTACAAAATAGGCATGTAGTTTAAAAAACCGTCAGCACAATATTTCAGGTGAAAACGAGGTTTAAAACCTAGCAGAAATGCCATCGATCTCTCATGTCCTGTCTCCTGGCTACTTCCTGCTACCGGCTTATAAGCACCACCGATTGGACCGCGGCGGTCACGTGACAAAGGAGGAGCGCGCTGAGTTGCCAAAGATTAACTAGAGCAAGAGCATACCAGTCACTTCCGGCTACCGGTATATATATATATATATATATATATACCTACAGCTGATTGGACTCTGGCGGTCACGTGACTAGGAAGTGTGCAAAGAGTAAATAGAAAGACAAGAGCTTAATAGTCTCCGCAAATGTATTCGACACCTGAGTTAGAGAAGGACTTGAAAAAAATTAATTAAAAAAAATAAAAAATGGTGAGGGGCAGTTTGAGTGATTCAGATGTTATTAGACACATTTACTAGGATAATTCTGGAAAATCCCTTATCTGCTTATTGTGTTACTAGTGTTTTAGTGAGATTATATGGTACCTGGAAGTCGGAGGGGTGCGGACACGGGTGTGGTGACCGCCAGTGTCTCCGGTGGGAAGAGACGCTCACGTCTACCGTAAGAGCTGACTTATTACCAGAATCTTGTCACTGAAACCTGCCGGTTGACACGTGGTAGAGATCCATGTTCGCTTGATCGCTCTGTTCAATAGAAAAGCTTCACCTTCGGGAATGTAAAGAAGGAAACACCGGCTGTGTTTGTGTTGCTAAAGGCAGCCGCAATACAGCGCTTCCCATCTACATCTTTCTTCTTTGACGTCTCCATTATTAATTAAACAAATTGCAAAAGATTCAGCAACACGGATGTCCAGAATACTGTGTAATCATGCAATTAAAGTGGACTACTTATAGCTTGGATCGGGCTGGGAAAAAATGTCCGCTAGAATCCGAGACAGGATTCAACAGGATACTTAGCGCAAAATTTTCAAATTGCGATTTAGTAAACTAAAAAGGCCGTATTGGCATGTGTTGCAATGTTAATATTTCATCTTTGATATATAAACTATCAGACTGCGTGGTCGCTAGTAGTGGCTTTCGGTAGGTCTTTAAAGTAATGATCCGCTGATCCGCCTCCGCTTGGGATGGTTTCCTGCTGGCTCCGCTGTGAACGGGACTCTCGCTGCTGTGTTGGATCCGCTTTGGACTGGACTCTCGCGACCGTGTTGGATCCATTATGGATTGAACTTTCACAGTATCATGTTAGACCCGCTCGACATCCATTGCTTTCCTCCTCTCCAAGGTTCTCATAGTCATCATTGTCACCGACGTCCCACTGGGTGTGAGTTTTCCTTGCCCTTATGTGGGCCTACCGAGGATGTTGTAGTGGTTTGTGCAGCCCTTTGAGATACTAGTGATTTAGGGCTATATAAGTAAACATTGATTGATTGATGATTGATAATGTGCACAGATTTTACGATTTAAAAAAAAAAAAGGCAGCTCAGAATGTTATCAAACGTTTGTAAATTCACAGTAATTTGGAGTAAAATTCTGAAAACTGTACATTTTGAATGCAAGAAACTGAGCTGTTTTTTGTTGTTGTTGTTCTTCACAATGTAGAATTTTAATATTTACGACTTCTTGCTTGATTGGCCTCATGTTATGTTATGGTTTAGAGTAGGGGTGTCCAACTGGTTTTCATTGAGGGCCACATTGCAGTTTAACTGCCCTCATGGGGGCCACTGGCTTGTAACATGAAGAAAAGGATTCTACTCATGATATTGTCACACCATTAACTATTAGTAAATGTATATTTCATCCACACCAGGGGTCACCAACCTTTTTGGAACCAAGAGCTACTTCTTGGGTACTGATTAATGCGAAGGGCTACCAGTTTGATACACACTTCAATAAATTGCCAGATATAGCCAATTTGCTCAATTTACCTTTAACTATATGTTATTATTAATTATTATCAACCTATTTTTGATGACATGTTTTAAATAGGTTAAAATCCAATCTGCACTTTGTTAGAATATATAACAAATTGGACCAAGCTATATTTCTAACAAAGACAAATAATCCTTTTTTCTAGATTTTCCAGAGCAAAAATAAAAAAAAAAAAATCAAAAGACTTTGAAATAAGATTTATATTTGATTCTACAGATTTTCTAGATTTGCCAGAATATATTTTTTTTCATTTTAATCATAAGTTTGAAGAAATATTTCACAAATATTTTTCCTCGAAAAAACAGAAGATTAGATGAAGAATCAAATTAAAGTGTATTTAATATTCTTTACAATAAAAAAAAAATTACTTAAACATTGATTTAAATTGTCGGGAAAAATGAGGAAGGAATTTAAAAGGTAAAAAGGTATATGTGTATAAAAATCCTAAAATCATTTTTAAGGGTGCATTTTTCCTCTAAAATTGTGTTTCTGAAAGTTATAAGAAGCAAAGTAAAAAAAATAAATGAATTGAATTAAACAAATATTTTCTTGGATTTTCAAATTCTATTTGATTTTTGTCTCGCTTAGAATTAAACATGTCGAGCAAAGCGAGAATTAAAAAAAAAAAAAATAAAATAAAAAAAATAGAGGCAGCTCACTGGTAAGTGCTGCTATTGGAGCTATTTTTAGAACAGGCCAGCGGGCGATTCATCTGGTCCTTACGGGCGACCTGGTGCCCGCGGGCACCGCGTTGGTGACCCCGGATCTACGGTCTAACAAAGAGAAAAAAAATCTGTTGATTTTTGGGGTCAAAAATATAAAAAATACAGTAAAATGGTAACACTATTTAACTGTAAAATTCTTGTGATTCAGCCGGTTGGGGTTTTTTTTTTTTTTTCTTACTGTAGAATTCTGAAGACCCAGCTGTTTTTTTGTTTTTTTTTAAACATATATTGTGACGTTTACTATGTACAATTTGATGGATACCTGGCTTCTAAATGATAAGGCTAAGTAAATATTTATGTACGTTTTGTCATGTCTTTGTGATCACGTTTTGTTTAGTTGTGTTGGATTACTTCAAGACTCCACGAGTTCCTGTTTTTTCCCTCCATCGTTTTATTTCCATGCCTACCAATCAGTTCACCTGTCCTCACGACTCACGCACCTGATTCATTTGAACTCACGCAACCTTTTTCAAGCACCACTGCACTATTTAAGCCTGTAGTTGCCAGGCAGTCAGCCTGGCGACATCATCCTCTACACACCCTTGCTCCACGCTGATGATGCATGCTCGTTTCTCATTCCCCGTAAGTTTTGTTATTCATGCCAAAGTTTGCAAGTTTTGTTTTATGTCCATAGTTTATGTTGTAGTAATAGTTTTGTTTCATAGCCATGTTTTTGTACCTCCTCTCTGAGCGCCTTTCTTTCGTTTCTTCCTTTTTTTGAGTTACGATTAAATTATATCGTTACCTTCACATCGTGTCTGATCCGGTCGCGTTGCACCTCGGGAAAACAAACCACACTATAGTCCAAGTAAATGACAAGATTTTACCCCAAAACATTTTGAAATGTATGATAATATGTTTAACGCTTAGGGATCCCCCCCGGAAGGGCTGGACAGTGTGGCTGGGAAGAGGAAAGACTGGGCTTCCCTACTTAGGCTGCTGCCCCCGCGACCCGACCTTGGATAAGTGGAAGAAGATGGATGGATGGATAATTAATAATACATCTGCTCCCTATTTTATGCTGAAACTGTTACATGTACTGTAATATTGTTCATTGGTAATTGTTATACAAACCCCATTTCCATATGAGTTGAGAAATTGTGTTAGATGTAAATATAAACAGAATACAATGATTTGTAAATAATTTTCAACCCATATTCAGTTGAATATGCTACAAAGACAACATATTTGATGTTCAAACTGATAAACATTTTTTTGTTGTTGCAAATATTCATTAACTTTAGAATTTGATGCCAGGACACAAGACAAAAAAATTGGGAAAGGTGGCAATAAACACTGATTAAGTTGAGGAATGCTCATCAAACACTTATTTGGAACATCCCACAGGTGTGCAGGCTAATTGGGAACAGGTGGGTGCCATGATTGGCTATAAAAACAGCTTCCCAAAAAAATGCTCAGTCTTTCACAAGAAAGGATGGGGCGAGGTACACCCCTTTGTCCACAACTGCGTGAGCAAATAGTCAAACAGTTTAAGAACAACATTTCTCAAAGTTCAATTGCAAGAAATTTAGGGATTTCAACATCTACGCTCCATAATATCATCAAAAGGTTCAGAGAATCTGGAGACATCACTCCAGGTAAGCGGCATGGCCGGAAACTAACATTGAATGACCGTGACCTTCGATCCCTCAGACGGCACTGTATCAAAAACCGACATCAATCTCTAAAAGATATCACCACATGGGCTCACGAACACTTCAGAAAACCATTATCACCGAATACAGTTTGTCGCTACATCTGTAAGTGCAAATTAAAGCTATACTATCCAAAGTGAAAGCCTTTTATCAACAACACCCATAAACGCTTTGCTGGGCCCGAGCTCATCTAAGATGGACTGATAAAAAGTGAAAACATGTTCTGTGGTCTGATAAGTCCACATTTCAAATTGTTTTTGTAAACTGTGGACGTCATAGTCCTACGGAACATTGACAAATTGCAAACATTTCCAGATTTCCCATAATTCCAGGTTTTCCAGGAACTTTTTTCCATTCAAAATTAATTGTTCATTTTTCAAACGTCCACCATTTCCACATTTTGGAACCTATTCAAACCATTCCACCTTAAACACAATCCACTCATCTTGGGAATTTAAACTTCCCCTTTTTCTAAGTTCCAAAAAATTTTAGAATTTTCCTGAATTCCTGATTTTCCAAAGCCCTATTTCCACCCTTTTCCTGGCGACTACCACCTTCCACATTTTTCAACGCATTTTAACCGTTCCACCGTCAAAACATTCCTCTGACATAAGTCCAAATAAGTCGTAGAAGATGGATGGATGGATTATGACACATGGAAGAAAGTTGTATACACGTGTTATACATCAGTCTCATAGTAATAACAGTTGTAAAGTGGCTTGGGCATTTTATAAGGACTCTAATGCATTGTGAAAAGAATGCAGTTGTTGTATTGAAGTGGGAATAGCAAACTTCCTGTTGATTTTAGTTGCAGGTGGTCAGAGTATGAAATATAGGTCTCAGTGAAACCTATATAAAGGTTTTTGTTTCATGTGTGTATGACAGTCCCACAGTGAGTTAGAAGCAGTTTTGTCTGAGCAGGAAGCTGTTATTTTGTGACAGCAGCAGTGCTCCAGCATTAGCGCACCGGTTCTTTTTGGGCTCATAAAATCCAAACCAGGGTAGTAATTAAAACTCTTTCATCAACTTTTAATCAGAAGGGTTCAATCTCTCTTCTGTGTTAATTTGAAGCCGAAACGACAAACGGCCCCATAGGAGATAATGTTTGAAAAAAAGTGACGTTTTTTAGCCAACTTTTGCATTACAATAGCAACCTTCCTGTTGATTTTAGTTGCGGGTGGTCACTGTATGAAATATAGGTCTCAGTGAGACCTATATTAAGGTTTTTGTTTCATGTGTGTATGACAGTCCTACAGTGAGTTAGAATCAGTTTTGTCTGAGCAGGAAGCCGTTAATTTGTGACAGCAGCAGTGCTCCAGCACTAGCGCACCGGTTATTTGCGGGCTTATAAAATCCAAACTGGGGTAGTAATTAAAACTCTTTCATCAACTTTTAATCAGAAGGGTTCAATCTCTCTTCTATGTTAATTTGAAGCCGAAACGACAAACGGCCTCAGAGGAGATAATGTTTGAAAAAAAGTGACATTTTTTAGCCAACTTTTGTATTGAAATGGGAATAGCAGACTTCCTGTTGATTTTAGCCGGGAAATGTCAATATATGAAATATAGGTCTAAGTGAGACCTACGTAGTGGTTTTTGTTTCATGTTTCTACAACATTCTTACTGGAAGTTAGAGACAGTTTTGTCTGTGTTTTTCTTCCTAGGGGGCGCTAGAGCGCAATTTTTATTATTTTTTTTACTTTCTTTTATAAGATCACATTTTTTGCCAGTTCTTCCTAGGGGGCGCTAGAGCGCAATTTTGAGTTTTGGGGTTTGGTTTTTTGATTAGATCGCAATTTTCGCCAGTTCTTCCTCGGGGGCACTAGAGCACAATTT